>NW_012105054.1:2929384-3012153 GCF_000951045.1 Mandrillus leucophaeus | reverse complement strand
AAAAACATTATTTCCCATTTACTACTAAGAATTACTGATTTTTAAGTGTGTATTTGCTAAAATTCAGCCAAGAATATGTAGCATCTCAGTACATATTTTCTTTCTTTTTTTTTTTTTAAGACAGAATCTTGCTGTGTGGCCCAGGCTGGAGTGCAGTGGCCCAATCTTGGCTCACTGCAAGCTCCGCCTCCCAGGTTCATGCCATTCTCCTGCCTCAGCCTCCTGAGTAGCTGGGACTACAGGCGCCCACCACCATGCCTGGGTAATTTTTTGTATTTATTTAGCAGAGATGAGGTTTCACTGTGCTAGCCAGGATGGTCTCAATCTCCTGACCTTGTGATTCACCCTCCTTGGCCTCCCAAAGTACTGGGATTACAGGCGTGAGCCACCATGCTAGGCCCTCAGTGCATATTTTCATGTAACATTAGTTAAGTTCACAACCAGATAGGACAAAAAAGTAAAATTTTTAAAATGGAAAACAGTAAAAATTATACTTAATGTCTGAGATTAGAGAAACATAAATATTTGGTTTTGTCCCAATAACCAGTTATTACTCACAATGTAAAAATAATCCTAGGAAAACAAAAATAACCTCAACAGAGAGATAATTAGAGAAAGTACTTGTTCATCCCAAAATGTCTATTTGGGAATATTTCACTGAAACATGTCCGATACCCCTACCTTTTTGTTTCCAAGCATATGTATTTTGAAATTCTGTTTTTGAAATAGACATGAAAATTAATGAATACAATATAAAGCCCTTGGAAAGTTGAGCTTTCCAGGATTCATATATACTCTGAGAATTTAAAAGTAGGCATGTCATGGGGAGTTTGGGCCATGGCTTTTCCTTGGAGGCCACCAGTGGTGTGACTTAGAAATGGCCACACAGCAAGGGATCTGTGGATTTATGAAAGAATCTCCCAAGTAGACTAAAACTGGCTCCTTTTACCAACAGTGTGAAAGGAGTCAAGATTCTGGTGTTATACAAAAGGGCAGATGTCAGCATCCAGGAGGAAACAGGGTGGTTTTAGTTAGATATTCCCAACTGTAAACAGTGAATTTGGTGTGCCATCCAAGCACAAAAAGCAATTGTAAAAGTTGAACTGGAGTTCAAGAGAGTGTCTGATCTAAAGATGGAGATCTGCAAAGATTTGGTTGCTGAAACCACAGTAGTAGACTAGAACCCTAGGTGGGTTGCTTTGATGATAGGACTGGAGATTCAAAACAGATCTGGGATATATTCAAATTTAGTGTACAGGAGGGGAGAAAGAAACCAGTGTTGGAGGCTTCCCTATGGCTCTTAGCTCAACACACATTTAATTTTCAGTATACAGATTGATTTACAAAGTTGAATTATTTTCTTGATATTGGATAGGAAGAGTCCCTAAGGGCTTATATTAATCACTGTTTCTCTATGTTTTATTAAAAAAAAAAAAACAACGTTTCACACATACTCCCACCACCTGTACACAGTATCATAAATAATTTAACCAGTCTTTCAGTCAGGCAGTATTTTTTCCCTCTGCTTATTACCACATTCCATGTTGAGCCACAGTTTCTTAACAAGGCAAGGTTACTCCCTATTTCTTTATCTTCCCCACAGATCTTGAGAATAGAATTTTAAAAAATTTAAACAGTTGAGAAAGCTTGCAGATCTAATGCAGTTTTGCATGTTTGAGTTATCTTGATATTGATACCGAGTTATATTGATGTTGGCTCCTCCAAAAAACATTTTCTGTATCTGGTGTAGAATTAGCTCATTATCTCAGCTAATGCTACCACATTCCAATTAGAATCCTTTTGAAAATCTGAAGCACTCAATACACAATGAGCATTTCAAATCACTTCTTTAAGTCTTGGTTATGGAAATGGAAGCATTCAAATCCCTGATATGATGATTACACTTGAGGCTTCATACCTGTACAGCCAAGGCAGACTATACAAAAGCAAATCGTGATTTGAAATTGAAGCCTATCTTTTGCTCTATTGTACCTAAGACTTTGAATCTCCTACTTTTAATCACTGGAATGGGTTGCTCCCTCTGTGGTAGCTGGATTAAGTGGCCAAAGTGAGGTTGGGTTTCTCAGGTTGGGGCTGGGGGAAGGACACTGCTACCTCAGAAAAGGGGGGAAATCAGAGAGTGAAGCTGTGGGATAATCTAGGACCCATAAAGGAAGTTTGAGGATCAAATGTTTAGAGGAATAAAGATGGAATGAGATTAAAGATAAAAACTGAAGTCTGAGCTTAGGTTTGATTTTGGGAGGCAAGAGAATGTGAATGAAAAGATCAGACAGGGTCCCTGAGCTACTTTCTGGAGCCTTGCTGTGTTTGAAGCTCACCTTTTAGAATGTTACATGGTTTGCTGTACCTGTTTTAAAGGACTAGGAGTGGAGCAAACAAAACCCTAGTCAGGCAGAAAAATCTCCCAGTTAGGCTTATTGACATTTGACCTGAGCCCCATCTTGGGCAATCTTAGGTGGGAGATAAAAGATGGGGGTGGGGAAATCAAGATTTTAACCTTGCCCTCCTTTCAAGTCCAGGATGAAGCACTGACCACGATGCTGACAGGAGTCCTGTACTTCATGTGTTTACCCTGTTCCTGTGTTGTTATAAAGAAATAACAGGTTAGGTAATTTATAAAGAAAAGAGGTTTATTTGGCTCACAGTTAATTAAAGGCTGTACAAAAAGCATGGTGCTGGCACCTATTGGCCTCTGGTGAGTCCTTAGGAAGCTTTTACTGATGGCGGAAGGTGAAACAGGAGCAGCAACTCACATGGCAGAATGGGAGCAAGATAGTGGGGGGAGGGGAGGTGCCACACTCTTTTAAACAACCAGACTGCCATGAACTCACTCATTACCACAAGTATGGCACCAAGCCATTCATGAGGGATCCACACCCATGATCCAAACACCTCCCTGCAGGCCCTGCCTCCAACGTTGGAGATTACATCTCAAAATGAAATTTGGAAGGGAAAAACATCCAAACCATATCACTTCATTACAGACTGCTTGTCACAGCTGATGAAGAAGGCAGCTTCCAGGTGGGTGTTCTATAACACAGAGGTTGAACCTGAGCTGAATTCTTGTAGAGAGTGGTGCATGAAAATATAGAATTTATTGTTTCTGTGACCTTAAATGATTTAAATTCCAATAAAAATTTTCTAGTTTTCCAGAAGGAATCATGGGCCAAAATTGATCTTCCATCTTGTTAATGTGACCTCTACATAATGTTTCTTTATTCTTTTTCTACTCTTTGACTCACTGAAGGGTGTCCTCCCTAACTTTACATTCATGTATAATCCAGAGAAGAGCCAATGAGCCTCTGGACCATCCCACAACCAGTATCAAAACAATGGGTTTAATTCGGTGAGAAACTCAGTCTCCTGTTGAGCCTTGACTCCCTCTTATCCCATATTCAATGAAAAACAAAATCAAGCCCATTTAAAACATTTTTTCTTCAGCTTTGTTTTTGTATCTCAGATGCAGAGTTGGGCAAACCATTTTCTTCCTTCCTGACACGTGGATATCAGTGGTCCATTCAAGGCCTTGCATTTGTTTTAGTTATTTATTTTTATTCTCCTTTATCCCCTACCACACTCCTATTTATCTCTCTAATTATATATGTCCTACTTCTATAACATCTCTTCTTTTCCACTTTAAGCCTTTGATATTGATCAGACAGACCATTAGAATAGTATATTAGCTGGTTTACCTCATTTCACCCTAAACTTCTCAACTCATTCTTTGCCGTTCTGACATCCTGAAAATATGGTTATAATCATCCAATGTCCCACCTTTGGTTCTACAAGATAAAGCTCAAACTTTTTCACACAAGGTGAAATACTCCCCAATACCATGCTCTCTGTACTCTCACCAGTCTTATCTTTCTTTCCACAGCCATACCTACACCCTTTCCTCTTTTCTCTTTTCTCCTATCCTGCACCTTCAGGTCTGTTTGGTAAACCCATATTTATGCTCCAAGGCTCTGATGATGGTTCCTTTATGAAGACTTCTTAATTGCCTGTCCATCATACAGAACTGACTATATATTTTTTTTTCTACCATATCCTGTTCTTAATTCTATAAAATAACTCCAGCACTCCATTGCATTTATAGTTTACAGATTTGAGTCCTCTGGAGGGAGTGACCACGTCTATCAGTCCTGGCGTCATTTTGAAAGTGCTTGGCAGGGACAAGGTCTTCGTTAGATGTTTTATGTTGAATGAACAATGAAATCTCATGATTAAGCAAAATTGTCCCAACAATTACGTCAAACTTGTGCTGGGTATCTATGGCTGATTATTATTCAGGAAGGAGGAAAATGTGTGTGGAGAGGGAGTAGGGTGGGTAGTGTCAGTCTGACCTAGAGCATTGTTCTGATCACGTAACTTTCTCCGGTCAAACACGTCAATGGCTTTATTAAAGATATGGCAGCCAAGCCCAACTCTTAAGCCTGATGTGCAAGTCCCTTCATGGTCTGACTTAGACTTATCTTTGCAGGCTTGTCTCTCATGACTCTCTTTTATGTATTTTATGTTCCATCCAAAATGGGTCACCCATGATTACCCAAACCTGCCTATACCTGCCCATCTCTGCCCCTTCGGTTTGCTGTTCTTTTTCCCTGTTAAGTCCAACCCCACCTCTCTTGGCTTTGGCTCCTGATATTCCATCAGTCCTTCAAGGTACCATTTGAATGCGACCTGTTCTAGGAAGATTTCCTTGAGTCCTCTAGCAAATATCTCCTTTTGAAAATCTTCCTTGCAGGCCGGGTATGGTGGCTCACACCTGTAATCCCAGCACTTTGGGAGGTTGAGGCCCACAGATCACCTGAGGTGAAGAGTTCAAGATCAGCCTGGTCAACATGGTGAAATCTCGTCCCTACTAAAAATACAAAAATTAGCTGGATGTGGTGGCACACGCCTGTAATCCCAGCTACTCGGGAGCCTGAGGTAGGAGAATAGCTTGAACCCAGAAAGGCAGAGGTTGCAGTGCTCTGAGATCATGCCACTGCACTCCAGCCTGGGACACAGAGTGAGACTCCATCTGTCTGTCTGTCTATCTATCTATCTATCTATCTATCTATCTATCTATCTATCTATCTATCTATGTTCATGAGGTTTAAGGAATATATATAATATATGTATTATATATATAGAGAGAGATTTATATATATATATAATCTTCCTTTTAGTGTATCTTTATGGCACAAATATTAGTGTGCTTTGTTATTTGGGGATGTATTTATTTCACCAAATCTACCGGGAAGAGATTAAAACACACCTCATTTTATTGTACTTCACTTTATTACACTTCACAAATATTACACTTTTTACAAATTGAAGGTTTGTGGTAACTCCAAGTCCAGCAAATCTTTCGGGGCCATTTTTCCAACAGCATGTGCTCACCTCATCTCTGTGTCACATTTTGGTACTTCTTCCAATATTTCAAACTTTTTCATTAGCATTATATCTGTTAGGGTGATCTTTGATGTTACTATTGCAATTTTTGGGAGTGCCACAAAGTGCCTTCATGTAAGGCAGTGAACTTAATCAATAAATGTGTGTTCTGACTGTTTTACTGACCAACCAATCCTCCATTTATCTCCTTCTCCTCGGGCCTCCCTATTCTCTGAGACACAAAATGAAAATTAGTTCAATTAATATCCCTAATGGCCTCTAAATGTTCAAATGAAGGAAGGAGTTGCATGTCTCTCACTTTAAATCAAATGCTAGAAATGATGAAGTTTAGTGAGAAAGGCATATTAAAAGCTGAGCTAGAGCTAGGCCAAACGCCAGGGCTCTTATGCCAAACAGTTAACCAAGTAGTGAAAGCAAAGGAAAAGTTCTTGAAGGAAATTAGAGGTGCTATTCCAGTGAGCACATGAGTGATAAGAAAGTGAAACAGCCTGATTGTTGACATGGAGAAAGTTTGAGTGGTCTGGATAGAAGATTGAGCCAGAAACAATGTTACCTTAAACCAAAGCCCAATCCAGAGTGAGGCCCTAACTCTCTTCAATTCTATGAAGGCCGGGAGAAGTGAGAAAGCTGCAGAAGAAAAGTTGGAAGCCAGCATAGGTTCGTTCATGAGGTTTAAGGAAAGAAGCCAGCTCTATAACATAAAAGTACAAGGTGGAGCAGCAAGTGCTGATGTAGAAGCTGCAGTAAGTTTTCTAGAAGATCTAGCTAAGATCACTGATGAAGGTGGCTACACTAAGCAACAGATTTTCAATGTAGACAAGACAGCCTTCTATTGGAAGAAGATGCCATCTAGGACTTTCCTAGCTAGAGAGAAGTCCATGCTTGCCTTCAAAGCTTCAAAAAACAGGCATACTCTTGTTATGAGCTAATACAGCTGGTAACTTTAAGCTTAAGCTAATGCTCATTTACCATTCAAAAAAATCCTAAGCCCTTAAGAATTATACTGAATCTATTCTGCCTGTGCTCTACAAATAGAACTATGAAGCCTAGATGACAACACATCTATTTACAGAGTGGTTTACTGAATATTTTAAGCCCACTGTTGAAACCTACTGCTCATTAAGAATCCTTTCAAATTATTCCTGCTTATTGACAATGCACCTGGTCACCCAAGAGCTCTAATGGAGATGTATAAGGAGAGAAATGTCATTTTCATGCCTGTAACATAATATCCATTCAGCTGCCCACAGATCAGGGAGTAATTTTGACTTTTAAATTATATTATTTAAGAAATACATTGCATAAGGCTATAGCTATCAAAATGATTCTTCTGAAAGATCTCAGCAGAGTATGTTGAAAATATTCTGGAAAGGATTCACCATTCTAGATGCCATTAAGATCATTCATGATTCATGGGAGGAGGTCAAAATATAGACATCAACAGGTTTTGGAAGAAGCTGATTCCACCTTCATGGATGACTCTGAAGATTTTAAGACTCAGTGGAGGAAGTCACTGCAGATGTGGCGAAAATAGCAAGAGAGCTAGAATTAGAAGTAGAGCTTGGAGATGTGACTGAATTGCTGTAATCTCAGGATCAAACTTGAGTGGATGAAGAGTTGCTTCTTACAGATGATCAAAGTGATTTCCTGGAATGAAATCTACTCCTGGTGAAGATGCTATGAACATTGTTAAAAATGACAACAAAAGATTTAGAATATTATACAAAGTTAGTGGCAGGAGTTGAGAGAATTGACTCCAATTTTTTAAAAAGTTGTGCTATGAGTAAAATGCTGTCAAAGAACATTGCATACTACAGAGAAATCTTCCATGAAAAAAAGAGTTCGTTGATGCAGCAAGCTTCATTGTTGTTTTATTTTAAAAAATCTCCACAGCCACCCCAGCCTTCAGAACCACCACCCTGATCAATCAGCAAGATCTTCCACCAACAAAAAGATTACAACTTGCTGAGGGCTCAGATGATCGTTAGCATTTTTTACCAAAAATGTATTTTTTAATTAAGGTATGTACATAGTTTTTCTAGACATAATGCTATTGCACAGTTAATAGACTGCAATATAGTGTTAACATAACTTTTGTATGCCCTGAGAAACTACAAAACTTGTATGGCTTGTTTTATAGTGATATTCAATTTATTACAGCAGTCTAGAACCAAATCCACAATATCTCAGGTATGCCTGTATGTATTGTTGATTTTAATGCAGCATTCTTCCTGCATCTCAGTACAAGTAAAAGGGAACTTAAAAAGTTAGCATTTCCTGAGAATCTGCTATGCAGTAGGCACCAGTTGAGGTACATTTATACATTATGTCATTGTCCACTTTGACAGATGACAAAGTGAACGATTTGCTCATAATCACTGAACTAACAAGTGAGAGGCCAGGACGTGGACTCAGATTGCCTCTCCCACCTCCATGGTACTGCTGCTCAGGGCACTGTCAACGTGAGCTGGCATGTGAGTTAAAGTGATTCCCATCTGTGGACTTCTCTCTGCTGCTGCTGTTCAAACAAAAGGGAGACCTGTGAGCCACAGCTCATACCTGATTACTCAGACATGGACTGGTGGACTTGTGTGTCATCCAGGCCCTACATTCTTCCTTTCCTGTTCCTGGAGCTTTGATCGTCACACTTGCTCTTTCATATGACCTTTACCTAGGGAAACCTCAATGGAAGCAGGGGGCACTCTGCTGTGGACTTTAATCTTTGAGGAAAACTCTGGAGAAATGTTGTACTTTGAAGCTATTTGCTTAAGGTAGTTTCATAAAGCAACATCCTGATTTCATAGAAACTTAAAGTTTTCTGTTTTGAAGGGATCTGAGAGATCATTTGTGCATCCATTTTCTTCCTATTTCTTATTACAGATAAATGTGACTACGTGAAGGGCTGGGCATGGTGGCTCACACCTGTGATCCCAGCTCTTTGGGAGGCCAATATGGGCAGATCACTTGAGATCAGGAGTTTGAGACCAGCCTGGCCAATATGGTGAAACCCCGTCTCTACTAAAAAATACAAAAATTAGCCAGGAGTGGTAATGCATACCTGTAATCTCAGCTACTACAGAGGCTGAGATGGAAGAATTGTTTAAACCCAGGAGGCAGAGGCTGCAGTGAGCCAAGATAATGCCATTGTGCCACTGCATTCCAGCCTGGGTGACAGTGAGACTCCAGCTCAAAAAAAAAAAAAGTGACTATGTGAGTTACACTTTGGAGATCTCTGGGGTTAAGGCCTGTTGTTACATATTATAGAACATCTCCTCTTGTTTTTTTGTTTTGTTTTGTTTTTTGGCATTTATATCATTTTAACAAAAGAAGTGAGAAAGGCCAAGTGTCTAGAATGCTTCCTCTTTTAGCAGTAGAACCTCAGGAGGTAGACTTTTAGCAAGAAGCCTGCTAAACTGGAGACTAATTCCCTCCAACTTTGATTAAATTTCTATCCCCCCATTAAAACCCCCAAATGCAAAATCATTAGCAGCATTCATTGCTCCTTGTAAGAGCTGGGAGTGCACCTCAGATGTTGTGTTTTGAGCACAAAGACCTGTGAGCCAGATTCACAGCATGGCTTAGAACCTTCTGAATCCCGCCCACTCTACAGATACTCTTTGTGGCCTCTCCTAGGCTTCCAACATTATTATACAACCCCATGCTCCTTCCTCTTTTGTAACCTCTCAGACAAGTAATAGATGCACTGTAGTCTTTGCCAGAAAATAAAATGAAAAGGAATGAGAAGTCCCTGCCAGAGTGGTTTTCTTTTGATGCCTTCTTTCATCTTCCTTCACCTCCCCTGTGGGGAAAAATAAGGCAATGTATTTATCAGCTTTTATTATCTTGATTTATAACCTTAGGTCCCAATTAGAAGGTAAAACATAAAGGCATAGATTTAAATGGTGCCAATTGTGCCCTTTCCATTTCATTCTTTTCTCTCTTTTGTCAGAAAAAAATCCTTTGATTTCATTTCTTCATTCTTTATAATACTGTATTGATCTGCCAGTATAGAGAATGCATCAGCAACTCTCTTATCTTTGGCTAATACTACATTTTTCTGCACTAACTACAACCCACAAACTGTACATTCGTGCCATTACATGCCTGGTTTGCACACATTAAATCAGATATACAATGTGCATTCTATACCTTATTGAGTTGATTGTGACAAGAATTGTGATGAATGGCATTTAATAGCTTTCATTTATCATCCAGAAAGCTTCCTTTTCCAACATCAATCAGGCAGTTAAAAGGACCACTAGTAGGCTGACCTATTATGTGTCTCCATTCTCTTGCTTCGTTTCATGTTCATTATGGTTCACAGTACAGAATGATGGCATTCCTGCATTCATTCATTCATTCATTCAAACAATTTTCATTGCAAGCCTTCTATGTGCTGGACACCAGTTGAGGCACAGAGAGCAACACTAAAATAACAGACAAAATCCTTTCTCTTGTGTGGCTAACAAGAAAGGGCTGGGAAGGATAACAGACCAATAAACCGTGTATTTGTAATATATGCAGGGGTGTGAGCACTAGGCTGGGGAAAGGGCTAGTGAGGACAGGAAAGGGAAAGGAGGCCACAGAAGAGGTTCTCTTTAAGAAGGTGATGTGGAGCAGAGACTTGCATGAAGTAGAGAAGCAAACTCTGCAGCCACCCGTGAAAGCCTTCCAAGCACAGGGAGCAACATGTGTCAAGCAACATGAGGATGCAGCAGAGCCAACATATATGAGAAACTGAAAGGACCTGAAATCTGGTGCGCAGGGAGTGACCAGGAAAGTGGCTGGAGAGTAGGTAGCAGATGGATAGATTTATGTAAGGCAGTGTGAGCCGACGACAACTTGATTTCATTCTGAGAAAGCTGGGATGCCATCAGAGGGTTTTGAGCAGAAGGAACATAATCTGGCTTTTGCTTTAAAGGAGTCACTCCAGCTATAGTGAGAATAGACAATTGAGGGTAACAGTAGAAACCAGGAAACCAGATATGAGTTATTACAATAATCTGGGAAAAGATAATGGTGGCTTAGACCAGGATGGCAGTGGTGGAGGGTAGAGAGACAGGGTTAGGTTTGTATTGTGAAGACAAAGCCAGTAGGCTTTGCTGACTAACTAGATATGTGATGAAAGGAGTGGGAACAAGGGTAACTCCAAGAATTGGGGATGCACAGCTGGATGAATGAAGTTGGTGTTTGCTGAGAGAGGGAAGTCTGAAGAAAGAGAAATTAGAGACAGGCAGGAAGAAACCAAGAGCTCTCTTTTGCGCATATTAACTTGGGGTTCCTACCCCCCAACAATCACCAATTAATAAATTGTCATCCTTCTTATAGATTAGTCTTGATTGCAATGTAGACTTGTGGTTGACTGTGGTCTCTGGAGCCTGTCTTCCTTGTCTTGAAGTCCACCCACACTAGCTCTGTAATCTGAAGGAAATGACAACTTTTCTGTACCTCAGTTTCTTTTAATGTTTAGTTTTCTTACACAAAAATTTTTTTCCCATTAGTTATTGGAGTACAGGTGGTATTTGGTTACATGAGTAAGTTCTTTAGTGGTGATTTGTGAGATTTTGGTGTACCCATCACCCAAGCAGTATACACTGCACCATATTTGTAGTCTTTTATCCCTCGACCCCCTCCCACTCTTCCCCTGAAATCTCCAAAGTCCATTGGATCATTCTTATACCTTTGAATAATAATTAAATTAGATGTACAACATGTATTCTATACTTTATAGCTTAGCTTTACTTTATAACTTAGCTCCCACATATCAATGAGAACATATGATGTTTGGTATTCCATTTTTGAATTAGTTCACTTAGAATAATAGTCTCCAATCTCAGCCAGGTCACTGCAAATGCTGTTAATTCATTCCTTTTTATGGCTGAGTAGATAACATAATACCACAGTTTCTTTATCCACTTCTTGATTGATGGGAATTTGGGTTGGTTCCATGATTTTGGAATTGGGAATTTTGCTTCTATAAACATGCATGTGTAAGTATCTTTTTCGAATAAGGACTTCTTTTCCTCTGGGTAGATACCCAGTAATGGGATTGCTGGATCAAATGGTAGTTCTACTTTTAGTTCTTTAAAGAATCTCCATACTGTTGTCCATAGTGGCTGTACTAGTTTACATTCCCACCAGCAGTGTAGAAGTGTTCCCTGTTTACCACATCCATGCCAATATCTACTGTTTTTCATTTTTTTGATTATGGCCATTTTTGCAGGAGTAAGGTGGTATCACATTGTGGTTTTGATTTGCATTTCCCTGATCATTAGTAATGTTGAGAATTTTTTCATATGTTTGTTGTCCATTTGTATATCTTCTTTTGAGAATTGTCTATTCATGTCCTTAGCCCATTTTTTGATGGGATTGCTTGTTTTTTTCTTACTGATTTGTTTGAGTTCATTGTAAATTCTGGGTATTAGTCCTTTGTCAGATGTACAGATTGTGAAGATTTTCCCCACTCTGTAGGTTGTCTGTTTACTCCGCTGACTGTTACTTTTGCCATGCAAAAGCTCTTTAGTTTATTTAGGTCCCAGCTATTTATCTTTACTGTTATTGCATTTGCTTTTGGGTTCTTGGTCATGAAATTCTTGCCCAAGCCGATGTCTAGAAGGTTTTTTCAGTGTTTTCTTCTAGAATTTTGATAGTTTCAGGTATTAGGTTTAAGTCCTTAATCTATATTGAGTTGATTTTTCTATAAGGTGAAATGTGAGGATCCAGTTTCATTCTCCTACATGTGGCTAACTGATTATCCCAGCACCATTTGTTGAAAAGGGTGTCCCTTCCCCACTTTATTTTTTGTTTCCTTTGTCAAAGATCAGTTGGTTGTATGTATTTGGGTTTATTTCTGGGTTCTCTATTCTGTTCCATGGGTCTATGTGCCTGTTTTTACAGCAGTACCATGCTGTTTTGGTGATTATGGCCTTATAGTATAGTTTGGAATCAGGTACTGTGTGATGTCTCCAGAATTTTTTGTTGTTGTTGTTTTTGTTTTTCTTTTTTTTTGTCTTAGTCTTGCTTTGGCTATGTGGGCTCTTTTTTTGGTTCCATATGAATTTTAGAACTGTTTTTTCTAATTCTGTGAAGAATGATAGTGGTATTTTGGTGGGAATTGTGTTGAATTTGTAGATTGCTTTTGGCAGTATGGTCATTTTTACAGTATTGATTCTACCCATCCATGAGCAGGGGATGTGTTTCCATTTGCTTGTGTCACCTATGATTTCTTTCAGCAGTGTTTTGTAGTTTTCCTTGTAGAGGTCTTTTGATTCCTTGGTTAGGTATGTTCTTAAGTATTTTTTTTTTTTTTTTTTGCAACTACTGTAAAAGAAGGTTGAGTCCTTTATTAGATTCTCTGCTTGGTTGCTGTTGGTGTATAGAAGAGCTACTGATTTGTGTACATTAATCTTGTATTGGGAAACTATGCTGAATTCTTTTATCAGTTCTGGGGGTTTTTTGGAGGAGTTCTTAGGGTTTTCAAGGTAAGTGATCATACTGTCAGCAAACAGTGACAGTTTGACTTCCTCTTTACCAATTTGTATGCCCTTTATTTCTTTCTTTTGTCTGGTTGCTCTGTCTAGGACTTCCAGTACTATGTTCAAGAGGAGTGGTAAGGGCGGGCAATCTTTGTCTTGTTCCAGTTCTCAGAGGAAATGCTTTCAACTTTTCCCCATACAGTATTATGTTGGCTGTGTGTGTGTGTCATAGATGGCTTTTATTACATCAAGGGATGTCCCTTGTATGCTGATTTTGCTGAAAGTTTTAATTATAAAGGGGTGCTGGATTTTGTCAAATGCTTTTTCTCTATCTATTGAGATGATTGTGTGATTTTGTTTTTAATTATGTGTATGTGGTGTATCATATTTATTGACTTGCATACATTAAACCATCCCTGCAGCCCTGGTGTGAAATACACTTGATCATGGTGTTGTTGGATTTGGTTAGCTAGTATTTTGTTAAGGACTTTAGCATCTATGTTCATCAAGGATATTGGTGCATAGTTTTCTTTTTTGGTTATATCCCTTCCTGGTTTTGGTATTAGGGTGATGCTGGCTTCATAGAATGAATTAGGGAGGATTCCTTCTTTCCCTATCTTGTGGAATAGTGTCAAAACTATTGACACCAATTCTTTTTTGAACCTCTGGTAGAATTCTGCTGTGAATCTGTCTGGTCCTGGACATTTTTTGGTTGGTAGTTTTTTAACTACCGTTTCTATCTCACTGCTTGTTATTGGTCTGTTCAGGATATCTAATTCTTACTGATTTAAACTAGGAGTGTTGTATTTTTCCAGGAATTTATCCATCTCCTCTAGGTTTTCTAGATTATGTGCACAAGGTGTTCACAGTAGCCTGGAATGATCTTTTGTATTTCAGTGGTGTCAGTTGTAGTATCTCCTGTTTCATTCCTTAGTGAGGTTATTTGGATTTTCTCTCTTCTTTTCGTAGTTAATCTTGCTAACAGTCTATCAATTTTATCTTTTTAAAGAATCAGTTTTTTGTTTCATTTATCTTTTGTATTTTTTTTGTTTCAATTTCATTTAGTTCTCCTCTGATCTTGGTTATTTCCTTTCTTCTGCTGGGTTTGGGTTTGGTTTATTCTTATTTCTCCAGTTCCTTGAGGTGTGATCTTAGAATGTCAGTTTGTGCTCTTTCAGTCTTTTTGAGGTAGGCATTTAGGACTATGAACTTGCCTCTTAGCACTGCCTTTGCTGTACCCCAGAAGTTTTGGTAGGTTGTGTCATTATTGTCATTCAGTTTGAAGGATTTTTAAATTTCCATCTTGATTTTGTTTTTGACCCAATGCTCATTCAGGAGTAGGTTATTTAATTTCCATGTATTTGCATGTTTTTAAAGGTTACTTTTGGAGTTGATTTCCAGTTTTATTCCACTGTGTTCTAAGGGAGTGATTGATATAATTTCAATTTTCTTAAATTTATTGAGGCTTATTTTATGACCTATCGTATGATCTATCTTGGAGAAAGTTCCATGTGCTGCTGAATAGAATGTGTATTCTGTGGTTGTTGGATGAAATGTTCTGTATATATCTGTTAAGTCCATTTGTTCCAAGGTATAGTTTAAATTCATTGTTTCTTTGTTGGCTTTCTGTCTTGATGACCTGTCTAGTGCTGTCAGTGGAATATTGAAGTCTCCTACTGTTACTGTGTTGCTGTCTATCTCATTTCTTATGTCTATTAGTAATTGTTTTATAAATTTGGGAGCTTCAGTGCTACATCCATATATGTTTAAGATTGTGATATTTTCCTGTTGGACAAGGCCTTTTACTATCATATAATGTCCCTCTTTGTCTCTTTTAACTGCTGTTGTTTTAAAGTTTGTTTTGCCTGATATAAAAATAGCTACCCCTGCTCGCTTTTGGTGTCCATTTGCATGAAATGCCTTTTTCCACCCCTTTACTTTAAGTTTATGTGAGTCCTTATCTATTAGATGAGTCTCCTGAAGGCAGCAGATAGTTGCTTGTGAGTTCTTTTTTTTTTTTTTTTGAGACAGAGTCTCGCTCTGTCGCCCGGGCTGGAGTGCAGTGGCCGGATCTCAGCTCACTGCAAGCTCAGCCTCCCGGGTTTACGCCATTCTCCTGCCTCAGCCTCCCGAGTAGCTGGGACTACAGGCGCCCGCCACCTCGCCCGGCTAGCTATTTTTTAGTAGAGATGGGGTTTCAGCGTGTTAGCCAGAATGGTCTCGATCGCCTGACCTCATGATCCACCCGTCTCGGCCTCCCAAAGTGCTGGGATTACAGGCTTGAGCCACCGCACCCAGCCCCTGTGAGTTCTTATTCATTCTGTGGTTCTGTATGTTTTAAGTGGAGCTTTTAGGCCATTTACATTCAATGTTAGTATTGAAATGTAAGGTATCATTGAAATGTAAGGTACCATTGCATACATTGTACTGTTTGTTGTCTGGGTACTTGGGTTTTTTTGTTTTTTGTTTTACTTTTTAACTCGTACTTTTGCTTTTGTTTTATGGGTCCTGTGTGATTTACACTTTTTTTTTTTTAAGGCGGAGTCTCATTCTGAAAACAAGTCACTAAGCACACACTGACTCAAGGGGTAAGGAAGTAGACTCCACCTCCTTGAAGGGAAATTACCTATATCAATTATTTGGATTCTTCTGTATGTGAGATTTATCTCTCATTTTCATTTACTTATTTATTCAAACTTTATTTATTTATTTATTTATTTATTTATTTATTTATTTATTTATTTTTATTGAGACGGAGTCTCACTCTGTCACCTAGGCTGGAGAGCAGTGGTGCAGTCTCGGCTGACTGCAATGTCTGCCTCCTGGGTTCAAGCAATTCTCCCGCCTCAGCCTCCCAAGTAACTGAGATTATAGGTGCCTGCCACTGCATCTGGTGATTTTTTGTATTTTTGGTAGAGACAGGGTTTCACTATGTTGGCCAGTCTGGTTTTAAACCCCTGACCTCAGGTGGTCCACCTGCCTCGGCCTCCCAAAGTGCTGGGATTAAAGGTATGAGCCACCATGCCCAGACAACTTATGCTTTAAAGAGGTTCTGTTTGGATGTGTTTCCAGGATTTGTTTTAATATTTAGAGCTCCTTTTAGCAGTTCTTGTAGTGGTGGCATGGTAATGGTGAATTCTCTCAGCATTTGTTTGTCTGAAAAAGACTGTATCTTTCCTTCATGTATGTTGCTTAGTTTCACTGGATACAAAATTCTTGGCTGATAATTGTTTTGTTTGAGGAGTCTGAAGGTAGGGCCCCAGTCCGTTCTGGCTTGTAGGATTTCTGCTGTGAAATCTGCTGTTAATCTGGTAGGTTTTCCTTTATACATTACCTGGTGCTTCTGTCTCACAGCTTTTAAGTTTCTTTCCTTCATCTTAACTTTGGATAACCTGATGACAATATGCCTAGGTGATGATCTTTTTGTGATGAATTTCCCAGGTGTGCTTTGTGTTTCTTGTATTTGGCTGTTTAGGTATCTCACAAGGCTGGGGAAGTTTTCCTCAATTGTTCCCCCAAATATGTTTCCAAGCTTTTAGAATTCTCTTCTTCCTCAGGAACACCAATTATTCTTAGGTTTGTTCATTTAACATAATCCCAGACTTCTTGGAGGCTTTGTTCATATTTTCTTATGCTTTCCTTTTCTTTGTTGGACTGGGTTAATTTGAAGACCTTGTCTTTGATCTCTGAATTTCTTTCTTCTACATGTTCAATTCTATTGCTGAGACTTTCCAGAGCATTTTGCATTTCTAAAAGTATGTCCAAAGTTTCCTGAATTTTTTATTGTTTTTTCTTTAAGCTATCTATTTCCTTGAATATTTCTCCCTTCACATTTTGTACCGTTTTTTTTTTCATTTCATTGCACTGGGCTTCACCTTTCTCTTGTGCCTCCCTGCTTAATAACCAGCCTCCTGAATTCCTTTTCTTTTTCAGGTAAATCAGGGATTTCTTCTCAGTTTGGATCCATTGCTGGTGAACTAGTATGATTTTTTGGGGGCTTTTAAAGAGCCTTGTTTTCTCATATTACCAGGGTTAGTTTTCTGTTCCTTCTCATTTGGGTAAGACTGTCAGAGGGAAAGTCAAGTGCTGAATGCTGTTGTTCAGATTCTTTTGTCCCGCAGGGTGTTCCCTTTATGCGGTACTCTCCCCCTTTTCCTATGGATGCGGCTTCCTGTGAGCCAAATTGCAGTGATCGTTGTCTCTCTTCTGGGTCTAGCCACCCAGTGAGTCTACCCGGCTCTGGGCTGGTACTAGGGGTTGTCTACACAGAGTCCTGTGATGTAAACCGTCTATGGGACTCTCAGCCATGGATACCAGTGCCTGTTCTGGTGGAGGTGGCGATGGGGTGCAATGGACTCTGTGAGGGTTCTTAGCTTTGGTGGTTTAATGGGCTATTTTTGTGTTGGTTGGCCTCCTGCCGGGAGGTAGTGCTTTCCAGAGAGCATCAGCTGTAGTAGTATGGAGAGGAACCAGTGGTGGTCAGGACCCTAGAACTCCCACAATTATATGCTCTTTGTCTTCCATTACCAGGGTGGGTAGGGAAGGACCATCAAGTAGGCACAGGTCTAGGCGTGTCTGAGATCAGACTTTCATTGGATGGGTCTTGCTGCAGCTGCTGTGGTGTATGGGGTGAGATACTCAGGTCACTGGAGTTGAATAGCTAGGAGGATTATGGCTGCCTCTGCTGAGTCATGCAGGTTGTCAGGGAAGTGGAGGAAAGCCGGCAGTCACAGGCCTCCCCCAGCTTCCCCCGACATCCCTGAGTCTATTTCCAGGTGGAGGGTGACATGGGCTTGAAAACTTGCCCCAGGCTACCTGCTTCCCAGCTGTGAAAGAAAAGGGCTTGGTTCTTCCCCCACCTATGGAGTCTGCATACCACATTTGCACCCTCCCCCGAATTCTGGCCAGGAGGCCTCCCTCATCCTTACATGTTTCATGGTTTGTAGAATCTTGAGTCGTCCACAGGATAGGAACTAAAAACTCTGAGAACTCCAGGATGGTGTTTTGTGGTTGGCCAAGATCAAGCCTGTTTGATGCACCCTAGCAACAGACAGATCCCTGGAACTGATGCACACACAGGAACAGCACAGTCAGGGATGATGCAAAGAACAGCGGGGACTCTCCAAACCCCTGGTGACCTGATGACTACTGTGCTGTCAGCAATGTGTGTGAGCACCCAGCTCCTGCACCTATCAATATTAAAAGATTTTTCTTTCCAGTCATGAGACTGAACTCTGCAAGATAAGTTTTGGCACTGGTGGAGAGCTGTGCTCAGAATTTTTTTTTTCCACTGTGGCATTTTATTTATAAATGTGTATTGTATGCTGGCTGGACACAATGGCTTATGCCTGTAATTCCAACACACTAGGAGGCTGAGGCAGGCAGACTGCTGGACTTCAGGAGTTCAAGACCAGCCTGGGCAACGTGGGAGACCTCATCTCTACTAAAAATACAAAAATTAGCTGGGAGAGGTAATGCCTGACTGTAGTCCCAGTTACTCAGGAGGCTGAGGCAGGGGGATCGCTTGAGCCTGGGAGGTCAAGGCTGCAGTGAGCTGAGACCATGCTACTGCACTCCAGCCTGGGTAACAGAGTGAGACTCTGTCTTAAAACAACAACAACAACAACAACAAAAAGTTATATTACATCCCTAGAAAAAATCCCAGGATTTTCTCTCCTGTGTGTTATCGTCTTGCTTCTTCATGGCCCATGATACCAGCTAAGGTTATCAGTACAAGGAAACCAAACTGGCAGGATGGGAGCAGATTATTAGTCATTTTTCTAGATCTTTGAGTTGCACATCAAATCTGGAACTAATCGCTTCACATTTGTTTAACCTGCCTGTGAGGTTGACAACAATTTTCCCAGCTCTGTGATCCTCAAGGATTTCAAATTCACAATGTAGCCATGCTTCGTCATCACAGTTAGAAACTGGACAACAACCTGAGAGCATGTCCTAGTAAGAACCTGGTGTTTGCCTCTCTTTTTGGCAGCACTGATGCTCTTGAGAACATCAGCCAGGACATTCATGCACACCATAGTGGCGGCACTGAAAGATGGCAGGAAGAGTTGCACTCAGGATTCTAATTCCTACATCTCCAGCTAATATGAGAGTATGAGATAAGTAAGTTGCAAGTAAATAATGAAGCCCACCTATCACACAATCATCTGCACAACCTGTAAAAGGATCATTACAGCATGAAAATATGTTTATGTTATAATATAGAAGTGAAACAAACAAGTGATAATATATATAGCTGGATCCCTTGCTAATTTAAAATTTTACTGTGGATGAATATCTGTGTAACAGTCTCTATCAACAGATCTACATTTAGAAGTATATACATCAGGTTGGGTGTGGTGACCCACGCCTGTTGTCCCAGCACTTTGGGAGGCCAAGGCGGGTGGATCACCTGAGGTCAGGAGTTCGAGACCAGCCTGGTCAACATGGAGAAACCCCATCTCTAGTAAAAATACAAAAAATTAGCCAGGTGTGGTGGTGCTCACCTGTAGTCCCAGTTACTCAGGAGGCTGAGGCAGGAGAATCACTTGAGCTTGGGAGGCGGAGGTTGCAGTCAGCCAAGATCACGCTGCTGCACTCCAGCCTGGGCAACAGAACGAGACTCCATCTCAAAGGAAAAAAAAAAACAAAAAAAATGAGGTACATACACCAAAATATTAACAATGGTTATTTCTGGGTGATAGGATTATGAAGGACTTACCTTTTGCTTATTGTTTTTTTTCTAATTTTCTGAGTGTTAAATACATATTGCTTATTTTATAAAATAGTTCTTTTTCAAGGAAGAAATTCTAGTGATAGCAGAATTAATATGCACTGAAAAATATGGGTATGTAAGTTATTTATGTTAGAAACTTTAAAATCATTTAAAAACATAATCCAAACAAGGTTTGGAGAGAAAAAAACAGTAAAATACATTTTTGAAGCAATCTGGAAAATTTCATCATGGACTGGAGATTAGATTGCATTTGTCAAACTAGGGCCTGCTGCCTGTTTCAGCAAATAAAGTTTTGGTAGACTACAGTCATGCTTGTTTGTTTATGAGTGGTCTAAGGCTGCTTTCTTTTTATAACAGCAGAAGTTCAGTAATTTTGACAAAGAACTCAGAGCTCACAAAGCCAAAAGCAGTTATTATTTGGCCTTTTATAGAAAAAAATACTGATACGTTAAAGTTATATGAAAAACATTCATAACTTTTGGAGAGTCAAATGGAATAATCTCTACATATTTCACTCTCATATCTAAGATTTGCTTTAATATATTTCAACAGGGAAGACTAAAGTAAAAAGGGATAGATGGAAAGAATCTTGATAATTGTTGAAGCTAAGTGAAGACTATCTTAGGATTCATTTTGTTTTCTTCTTTACATTTGTGTGACTTTTTGTACAAGGAAAGAACATAAAACTGTTTAAGTCAGTTAATTAGTATACATGACAGATTATTTACCAAAGTGGCTGCAATTACTCTTCTTCATATCCTTCAGTTGGGGAATCCTGTGGTGTATCTGTACAGTGAAATATTACTTAGCAATAAAAAGGAAGAACTACTGATCCACTCAACAACGTGGATGAATTTTAAATGCATATTGCTGAGTGAGCCTGATTCAAAAGGCTACATATTTGTATTCATCCATTTTTGCACTGCTAAGAAGCTCTACCTGAGACTGGGTAATTTACAAGAAAAGAGGTTTAATTGGCTCACGTTTCTGCAGCTGTTCAGGTAACGTGGCTGGAGAGGTCTCAGGATACTTTCTAAGGGAAGCAGGCACTCTTACACGGCTGGAGAAGGAGAAAGAGACAGAAGAGGGAGGGGCTACATGCTTTTAAACAACCAGATCTCATGAGAACCCACTCACTGGCATTAGAACAGCAAGTGGGAAATCTGCCCCCATGATCCAATCACCTCCTACCAGGCCCCTCTTCTAACATTGGGGATTACAATTTGACATGAGATTTGGGTGGGAACACCAATCCAAACCATATCAGTATTGCACAGCATTCTGGAAAAGGCAAAACTATACGGATGGAGAAGAGATCAGTGGTTGTCAGGGGTTGAGGATTGTGGGAGGGGCTTACTACAAAAAGAAAATTTTGAGGGGGTATGGGAACTTCCTAGTATACTGAGTATGGTGATGGCATGATTTTATGCCCAGTCTTGGGTGATTTTAGTTATTATCAGATAATCACCAGTGATCTGAACAACTCTGCATTAGAAAGAATATCCAACTTCTGAGAGGCTGACACTGTAACCCTCACTCTCTAATGAGGTGCTGCCCCTGAGAAGTTCCTAGCTCTTTACTATATTCCTTTTGATCTGGACTCCTCACGCCATGAAAACTGTCCACGCCAGCCTCCTCTTATAGCTCCCTCTCATCAGAATGCCTTACTTCCCTTTGCTTTAGCCTCATAAACCTTTGTCTAAGGAATAGAGAGTGGTGTGTGCAGAACCTCAGGTTGTCACTTAGCTATCTCCTGGCCAGTCCCTGAGGGACTTGAGCCTAGTTCTTAAGGAGAAGGTGATTGAAATAAGCTGAATGAGTCAAGAGAAGATGTCACCTCAGAGGATGATGCCAGAACACTAAAGCAAAATCTGTTCTGTCTCATAGCCTAATAACAACAACAAAAATTCTGTCAACACAAGGTTGGAGTGTAAGTGAGGCTAGTTCCACACTGGAAAAAGTTCTGACAAATGAACAACCAGGAGCATGTACATGGTGACCAACGTGAGGCCACCAGTGACCTTTATGGTCCCAGGAGCTGTGACCCATAGAAGCACAGGTGGGTCTACAGAGCACAGAGTGGGTCACAGGGGCACAGAAGAGTGGCCATATTGACTTCATGGAAGACATGCAATCTGCCCTAAGATCTTGTGACAAAAGAAGAAAGACAGAGCTAGGAGACACTCAAGGAAAGGATTCTGTGACTGTGAAAACTGCCTCTCAATGGTACCCTGCATTAGAGACCTGGGAAATGTGGCTGTTGGATGCTTTCTTTCCTGGACACCATTGTGACACTGAGTGTCACAACGATCCTCTAAGATTGAGACATTCTTGTCCTTGCTATGTGATATAATTTGGCTCTGTGTTTCCACCCAAATCTCATTCGAAATTGTAATCCTTCCTGTGTCAAAGGAGGAGCCTGGTGGGAGGTGATGGGATCATGAGGGTGGTTCCCCCCTACTGTTCTCATGATAGTGAGGGAATTCTCATGAGATCTTATGGTTTTAAAAGTGGCAGGTTCCCCTGCACACTCTGTCTCTCCTGCCGCCTTGTGAAAATATGCCTTACTTCCCTTTCATCTTCTGCTATGATTGTAAGCTTCCCGAGGCCTCCCCGCCATGCGGAACTGTGAGTCAATTAAACCTCTTTCCTTTATAAATTACCCACTCTCAGGTAGTATCTTTATAACAGTGTAAGAAAGGACTAATACAGAGAATTGGTACTGAGAGTGGGGTACTGCTATAAAGATAACCTGAAAATGTGGAATTGACTTTGGGACTGGATAACAGGTAGAGTTTGGAACAGTTTGGAGGGCTCAGGAGAAGACAGGAAGATGTAGGAAAATTTGGTGCTTTCTAGAGACTTGCTGAACGGTTTTGACCAAAATGCTGATCGTGATGTGGGCAATGAAGTCCAGGCTGAAGGGGTCTTAGATGGAAATGAGAAATTTACTGGGAACTGGAGTAAAGGTCACTCTTGGTATGCTTTAGCAAAGAGGCTGGTGGCATTTTGCCCCTGCCCTAGAGATCTGTGGAACTTTGAACTTGAGAGAGATGATTTAGTGTATCTGGCAGAAGAAATTTCTAAGCAGCAAAGCATTCAAGAAGCTACCTGGCTTATTCTGAAAGCATTCAGTTATATGGGCTCACAAAGAGATGGTTTGAAATTGGAACTTATGTTTAAAAGGGAAGCAGAGCATTCAAGTTTGGAAAATTTGTAGCCTGACCATGTGGTAGGCGCTCTCTTTCTCCTGCTGCCTTGTGAAGACGTGCCTTTCTTCCCCTTCACCTTCCATCGTGACTGTAAGTTTCCTGAGGCCTCCCCAGTTATGTGGAATAGGGAGTAAATTAAACCTCTTTCCTTTATAAATTACCCAGTCTAAGGGAGTATCTTTATAGCAGTATGAGAATGGAATAATGCACAATGTAAGAAGGGGAGGAGAGGCTCCTGACCACCACAGGCAGCCTAAGATGCTAGCTCCTCAGGGAACAAATCCTTGCCACATTCCCTGAAAGAAGACATAGAGTCCTACCTGCACCTGTTCAGAATCCCTCTCACCTTTGGCTGCTAGTGGCCCACAATGCAAAGCTCTCTTATCATCTAATTTTGAGTTTACTGTTCTGTGTCTTCTTACATAATTCTTTTTAATTCTGCACTATTCTTTCTCCATCATCTTCTGGAATCCTTTACTTCATTCTAATGAATCTTCCTCTATCCTATCCTCTTAAAAGAACCCTCTCTCCCTGTCCATGTCTGGGCAACATCTCTTTCTCCTAGTCCTGCATTTTGCTTTCTCTTCTTCCACATGCTTAACCCCTCCACCTTTGGTTATCTAACCCTATGTCTGTGCTGCAGATCCCCTGGCCACTTTTCCTCATTCACTGAGAACATCGGCACCTGAACAACAGTCTGCCAAGTCAAGTCCTATTATACCACCAGAACAGCCCAGTGCTCATGTCTTGAGGCCTAGAAACACCCTAGGCTCGTAACATTTGTCCTCTGAACTCTTTGTTTTCTTCACCACTGTAAGAATTAAAGAAAGAGGAAAGAAACATGAAAGGTGGCTTGCCAGTCAAGACAGATTTATTTTAGAGAAAATAAACCTGAAAGGAGGCTACTGGCCAAGTTAAGTCAGAGGCACACTCTCTTATAGACTAAGAGTTTTTAATGATTCAGGTTGGGAGAACTTATCAGAGGCTTGGACTGCTTCTGTGTTTTTTTGTTTTTTGCTTTTTTGTTGTGCTTTTCCCCAACCTCCCTTTGTGCCCACGCTGTCTTATCTGTGTTTTACTGTCTGCTCTTTCTGGCTGCTTGTAGTTAGAAGAGAAGTGATTTCCTTGAAATGCATGAGGCTGGAAAGGGAGCTGGAATTTAAAGTGGTGGTGTTTGTCCGAGATGACGGTGCTCCTGCTCGATCAACCACCACTTCTCATTACCCACCCTTTTGTGACCACACTTAACATCAGTAATGGCAAACATGTGGCACTACTGCCAAAATGCCTGCATCCTGAGATCCTTGCAAATTGGTTGTGCCATTTTATTTATTTTTTATAGATAGGGTCTTGCTATGTTGCCAAAGTTGGAGTGCAGTGGCTATTCACAGGTATAATAATAGCACCTTGCAGCCTCAAATTCCTGCCTTAAAGCAGTCCTCTCATCTCAGCCTCCTGCATAGGTGGGACTACAAGTGCATGCTACCATGCCCAATGGTCATGTCATATTTTCCCCAACCTGGATAGGGCATTAGAACCATCCCCACACAGTGCAAACTGCGTGAATATTATCCATGTTTCTACATTAGGTCATTACCCAGAACTTCACAATGCCTACAATCTTAAATTCCCATAAACTATTCTCCGTCATTACCACCTGCTCTTCAAATTCATGGAGAACTCTATCACTCCATTTACCTCTTTCAGAGCTACTTGGCATCCTGGTAGCCTTACCTTTCTTCTGCGACTATCCCAACATCCTAAACTCAGGATCAAACCAACAATTCCTTTTCTCTGTTCCTTTCTGGTTTTGCCTGGCACAGCTGGGAGAGATTTATACAATCATACTAAAACAAAAGCATGATCACTAACATCAAATGGCCCTTCAGTACCATTCGGAAATCTTTCTATCTGCCATATTTTCTGCCTGCCCCACACATTTTAAAACATCCTTTTGGGAAATTTGAAAATGTGCATTCCCCTCTTTTCTGGCCTCCTGTACAACTAAACCACAGGCTTATGATCTATTTATTCCCAGGAAACTCACCCTTGCGATATCTTGACTTGGAAGTCAGCAATGTAAAGAAACAGGCATCAGTTTGTGAGGCATCAGTTTGACTGGTGAGGGCAGCAGCAGAAGCCTCCAGCTGCTGGAATAGGCAGTGGCTACAATGTGGACAGAAGCCCTTTCTACCGAGGGCCAAGACAGACACATAGAGGAAGTGAGAGAACATGTCCCATATTGTATAACAGTAAGTTATTTGACTTCCTGCAATTTATTTTTACAACTCCTGTCCCTATGTACTTGGCTTATAGTAGGTGCTTAATGTATTTTTAGCATCAAAGACTTGCCCAAGATCACTCAATGGGTAGAGGAACCAGATGTCAAGCTCATGTTTTCTGACTTTAAAGCCACTAATCTTTCCCAGATGTAATTAGCAGAGCTATTTCCTCTGTCTGACTCCCATTGGGCCTGGGATAAACAGTGATGGTTGCTTGCAATAAATTACTCAGTCTCTGGCTTTCCTGCTTTTGGCTCAGCAGCAGACATAGTGGGACCATTTGCAGAGGTCACAGGGAATTCTATATTTGCTAAAAGAGATGATTCACTGCGCCCTCTAAGCGGAGCAGCTGAACTTATGTTCCTCTAAGAGACTCGACCTTGAGGAAACTGTGAGCAGGCACTGCGGGAAGCCTGGCTGTTGAAAAATGATGAGGGGCTTGGAGGACTTCCAAATGCCAGAGAACGTTGCAAGGGAAATGTTCAGGGTTAAAGTAAAACAGTTATCTCCCATTCCTAAAACAGAGAATAACAACAGCTTGAAATGAATGCAACTCTTCAGTCATTTCAAAAGTCTTTTTATAGCACTGTTCCTCAAGACTTTCCACAAATGTACTATGAAACTGTTGGCAGAGACAATGCTCTGTGTTGACCTATTCCTTTCTTTTTTATCCTAGTACAGCAAAACTGCATTTCCCAAGCTCCTCTTCTCTCAATGGGTCACATGACTTGTTCTAGCCAGTAGAATGAGGATGGAAGTAAAGTGACCAGTTTCAGCAGGCCCCTAAAGTCTCCTGTGAGATACTCCAATCTTACTCTCCTCTCTCTGCATGGCTGGAAGTGAATACTCTGATATCTAAAACCACATGATGAAGGAGCCAGGATGCCAGGATGCTTGAACCCAGGAGGCAGAGGTTGCAGTGAGCTGAGATCACTCCACTGCACTCCAGCCTGGGCAACATAAATAAATAAATGTTTGAATAAATAAGCAAATGAAAATAAGAGATAAATCTCACGTGTAGAAGAATCCAAATAGTTGATGTAGGTAATTTCCCTTCAAGGACATGGAGTCTACTTCTTTACCCCTTGAGTGAGTGTGTGCTTAGTGACTTGCTTTCAAAGAGCAAAGTGTGAAAAGATGATGCGAGGGGAAGTAAGTTTACTGTAAAGAAGTCTGGAAAAAACTACCTTGGCCAAGTGATTGAGGCTAATATTATTAATAATAACTCACACTGAAAAATGTGTACTCTTATAGTAAGAGTACTATATGAGGGAAAGGCATTTCACCTCTGAGGTTTCCCTCCCAAAGACGTGTAACGCTGGTGTGATAATAAGAAAAGACATTAAACAAACCCAGCTTGAGGGGTATCTCTTCCTCAAAGATCATCAGAAACCAGGAAAGCCTGAGAAACCATTTTAGCTAAGAGGAGCCTGTATTAGAATTCTCCAGAGAAACTTGTGATTACGAAGGCTGGCAAGGCTGAAGTCTGCAGAACCCGTAGCCCAGTTCAAGTCTGAAGGCTAGGAGGTTGCCTGGAAAATCAGGAAGGGACAACGTCCAGTTTGAAGGCTGTCAGGCAGGAGAAATTCTCTTACTTGGCGGAGGGTTAGTCTTTTGGTCCATTCAGGTCTTTAATTGATTGGATGATGCTTACCTATATTATGTAGACCATCTGCTTTACTCAGTTTTCCAATTTAAATGTTTATCTCATTCAAAAACACCCTCATAGAAACATTCAGAATAATGTTAAATCAAATATCTGGGCACTCCATGGCCCAGTCAAGCTGACACAAAGTTAACCATTACAGAGCCTAAGGAGACATAATAACTAAACATAATGTGATATCCTAAATCAGATCTTGGAACAGCAAAAGGACATTGAAACCAGGTATGGTGGCACATGCTTGTAGTCCTAGCTACTCAGGAGGTTGAGGTGGGATAACTACCCGAGGCCAGGAGTTCGGAGTTGTAGTGCGTTATGATGGTGCCTGTTAATAGCCACTACACTCTAGCCTGGGAAACATAGAGAGACCTCATCTCTCAGAAACAACAGCAACAGAATGTTACACAAAACTAAAGAAATCCAAACAAAGTATAAATTTTTATCGATAATAATGTACCAATATTGGTTCAAAGGTAAAAAATGCACTGTACTAATGTAAGTTGTTAATAGTAGAAGAAACTGGATGAGGGGTCTGTGGGAACTCTCTGTACTCTCTTTTCAACTTCTCTGCAATCTGAAACCATTATAAAATTTTAAAAGTGTACTTGTTTTAAAAAGTGATATAGTTTTGTATACAGGAAACACCACATCAGTTGATGAGTGGCATCAAGAATGGCTTATGGAAGAGGTGGCTTTTGAAATACTCATTTTAAATGCAGGTGGGTATCATATTATAAAAGCCTTTGGCTGAGTGCAGTGGCTCACTCCTGTAATCCCAGTACTTTGGGAGGCTGAGGCGGGTGGATCACCTGAGGTCAGGAGTTCAAGACCAGCCTGGCCAACATGGCGAAACCCTATCTCTATTAAAAATACCAAAATTAGCCGGGTGTGGTGGTATGTGCCTGTAATCCCAGCTACTTGGGAGACTGAGGCAGGAGAATTGCTTGATCCCGGGAGGAGAAGGGTGCAGTGAGCTGAGGTTGAACCACTGCACTCCAGCCTGGGCAACAGAGTGAGACTCTGTCTCAAAATAAATAAATAAAGACTTTCTATGCCAGATTGTCGAGTATTTATGACTGATGGTCTTAGTCAGAACTCTAGATATTAAACATTAGATCAGTAAAAGAGTGAGGAAAGGGAACCTAAATTGAGAAATGATTTCTAGGTAAAAGCAGATCTAGTGCGGAGCCAACTGTGGGAATGGAAAGAAGGCAGTGGCATTGGACACTATATTTTCATACTGCTATGAAGAAATACCCGATACTGGGTAATTTATGAAGAAAAAGAGGTTTGATGGACTCACAGTTCCACATGGCTGGGGAGGCCTCACAAAGATGGCGGAAGGCGAAGGAGGAGCAAAGGCATCTCTTACCTGGTGGCAAGCAAGAAAACATGTGCAAGGGAACCACCTTTTATAAAACCATCAGATTTCGTGAGCCTTATTCGCTATCATGAGAGCAGCATGGGAAAGACCTGCCTCCATGATTCAATTACCTCCTGCCCGTCCCTCCCACAACACATGGGGATTATGGGAGCTACAATTCAAGGTGAGATTTGGGTGGGGACAGAGCCAAACCATATCAGACACCAAGGAGTGGCTTGACAGGATTTAGGAACTTATTGGACAGGACATGTTAGAGAAGAATTTAGAGGATTTTAAATGATTTTATGGGACTTTAACTTGCATAACTTGAAAGATGGTGATGATCTAAAGGAAGATGTGAATGTTAATTTTACAAATTGAGTCATTCTTGTCATACCCAAGCAAATCAGAGTCAAGGGACCAGGGAAAAAAGCACTCACGGCACATGACATGGCTCCAGTAATTAAATTTTCCACAAGCCCAGAGGCTGAAACCACGTGCTGTGTCTCTGACTGGCGTTACCACCACCATCTCTTGCCAATCAGAGCTGGCTAGCTCCCTAAAGCTTCTCTAGTGCCTACGAGCTTTCTTTTAAAAACAATGCCTGACATTTCTGTTTCTAATGGAACTCCCAGCCTTCTCTTTGTTCTTTGAACATACCTAAGATCACATTGTCTGTCTGTTTGCCCTGAATCTCAATTCTTGCTTCTCAAATAAAATGTTTTAACTGTTGGGATTCATTTCCATATTTTATTTGACTTCAACGAGGGTAAAACAGGAGCAAGGGCAGATTTAGGAAAGAAAGAAATGTTGGATTCGCACTATTCTCAACTCTCCAGACAAGAATGTCTGGAAGGACTTGGGAAACACTTACAGGGTACTTGGGAGGACGTGTCTGTTTAGAGATACAGGTCCCTGGGTTCTCATCAGAGTTGGGAAGTAGCTGCAGCCCTGAATGTAGAAAAGACCTCCCAAAGGAGGAGGAAGGAAGAGCGTTAAGGCCAGAATGCCAGAGGACACCAACGTTTTGGGGGAAGTACAGGGAAACAGAGTGTTTAAAGAGGTCGGAGTAGAACTAGAAAATAGTGTGCAACCAAAGCTTGAGATTACCCTCCTTCCCCCTACTTGAAGAAACAAAGTAAAAGAAAAAAAGAAAAAACAACAAAACCCTATAAGATGCACTGTAGATAGATGATTCTAAACCAAAAATTCAGGAAAGGAGAAGGTGCAACCTATTCAGAAGTCCTTTAATATTGAGAAAAAGACCATTGTAGGTATGGTTGACAAATTGAAGACAAAGACAAAAATGGTTCAGGGTGTGTGTGTTGGGGGGTGGTTGTTGATATAATGGAGGGAATATTACAATAATAACCTAGAACTATAAATTCCAAATAAAATGAGCAAAGGTTGAATCACAGAATTAAAAACATATTTATATTTAAAGAATACTTTGTGATAAAACAATAAAAGTTATTGTTTCAAAGGTATCACAATACTGTTTTATCCTGATATACATTTGTTATTACTGGATACATTTGAAAGCAAATGGTTTCAAACTAATGATTTAAAGCATGATTTCTAACATCTATGTTACTTCAAAAAAGAAAATAAATGAAACATAGCCTATGTAAGATGAACACATAGTATACAACAACAAAAAAAGTAAACAACAAAGAAGAATAAAAAGCAGGACACCTTAAAGGTATCAGAAATATAGAAAAATATACCAATTTCACTATGAGTGTAAGCGATTTAAATCAAAACTATTAAAATGCAAAAATATTAGATTAGGCTAAAAATACAAGAAAAATTTAGAAATAGACAAAGATACATTCACGAAAATGCAAAATGAAGGCTGGGGGTGGTGGCTCACGCCTGTAATCCCAACACTTTGAGAGGCCAAGGCAGGAGGATCACCTGAGGTTGGGAGTTTGAGATCAGCCTGACCAACCGGGGGAAACCCTGTCTCTACTAAAAATACAAAATTAGCCTGGCATGGTGGTGCATGCCTGTAATCCCAGCTACCTGGGAGGTTGACGCAGGAGAATCGCTTGAACCAGGGAGGCAGAGGTTGCTGTGAGCCGAGATCACGCCATTGAACTCCAGCCTGGAAAACAAGAGTGAAACTCCGTCTCAAAAAAAGAAAAAAAAAAATGCAAAATGATTGATGCCTAACGCCCATCATTTGGACACTGGTTGGATAAACATTCACACAGTGGAGTGTCACCCTCTCTTCTGCCTTTAACAGGAATAACGATGATCTCTATGCCTTGCTATGGAGATGTTCCCAGAGCAGATCCCTGCAGTCGCCATTTAGATTATTCTCTCCCTCCAGACAATGGCAAGAGTTTGCTTCTCTGCTATAGGATAGAGAAATAATGAAGTGTTTTCACTACTCTCTACTCTCAGTCACTCAACGCAACACTTCTGCCACCAATTGTACATGGGTTTTCTTCACACGAAGCAATTCTTTCCCCACATGAAGCAATTTCATGTCCTCTCTGTCTCCTCCAGGCACTTCCATGTGTTCAGCTGTGTGGAAGCTCCCCAAACCCAGTCGTTTTGGGTTTTTATGGAGGCTTCATTACATAGGCATGATTGATTACATTAATGCCCATAGGTGTCAACTCCACCTTCAGCCCTTCTCCCCTCCCAGGAGGCTACAGGATGGGACTGAAAGTCCCAACTCTCTAGTCAGGCCTAGGTCTCTCCTATGACCAGTCCCTGTACCAAAGCTATTTAGGGGCTGCTAGACACTAGTCATCATTAGCATATAAAAGGCATTCTTATCACTCCAGGAGCTAACTCTTATCACTTTTAGGAGCTGTATGCCAGGAAATGGGGACAAAAACCAAATATATAATTCACAATATCACATCCACCCACTTGAACTTTGTCTTGCCAATAAAATATAAGTGATGTGCACCACTTCTCTGTGAAGTTGCTAAAAGGAAGCATGATTCACCTTTCTCTCTTTTCCCTTTGCCAAGGCTACACAATGTTCTAGATGGTGGCTGCTCCTTTAGCATGGATCCAAGTCAGGATGACAGGGACACAAAACAGAGCTCCTGGCTGACTGGCAAAGGGCATGTAACATGAGCCAGACATAGATCTTTGTTGTATAAAGTCGCTGAGACCTTGTGTTAGTTTGTTGCCATAGCTTAATAGAGTATCCTGACAGATACATAAATAGACACCCAGAAATAGAAAGAGTTTGGGATATAGAAAATGATTCCCCCAAATATGGCACTTGGGCATATTGCGTGCTCTTGAAAATTGAGACCCAGTGCAGTGGCTCACACCTATAGTCCTGGCACTTTGGGAGGCCGAGGTGGGAGGACTGCTGGAGCCCAGGAGTTTGAGACCAGCCTGGGCGACATAGTAAGACTCCCCATCTCAATAAAAAGGAAAAAGAAACAAAATTGAAAGGATTCAGAAATAAGCCTCAGAATCAAGGTCCCTCTAACCTTGTCTTTTCTCCTCCTTCCTCTACCCAGCAAAGAGAGGGACTGTGTCTGAAATTTCCTTGTCTAACCAAGAAAGCTTCTTGCCAAAAGAAATACAATTGCCTGTTCCCTCCCTGTTACCTCATTATCTACAGCAGAAAAGAAGATTGAAGAATGTAACCACACCTGGATAAACTTTTCCACAAGATAATACCTGCCTCTCCACCTCACATTCTAAAGATAATCATCATTTACAAGCTCATTTCTGTATCCTTGGTCCATTCATTTTCCCTAATAATCATTTACCACCCCTTAAAAGAACTGGCTACATACCCTATATCCTTCCTCCCTTATGAAAAAGGTATAGAAGCTTCTGTATCCCATTAGGAGATTGGGGTAATCACTGTTTGATTCCCTCACCCACATGTTAATAAATTTTTATGCTTTTTCTCCTATTAATCTGCCTTTTGTCAGTTGATTTTCAGTGAACTTTTAGAGGATGCAGCGGAAGTTTCCCTTGGCCCCTACAGTTTTGCACTGTGAGCAGGATAACAAAACTGCTCTGTTCTTCTGGAAGCCACAGTCAAGGGAGCCCAGGACTCAAAAAACCAGTAGGATAAGAAATCCTTAACAGCCAGTCTCCAAGCGTCTCTTTGTGCAATCTGGTCCAGTAGACAGTAAAAGTCGCTGTCCCTTTTCCTCTCCAAAGTCTTTTTTTTTTTTGAGACAGAGCCTTACTCTGTTGCCAAAAGTGCAGTGGTACGATCTCGGCTCACTGCAACCTCTGCCTCCCAGGTTTAAGCAATTCATGTGCCTCAGCCTCCCAAGTAGCTGAGATTACAGCCATGCACCACCACTACGTAGTGGTGGTGCTAATTCTTGTGGTTTTAGTAGAGATGGGATTTTTCCATGTTGGCCAGGCTGGTCTCAAACACCTGACCTCAGGCGATGCACCCGCCTGAGCTTCCCAAAGAGCTGGTATTATAGGAGTTAGCCACCGTACCTAGCTGAAAGTCTTGATTAATGGAGGAAAAGGATTTGTGAGCCTAGTCTTAGGTGTAGCAACTCTGGTATACTTTTCGGTATGAAAATTCATCTTGTCTTTTTCCTCCCAGAAATAGTCTTTTCTTTTGTCTTTGTCTTTCTGTGTTGTTCTGTCATAAAGAGGTATTGTGTTAATATGAAATAATAAGAAGGGTCAGAATCTAGTTTTAAAGAGTTTAGTCAAGAGAAAAGCTGGGAATGGCCATTCTGGGACACACAGATTTCAGAGAAATAGGATCAGTGCTCTGAAGTTAAAAGTCAAGTTTTTGCTTATATAGGAAGAAGACAAAGAAATTTAACAGGATTTTATTTCCTATATACTGGTTTAAGAGTTATAACAAATTAATTAGTTACAGTTTGTTTTCTTTTCTGTATGGCTTGTTTTATTCATAGCTGATTTTCATTTCCTTTCCAGTGTAAAAGAGTGTGTTTAACATTCCATCTTAAGACAATGTGATAGTCATGAAGTCTTTGTGTGAGAAAGGTGAGAGGGAGGTTAATTTATAATGAAGATCAACAGAGAAGAAGGAAGGGGTCTTCCTTGGTGCCCTTCTGTCATTCCTGTCATTTTATTAACACAAAACAATGCAGGTGAGGAAGGAGGCTTAACCTATAACTAGAGAAACAAAGGTTACAGCTGTCTGTTATGTGACGCAGACCCATAATCACATCCCTTTAAGGTTCAGAATAATTTTAGAGTTTCAACACCTTCAATTTGGATTATTTATTTTTACATTTTTCTTCTTTTTGGAGGAAAGTTCTTCAAGAACTTTTTGAAGAAACCATCATAGATGAATTTAATGGTTGGACTCCTTTTATGTTGAGAAATTTTGATCCCACGTCACTAGGAAGGCTCATTCCTAGGATGTCATGTCCCATAGCAAAGGATGATTAAACCAGCTGTAAGCTGATGTAGTATAGGCTGAATTTAAGTCAACATAAAGAAGTGATTTTGTGTGTCAGGCTAAATAGCTATGTCTTCAATTTATGCAATTATTTGGGTGACCATTATTTTAGTCTTTTCAGTCACATGTTGACTCCATTTTAAAGAAATGCTGTAACAACAGTGTAGACAAAACCAGAACAAAACACAATATACAATTACAATTCCTAGAATAAGTAACAGCTTTTGCTGTTAAGTTATCCAAGATCCAACCCATCTACTTAGCTAGTCACTTAGAGAAGATTTGGGATCTGAAAAGTTGGTTATTGGGGTTTGCATATCAGCCACTAATTTACTGATGTTATTAGATTCATCTAGGATAGAGACCCAACATTCAGTTTTTATGATGGTAACTTGGGCTGCAGTGGGTGTGTCTAAAGCTTGTGCAATACAGCCTTTCTTGTAACAGCAACTTCATTGTGTAATAACAAAGTACTGATGTGGCTATCATTTAGAGCCTTTTGTGTATAATTGATCAGGGCCTCTACATGCTAAAACACAGTCTCAAATATCCAGTTGTGGGATGAAGATGGAAGCTAAATGAACATAACAATGGAACACAGAACAAGCCCAGCAGGATTGTAAATGAGGAAAATTTGCAGGTTTTGATAGGGTATGAACTATTTGACCTTGTGCCCAAGCATAACCCAAAGAACATTGTCCTATCCATCCTGGGGGTAGCCATGTCCATATACTAGTGCCACATGGCCAAAACTTTCCATTTGAAGCTAACCAAGAAATACTCAGTTGTTGTGTCTATTCAGTGGCAGGCCAGTGAGTATTTTGTAATATAATGGTGTGGAAATACTGTTCTTTGGGTATCCATCCCATATTTCTGGTGCAATTAGGCCAGGTATCTTAAATGTAATTTCTCTGTTCCCAACATAGACAAAGTAGCTGAGTTGACGGGAGGGAATAAGCCAGATAAACCCATCTTAAATTTGTGTTATATGGTACTGAAGTTGAGTTTTCTTATAACTAAGTATCCTATTTTTAAGGTTTTTTTCCTTTTTCTTCTTCAATCCTTTTCTATTAACTTTTTAGTAATAAAATAATATCCTTTACTCTCCTTCTTTCCACCAGGCACTCCCTTGCATTCCTAGCTTATCTAATTATGTTTGCTTAGAAGTTCCAGAGATTGAATCTTGAGACAATCCAGGTGCCTATGGAATTATCCCCCACCAGGAGATTACTTCAGGGCTGCAGCTAATTTACAACCTGGTCGAACCTGAGATGACACCAGCTCATTCACAATTTGGGGCAATAACTCAAGATAAGTCATCAGAACAAGTCACCTTGCCACCCCCCACTCACGCATTTCCTCCATACCAAACTTTCCCTTCTTAAGCTCTAGCATTTTGCCTGAGAATTTTAAAGTGGTTTCATTAAAGCAGGAGCCTGAATTACTTCCCACTGTCAACAATGGAACATAAAGTCACTTCACTTTCTTTCTATCGCACTTTGTCCTTGTTACTTGATTCTGCAAGTGACAAGCGGCCAAATATGCATTCAGTTACAATTTTTGGAGTCCTGTACAGGGAAGCTGTGTGTTCTGGGTGATCCTAGTCTGTCAGTCTGGCTTCATGCTGCCAAATGGGCCAGGGGGCTGCCTGTGAGCACCAGCTGCTTATAGCTCGCAGACACTATGGCCGAAACCCTGTGGAATTTCCCCCAAAACCGACAGGACACTTTTGTCCTGGGGAGCCTCCCTGCTCTTTCCGCCATGGCACTGGCTGGCTTCTGCACTTCGCTAGTACAAAGAAAGTGACCTCTGAGTAAGTTGACAAACTTTGGAAACTGAATGAGGCAGCTGGTGTGCACCCAGCTTAGCTCTGTCTTTTTGGGTGGTATTGCTTGGGCTCTGGTCTGCTTAGACTTAGCTGCTCACAACACAGTTTGGGCATGTACACTATTTGTGTTTGTGATGCCACTGGAGCTTTGCTCTGTTTGGACTCAGCTACTCCTGGAGCCATTTGTGATCGGGACGGAGGAGGTTTCCAGGCACTTTACCCAGCCCCTTGAGCGGGGACTTGTTTGGGAGAGTACCATTTGAAACTGTGACTGTGTGAGTGTGTACCATTTACATTTGGGGCATTATCTTTCTTTATTTCTTTTCTTTTCTGCCTACTTCGAATCTGCTATTATTAAGTTACTAGTACTGAGATTTTGTTTTTCTTATACAGTTCAGCCACTTCTAACTAAAATGTAAATGGTGAAAATTCATTCAAAATTGAAGGAAAAAAAATTCAAATGCCAGAAATATTGGCTGCTTTTCCTAGCTAAAATCTGGTAATAAAAGATTTGAAAGGATTTTATTTTGAGAGCTTTATAGTTGAAAGTCGACTTACTTAAAACTGATATTTAGGACTTACATTGTTTTAAAGACCCTGCTCTCTCTTTAAACACTTCTTAGTCAGCAGAATTCTGTCCGATTCTCCATATACTCCTGCCTGTTGTTCCTTCCTCTTTTATCTAATCTTTTTTACTTTGTGGGGTCGGGGGATCAGAAATTACTTGGCATTATGAGAAAAGTTTGACTTTGATATGTAATAGCTAGATTTAAAAATATACTTTGTAAAATGACTGATGGCAGTTATAATAAATAATTCTTCTTACAGGGCCATGCAACTTTCATTGGGCATTTAAATAAGCAGAGTTTGCTCTTGGACAACTGGAAGGTATGGAATGGGGGATGGGCTGATTACAGAATGGGCTGATTGGCTTTGTGTTGCCCACCAGCCTCACAGAAATGTCCTTTTGATGGGATACAATATGAAAGCATTGCACTATCTATCCTGTAACATTTCCCTCTTTGGGGGACCCAGGATTTGGTGGAAAAATGAGATCCTTGATTTGGGGAGGTCTGTTGGCCTTCCAGCTGTGCCTGCTTGTTAGCCCTACAAAATGCATGTTTCCTGGCCCTGTTCCTTAAAAGTTTCCACCTTAAAGCCAATAATCCAATTAAGAAACTTAGATCTTTTAGAAAATTTCCATTTGTAAGAGTGTCTGCCTTCATCGGCTGTCTTGACTGAACTTTTACCCACACCATTTTTCCTCACTCTAAATCAAATATGAGTTCTATATTTTATTTCACCTAATAAATATTTCTATAAAAATGTAAATTTGAAGTTGTCTGGCTGACAATTGTTTGGGACAGGGAACAGGTTATCAAGAGACTGATCATCTAAAATGAGAAGAAGAAACTTAAAACTGGCAAATGAAAAATCATATCACCTGCCTCTGTCTGTCTCTCTGTGTATTTATATGTATTGTGTGTGTGATATTTCACTACCAAAATGTAGAAAAGAGCTCTAATTAATTGGCTCAAAAAAAATAAGCAGCTAAACAAAATATTTTATTAGAAAAATAGAAAAGCTTTAAAATGTCATGTGACGTTAGTAATCTTTGGGAAATAAAGAGAGTGGTAAAGATTATTGGTAAAATAAAATAAAGTTGTCTTCAGAATTTAGACACTTACTCTGCATTAGGCAAGCCAGATACTGTCTTTGCTAGATGTTTTAAGATCACAAACTGCTTCTATGACATTTTAAAAATTGTTGAACTCACCAGTTTTGGAGCCATTAAATTCTAAGTAAAGCCAGGGGACACACGGACTTAGTTATGCTCCCTGGCTATGCTGGAAAAAGTCAAACATTATCTGAAGTTCTATCCTGTCTCCTAAATTCTACACCTAGTATATAATTAAAATTGCTTACTTCCTATATCTTTCACTAAGAATAAAAGTTGCTAGAAGTTTACATTATACATATGTAATTGGAACTACTAGAAAAACAGTTTTACATGCAAGTTGTCTAAAGAAAGTAGAATATGTCTTGGTAAAAAGTTATAAAAAGGTATGGAAACATGGTTTTTTATTAAAGATAAAGTAATTTTGCCTAGTTTAGATGTTTAAAGATTGTTTTAAATTTTTTAAAAAAGAATAAAACCAATTTTAAGCAAGTTATACAAAGTTTACAGAAGATTAATTTTTTTTTTTTTTTTTTTTTGAGATGGAGTCTCACTCTGTCACCCAGGCTGGAGTGCAGTGGTACAATCTTGGCTCACTGCAACCTCCGCCTACCAGGTTCAAGTGATTTTCCTGCCTTAGCCTCCCTGGTAGCTGGGATCACAGGCACACGCCATCACACCCGGCTAATTTTTGTATTTTTAGTAGAGATGGGGTTTCACCAAGTTGGCCAGGCTGGTCTTGTACTGCTGACCTCAAATGATCCACACAACTTAGCCTCCCAAAGTGTTAAGAACACAGGTGTGAGCCACAGTGCCCAGCCTGATTAATCTTATAAAATAAATTCTGTGTGTGAACAAGTTGGCTAAAATTAAAGGATATTATTTTGTATATCCATAAATTGAGCATTAAAATAAAAGGACACTAGTGCAGGGCCAGAATCTGTGCCCATGTGTCAAAATTACAGAGGTTTCTTAGAGCATTGATCTGCTCTTTAACAAAAAATTACAAAGAGTAATAAAGGGTTTATAAAAATCTTACCTTATGGTCAAATTAATAGACCGGCTTTCAAGATTTTATAAAAAATTAAGTTTAGGCCAGGGATGGTGGCTCAAGCCTATAATCCCGGCACTTTGGGAGGCCAAGGAGGGTGGATCCCATGAGGCCAGGAGTTCAAGACCAGCCTGGCAAACATGGTGAAACCCTGTCTCTACTAAAAATACAAAAATTAACCAGGTGTGCTGGTATGCACCTGTGATCCCAGCTACTGGGGAGGCTGAGGCATGAGAATCACTTGAACCTGGGAGGTGAATGTTGCAGTGAGCTGAGATCATGCCACTGCACTCCAGCCTGGGTGACAGAGTGAGACTATGTCTCAAAAACAAAAAGAAAAGAAAAAATATAACCTCAATGTTAGTAATGCAACAATACAAAGATGAAATTTGTTTTTCTTTTTTAAAAAAAATTTTCATGTAACATTGAGAGATAATGAAAGGGTTTTCTTTGCCTTTTGAGTAAGCTACAGAAAAAAAAAAAAAGAAAAAAGAAGACAGAAAGAGAGAAGAGAGAGATTTAGTTGGCCTGGTGATTTCTTTATTTGGTCTTTATATTAGGCTTTTCTTGCTATAAAGAAATACTTGAGACTGGATAATTTATAAAGAAAAGAGGTTTAATTGGCTCGCGGTGCTGCAAGCTTTATAAAAAGTATGGTGCTGGCATCTGCTGGGCTTCTAGGGAGGCCTCAGAAAGCTGACAATCATGGCAGAAGGCAAAGGGGGAGGAGGCATCTCACAAATCAAGAGCAAGAGAGAGTGTGGGTGCCACACACTTTTCAACAGCCAGATCTCATGAGAACTCACTCACTGTTGTGAGAAAAGCATCAAGGGGATGGTGCTAAACTATTCATGAGAAATCCACCTCCATAATCTAATCACCCCCCACCAGGCCCCACCTCCAATGCTGGGAATTACAATTCAACATGAGATTTGGGTGGGGACAAATATACAAACTATGTAAGTTTGTTGTTTAGAAAACTGAGTATCCCCTCTATCAGTGAGTAAAGGTTTTTGTCTTTTGATATTTTGAGTTGTCATTTCAGCTAAATGAATAACCTGTGATTCCATTTTGTGTTATCAGATGTTTTAAGCCATTGATATATGACAAACCTTCCAAAATTGAAATTCCAAGTTCTAAATTAAGCCTTTTTAGATCTCATTAACCTTTTTAGATATTACATCTCCTAAAGTCTAAAAGAGACATATTTGGCTTATTTGGAAATTAAAATCATGCAGGAAGCATTGTGAAATATAAAATAATGTTTAACTTTATTGGATTCATTATACATTCATATAAATGTATTACTAATATCTGTCTCAAAACTGTATAAGGTTCCTATAATTCTGATATGTCTCAGTATATGCTGTCAGTAATAATGATTGCTATGTTAAATTATTATGTGCCACAGAGATGATGAAATTTCCTTGTCAATTGTGTCTTCAACCATGGCTGCTCTGAAATTGTTTCATCCATAATTGTTGTTTTATTTTGATTCTTTTCAAAATGTGGATTTATAATCAGCTATAGGACTCTGATCCCATAGGTAGGTGCTCTTGAATGCAGGTTTCTGATAACTTTTGAGATTATGACGTTAGAATAAAGTAAAAAACTTCCAAGACTCCCATGAAGAGCTAATGTGTTCATGAATATCAAGCAGAACAAGAGTTAGTTACACAGACTGAACTAATGGAAGGCCAAAATAATCTTTTTATGACTTTTATTTAAAGTATTGGTAATTCTTTTGTTTTTCAGAGTCCAGAAAATCTTTCTTTTTCTTTTGAGTGATTTCCAGAGTATATTCTTGTGGAAAAAATTTGAAACATTTCTGTCCTTTACCTGATTTCTCCAGAATTTGAAAACTATTTGTAAGTATACTTAATTTATGGCAGTATAATTATTTGTATAAGTTTAATAAAAATCTGTCTTTTTTTTTTTTTTTAAACAGGACACCATTGGAGGCACTGGTCATTTTACCAAGGCATTGACAGGAATGGCATGGTTTCAGTTATAAACAGACTGCTTTAAGGAATCAAAGTTGACTTATAGAGGTGATAAAAGAACCCTAAGTAAAACTGGCCTCACCTCTTGTCTATATAGTCCCTATATAGCTTTCCTGACCTGTGGTAAGTAAAAAATGTCACTTTCTGATAGGCCTAGGAGCTCCAAGTTTTTATGGGATCTTGAAAGGAGAAGAATTTACCCAATTCATACAGATATTTGCAGGCAGATAAATCCATGGCTGAACTCGAGGCTTTAAAAAGTCTAATCCAGCAAAGTCAATTTTTTTAAAAAATAGCATTCCAGCAAAGTCAATTTTTTTAAAAGGGCCTATATGGCAAATAATTATTCTTGCTGCACTTTATACAAATAATGAGGCTAATCAGGCCAAATATAATAATACTAAAACTTGTTTTACAAATAAATTTGTTCTATGATTTATCTGTAGTAAAAATGGGGACTGAAAAAAGAAAATTTGTGTTTCTAAAAAAGAAAAAAACTATAGTACACCTATTGTTAGAGTCTAGTCTTGTCCACTGTGTTTGATTTTTTATTTTTCTCTGCAATTTGGGTTGTATCTTGATTTTTTCCAGGCAACAATTCCCCAAACTAATGCTTTTAAATTTATTTTTCCCTTTTTTTGACTTGGACTCAATAAAATTGCTGCTACCTTTTTACTGAGGCCCTACAAGCTAAAGCTTATTCCTTGAGACACAAGTGAGAAAAATGTGTCGGATTGCCACTGCCTTCTTTTGAAACTGAAGATAGATTGTGCCCAACATCAACCTTTGTTTTTCTTCTGTTTCCATAAAAATGCCTTCTATTCACCTTTATCACATATTGAGACCTAGCCCATCTGCAATGGTACCTCCTGAAACGAGAAACAGCTGTTTAACTAAACTGATCTATTCTTAAGAACTAGACAGAGTTTATCACCATCTTCAACAATATTCATAGCTCCTCCTGTAATCTGTTAAATATACATATATATGCACACACACATGCATATATATACATATATACATAAGACATGCATAAAATTCAAGCCATATTAGACCCAGACCCTACATTGTCATTAGATGGTTTACATCAAGTCATGTTAGACCCAGACCCTACATTGTCATTAGATGGTTTACATCCTAGTTTGGGTCAGGACCATCCTGATGGGAACAGTTACTGGTAATTCTCACTATAATTGTGGGAAATAGGGATACTTCTTTGCTGTGGGTTTTACTGATGCTATACCTTTTGCATGGGATACAAGATAGACTTTCCCAGGGACTTTCAAGGGTCTTCACCATATTGCTGCAACAGGTTTCATCCGTGAGCCCAGGTACTTGAGAACACTTTCACCTCCAAGTGGATCAGTTCCATTCCAATACCTTTTAACTATACCCCTTTGCAGTAGGAAGTCACTAGAATGAATATGTCACTTGTGTTCCATAGAAATAGAATGGCATTTGACAGTGAGGTGTTGTAACCAAGGACTTTATTTTTTTTTTTCCTTTTTCCTTCTGCAGTCCTTTGTACAAATTATTAGTAATGAAATAATAAGCTTTACTCTCCTTCTTTCTACCAGGTACTTCCTTGCATTGCTAGCTTATCTAATTATGTTTGCTCAGAAATTCCAGGGGTTGAATCTTGAGACAATCCAGGTGCCTATGGAATTATCCCCCACCAGGAGATTACTTCAAGGCAGCAGCTGATGTACAACCTGGTCAAGCCTGAGATGGTGCCAACCCATTATTCTCAAGATGGGACAATAACTCAAGATAAGTCATCAAAACAAGTCACGTAGACCAGCACCGCCTTGCACGCCCCCCACCCCACCCCCATCCACTACATATCCTCCATACCAAACTTCCCCTTCTTAAACCCTAGCATTTTGCCCAAGAATTCTGAAGCAGTTTCATTAAGACAGGAGCCTGAACCACTTCCCCACTGTTAGCTTTGGAAAATGAAGTCACTTTCCTTCTACTGAACCTTGTCCTTGTTATTCAGTTTGGGAAGTGGTGAGCAGCTGAACCTACGTTTGGTTACAGTCTTATTTCTCAGTTGGGGCAGTGTCTGTTTCATGTCTCAATTGGGGCAGCACAGCATTAAAGCTAGTGAATTAGTTTCTTTTATGGAAAAGTTCTTCCCTTACCCTTTATTTTGTAAGGTATCAGTAATAGACCAGTGATGGTTATTATGTTTAGTCGTAATAGTGTTAAGTACCAATAACTGTTCTGGGGAAACATGGATATATAATATTTCTGATATTCTATCCAATCTTGCCCTTGAAGAAGAGATTTCCACCATGGGAAATCCAGAACTACTGGAAAGGGACATGAGACCACATACCCAATGAGCATCCTTTTGTAACCTATTAGCATAGTGTTGGGCCCATTGCAAAAAGAGGTTGCTTTATGGGCAACAAGTGGTATAGTAGTACCAAGGCATGAGAACCAAGGAGAGAAAAAAAAGAAGTTTATAGAAGCTTGTAAAATAAAATATTCTCCATCTATTAATGGTTGTTAATATTAAGCATTAATTTAGATACAGACCTGGTCTAGGTCTTGAGACACCCAACCATGTCTGCTGCCATCTTCTTCTCAATTGGGCATCACCTTATCTTAAGTAGAAGATTACTCTCTGGTGAAACAGTCTATTCAGGAGGCTTGGCTTTCCTTAGATGTGAGATGTGAATCCAGGAGTCTATGCCTTCTAATTTAGCAGTACAAGGATTAGTGAGAAGTACCTGGTAAGGCCCATTGTATCCTGGTTGGAGAGAGTCTTTTAAGAAATGTTTCCAATAGACAGAATCTCCAGGTTCAATTCTGTGGTTCTTTAGATTTATGTTTCCAAGAAGTTTTCTGTGAAAAGATTATTTTACTAAGTCACAAGGAGGCACAATTTCTAGGAGACATTTTCATAGGTTTGCCTGTTATTTTAAATGGAGATAACTGGTATTTACCAAAAGGAGTAAATCTTTTGTTTAGCAAAACCAATGGAAGGGATTTTGGCCAAGGAATTTTAAAAGCCTCAGTTAATTTTGCCAGTTGGGTTTTTATTACTCTGTTTGTGCATTCTACTAACCCAGATGATGGGGAGTAATAAACACAATGGAAATACTGAAAAATAGGCCAGATACTACATGCTGATTGAATTATCTCTCCAGTGAAGTGGGTACCTCTGTTGCTATGAAGTTCCAATGAAATGCCCAGGTTGGAATAATTTTTTCTACAATAATTTTACTTACTGCTAAGGCAATTGCTCTTCTTCATGGAAATGCCTCTACCCAATAAGAAAACAGGCAAATAATTACCAGGACATATCTGTAGCCTTATGAAAGTGGCAATTAGAAAAGAATCTAGTTGCTGTATTTCAAAGGGAGTCTCAGATAAAGGAAAGTATCTTTGGGAAGTAAGTAGTGCTTTTCCTGGATTATATTTTGGGCAAATATGACCACTTGTGTATCTTATGGGCTACTGTTAGAAATGGTTTTCAGTAATATTATTTTTCCAAGGCAACCATTTTGGCAGGACTCCAGTAAGTTACATCACGCACTTATGTTAAAAATGATAACTGTAGGCCAGGTGCAGTGGCTCGCACCTGTAATCCCAACACTTCAGGAGGCTGAGGCAGGAGGATTGCTTGAGGCCAGGAGTTTGAGACCAGGCTGGGCAACATGGTGAGACCCCATATCTACAAAAAATTTAAAAATTAGCCAATCATCATGGTGGCGTGTTCCACCTACTCAGGAGGCTGAGGTGGGAGGATGGCTTGATCCCAGGAAGTCAAGGCTACAGTGAGCCATGTTCATGCCACTGCATTCCATCCTGGGTGACAGACTGAAACCCTGTCTTTAAAAATATGATGGCTGTAATTCAGCAAGAAGTATGGGCGAGTCATCATTCTTCATCTTTTGGTGACTATTCTCCCCCTTTTGTGTCCCAAACTTTTTGCACACATTTTGGGACTCTGGATTGAGTTAATTTTATATCAATTTCAAGTGCTTCCTTAAAGGTTAATACAGGTAGATTTTCCTGTTTAGAAGTGTTTAGAGTAGCGCTCTTTGTGACCTTATCACATCACTCACTAATTTCCTCTGCATTCTGGAGTATCTTTTTTTGAATGACCTGGAATTTTAATAACGGTCAATGATTTGGGCAATAATATGACTCCTAGTAGTTGTGAAATAAGATGTCTTTTTTTTAACGGATTGACCTGATGAAATTGAGAATCCTCTTTGTTTCCATAACATTTCAAAATCATGGGCTACTCCAAAAACATATCTACTGTCTGTGTAAATACTAGTGAATATATTTTTCTGCCAATTGACAGGACCTAATTAATATTATTAATTCTACTTGTTGAGGTGAAGTGGCTTTTGGAAGATAGGCACTTCCTGTTTCTTCAGTTAAAGGCACTATAGTGTATCCAGCCCTATAGTATCCAGATTCATCCATTAAGTAAGGTCCATTTATAAGCCAAACAACAACATCAGTATTTGCAAAGTGGATTTCTCATAGATATGACCTGGGAGAAAGACATTGATCAATTAGGGCTATGCTGTTGTGCAGCAGCTCATCTTAAAACAAAGGCAAAAGAGTTGCAGGGTTTACATTGTTAACACATAGATATGGTGATATAAGGAGCTGAAAGAACTAGGACCTCATGTGAGGCCAGTCTGAGAACTGAGTAATACTGAATATGGTGTGAGTTCAGCAGTGCCTCCATAGAATGAGAGATGAAGATGGTAAGGGGTGTTCCCATTGCAATGTCTTCAGTTGTCTTAATTAACAAAGCATTAGCTGTTAATGGCTTGCATACAAGGTGGCCATCCTCCTGCTACAGGGTTTTTATTGGCTATAATACCCCCAAGTCTATTTCGGTCTCCATGTTTTTGAGTTAGAATCCCTAAAGCATTTCCATCACTTTAGTGTTTGAGTACTGAAAATGGAAGGTTATATAATAATTTGGATATACCAAAGCTGAGGATTTAGCAAAGTCATTTTTGATCATTTCTAATGTTATTTGATTTTTTTCTGTCCTGTCTAGAAGGTCTGTAATGTCCAGTTATAAGAGAGTATATAAAGGCTGGGTGTTTGAAGAAAAGTTGGGGATCCAGTTTCTACAATATCCTGTCAGCCCCCAAAACCCTCTCAATTGCTTCTTGCTTCTCGGTGGTGGAAAAGCTAGAAATCCTTTCAACCTAGCTGGATTAATAGAAAGTCCTTCCTTGACTGTTACATGGTATATTAGACTGTTCTCACATTGCTACAAAGAACTATCTGAGACTGGGTAATTTATGAAGCAAAGAGGTTTAATTGACTCACAGTTCCACAGGCTGTATAGGAAGCATGGCTGGGAGGCCTCGGAAGCTTACAATCGTGGTGGAGGGTGAAGGGGAAGCAAGCACGTCTTACCACGGTGGAGCAGAAGAGAGAGAGAGAGAGACAGTGTGTGAAGGGGCAAGTGCTGAACACTTTTAAACATTCAAATCTATGAGATCTCACTCACTATCACAAGAACAGCAAGGGGGAAGTCCATCCCCGTGATTCAATCTCCTCCCATCAGGTCCCTCCCCCAACAATGGGGATTACAATTCAACATGAGATTTGGGTGGGGACACTGGGCCAAACCTTATCAGACGGTCTAAGTGTTTTACTTGATTTTGACAAAATTGAAGTTTTTCCTTTATAAACCTTATCACTCTTTAGGGCCAATTGTTGTACATGAAAGCCCATTGTTCTTTAATCAAGGAAGTAAATAATCTACATATTGTATTAAGATAGACTTCTCAATGAAGTCAATGTCTGAGTGGTCTGTTTTTAATATTTGTAAAAAGTAAGTCAGGCTTTTTAGTGTATCCTTGGGGCCTGACTGTCCAGGTATATTGTCTGTCTTTCCATATGAAGTTAAAGAGCAATTAGCTATCTTGATCTAAAGGAATACTGCAGAATGCAACTACATAAATCTATGACTGACCAGGCACAGTGGCTCACACCTGTAATCCCAGCACTTTGGGAGGCTGAGGCAGGTGGATCATGATGTCAAGGGATCGAGACCATCCTGGCCAACATGGTGAAATCCCTTCTCTACTAAAAATACAAAAAATTAGCTGGGCACGGTGGGGCACGCCTGTAATCCCACCTACTTGGGAGGCTGAGGCAGGAGAATCGCTTGAACCTGGGAGGCAGAGGTTGCAGTGAGCTGAGATCATGCTACTGCATTCCAGCCTGGTGACAGAGCAAGACTCTTGTCTCAAAAAAAAAAAAAAAAAAAAACTATGACCGAAAATTTCTGCATTAGATGGATGGCTGTGAGCAGTGTGCGAGGATTAGGCACAACTGGATGCCGTGGAATTATTGTGCTGTTTATTGCTCTCAAATCCTGCATAAACCTCCACCCTCTACCATTGGGTTTTCTTACCAGGAGAATCGGTGCATTACAAGGACTTGTACAGAGAATGACCAGTACTCTTTCTATATAATCCAAGATTATACTTTTTTTTTCTTTTTCTTCTAGGGCTTCAGTTCTCAAGGGATATTGTCTGCTATTTGGAAGCCATTTCCAATGAGTCTACTTAAATTTTTATTGAAGTAGTTAAAAAAATATTTTCCTGTATCAATGCAGGACTTTGACCACAATTGATCAGGTATTGCCTTATTGCATTTTGTAATTCATCACTTAGTAAGTCAGTGTCTTTGATGGCAAGATGGATAGCAATTGGATTAGATTTTGAAAAAAATCCTTTTCTCTTTTTCTTTTTTTTTTTTTTTCTGAGACGGAGTCTGAGTCTGTTGCCCAGGCTGGAGTGCAGTGGAATTATCTCTGCTCACTGCAACCCCTACCTCCCAGATTCAAGCAGTTCTCCTGCCTCAGCCTCCCAGGTAGCTGGGACTACAGGTGCACACCACCATGCCTGGATAATTTTTGTATTTTTAGTGGAGATGGAGTTTCACCATGTTGGCCAGGCTGGTCTCAAACTCCTGACCTCAGGTGATCCACCCACCTCCGCCTCTCAAAGTGCTGGGATGACAGGCACCCAGCTGATTTTGAAAAATTTTCTGTCTGTTAATTCTGTTTTATCATGTATAGCATCTAATTCTAAATACATTTCACCTTTCTAAGAGAAATAAATATGGGTATTACATAGTTCTAAGAAGTTTTCTTACTGGATGGAAACTAAGGAAACCAAAAGTAAAACATGTGTCCCTTGTAAGGGACCTAGTTGAAAAGTTACAGGTTGAGACTTATGTGCTGAAACAGGAGTATTTATAACACCAACCATTTGGACCAAGTGTTTACTCTGAGGAATGGGACCTTGTAATAAGGTGGGATATATTAGAGATAATGTTTGGAACCCAGGAGGGGCCTTGCCAAGGGCTCCTGCAAACTTTGGCAAAAGTCAGTTGGATAAAAACAGTCCTGTTGGTACCAGGTGTTGATTGACAAAGCAGCAGCGGTCAAGGCAAGATTCATTTTGGGTCCCTTCTTGGGCAGCCAGATATATCAACCTGAAATAATATAATTAAAAGGGTCAGAATCCAGTTTTAAAGAGTTTATTCAAGTGAAAAGCTGGGAAGGGCCATTCTGGGACTCACGGACTCCAGAGAAATGGGATCAATGCTCTGAAGTTAAAAGTTGAGTTTTTGCTTATATAGGAAGAAGATAAAGAAATGTAATAGGATTAACTTCAACATTTTCTATACAAGTTATAGAGTTATAATAAATTAATTAGGTACAATTCGTTTCTTTTCAGTATGGCTTGTTTTCTTTATAGCTGGTTTTCATTTCCTTTCCAATTGAAAGAGTGAATTTCACCTTCCACCTTGAGACAACGTGATAGCCAAGAGTGAATTTCACCTTCCACCTTAAGACAATGTGATAGCCATGAAGTCTTTGTGTGAAAAAGGTAAGAGGGAGGTTAATCTATCATGAAGATCAACAGAGTAGAGGGAAGGGGTCTTCCTTGGTGCCCTTCTGTCATCTACAACTAAAATGTTGTAAACTAAAATTGTTACAAAACAAGGCAGGTAAGGAAGAAGGCTTAATCTATTATCAGAGAAACAAAGGTTACAGCTGTCTGTCATGTGACTCAGGTACCATAATCACATCCCTTTAAGGCTCAAACATAATTTAGAGTTTCAGCAGCTTAGAATTTGAATTATTTATTTTCACAGTACCAGAGGGTAGAACATGCGCCTAAAATCTCTGTAAGCCTGTTGTTCAAGCTGGCTTTGCAAACTGGACAGTTTTGTGGTTTTGACCAGACTTTTGTCTATTTAGACAAATTTTGCTGTGAGTCTCCAAAATAAAATCGGATGAGGTTCCCCTCTCGTCTTATTTTATATCCTTAAGAGTTTGAGTCGTGACCAAGTGGGAGTGCTCTCTTTTGGTCTCTGCCATCTGAGAGGCATGATGTTCTGGTCACATTCAGTGGTCAGACTAAACTAATTAGAAAGCCCAAGACAAGTAATATTTTAAGCAGCACACTCTTTGTTCCAAACCTGTCAGGCTTCAGGACAGGTTGTCTTAAGTCGTTCCATCTGTAAGTGGTCTCAACCCTGGTTGCCTGGTTAATCCTGGGGAGATTCAATCCTAGGAGGGACCATCTGGCGACTGGCAGCCCCACACAAATTTGTGAGATATCGAAGGCAATGAATTAATGGGTTTGTGATGACCGGTGGCCCCCCACAAATTTGTAAGATACCCAGAGCAACATAAGCACAAACACCATCCTTAACTGTCTTTAGCTACAAGAATCTTTTGCCATCTTAGTCTATTCCTGGGAATAAATTCTGGGGGCTTATGGGGACTGCATCTTCTATGCCCTCTCCATGAATATCTCTTACTCCAAAATGAAATCATTGGACTAGACATTTCATGTTTATGCTGTAAATATCCATATTCCATTAGAGAGACTGACCAATACAGTGTTTTAGAATTTTAAAAGTACAGCTGACCAGGTGTAGTGACTCATGCCTGTAATCTCAGCACTTTGGGAGACCAAGGCAGGCGAATCACTTGAGGTCAGGAATTCGAGACAAGCCTGACCAGCATGGTGAAACTCCATCTCTACTAAAAATACAAAAATTAGCCGGGTGTGGTGGTGCATGCCTGTAGTCCTAGCTACTTGGGAGGCTAAGGCATGAGAATTGCTTGAACTCAGGAGGCAGAAGTTGCAGTGAGCTGCGATGGCGCCAGTACTCCAGCCTGGGTGACAGAGCAAAACTCTGTCTCCAAAAAAAGAAAAAGGAAAAGAAAAAGTGCAGCTTTAAAATTAGTACATACTAACTCTAAGGAGGCAGTGAGGAATGTGAAGAAAGAGCCAAGACTGAGTTCAGACACCAACTTCCCTCCATGAGCTCTGGATTGTGGGCAAGTGTTTTCATCTTCCTGTGAGTCATGCTTCACCATCTATAAATCCCAAGGAGTATAGTGTTAGACTCCCTAGGATTAGAATCTGGAGTCAGTTTAGGCTCAAATCTTGGCCCGTTTGCTGGTTTGACATTGGCAAAACTTTGCTTTGACACCCAAGTGTACATCACAGGGTTACTTAATTCCTACTGTGAGGCTCTATTCCACCAGAGGACACAATTGCCAGCTCGGGACAGTGGGTTCCCTTTGTGCCCAACACACACATACACACGTGCCCACACACAGCACACTGTCTTTCCCACAGATGCTTTTACTTTTTTTCTTTAATTTTTGGAGGGCTTGCCTAGTGATAAGGGAGAGAGAGAGTGGGGACTCTCGGCATCCAATGAGAAGTCATCAAACTTCTGGCCCTTAGTCTTCACTACCTAGAGTCTCAACGGTCATCCTTGGTTTCTGTCTGCGTGACCTCATCAGGACCAGAGACTGCTGTGGTCCTTTACTTCTCTGAAACACCGCAAAGGGCTGCACCCACTTAAAAACACCACACATCCACCTCTTCCTGGGAGTCTTTCTGCCTCCCTGGGGCTCCACCCATAAAGCTTATAGCAGCCCTCCCTGCAGGGGTGGACTGTGGCTGGGGACTGGGTGAGGTGGACAGGACAGGGATCTTTTTCAGACTCCTGCTCTCTGACAGGGTTGTCCAGGGGAGAGAATACAGTTATGGGTTCTGCTTCTGGTTGGGCCAGTAAAGCCCCTTCCTCGTCCCTCTTTTCTGCTCATCACTAGAGACAGAAAGTAAAAACCATGGCTTCAGGCTGCTAAAAGCCTAAAACAAAACAAAACTGAACAGCAACAACAAAATAAGGTGGGTTGGACAAGCTTGTTAGCTTCTCTCACACAACCTCCCTCACCCTCCTCTGGCCCAGGGCATTTTTGTCTAGTTGTTGGGGCAGGAAAGCCCAGCTACTAAATAAACATGTGTTTTCCCCAATCATTTTTCCAAAACTTTAGTTCTTTGCTTTTCCCCCCAAAAGGCTAGGATTTTGAAATGTTTCCCACCCCAACTTTCTGCTTTTCCTTCCTTGGGAAAATGAATAAAATGCTCTGGCTCTCTGAATCAGATGAAGGCCAAAAGACACATGAAAATGTCATAGAAAAAAATACCAGTTAAAATTTTATAATATTATGCCATATAAAAATTTAACAAGTAGTGAAAAAAGAAAAATAGCTTAGAGCAGCCTGAGCTATGTGAGTTCTGCAAAAGTCTCAGAGAGCCTTTGCAGACCTTTGCAAAAGGCCCAGAGAGACAGGAACATGGGCCTTCAATCACACCTCGCCACCTGGGGCAATTGTTTAAGGTTATTTTGTTCCCGATTTGCTGCCTCACCCATTATCTTCATGTTCCTGGAATATGTATTACAAAGAACAATGTATAGCCAATCAACAGTTTGCGTTATTTAATGCAAATTCCTGGTAAACAACTTAGAAGCTGCTGCTTCTTTTTTCCTTTAAAAACCTGCTTGTGGCCAGGCGCGGGGGCTCACGCCTGTAATCCCAGCACTTTAGGAGGTGGAGGCAGGCGGATCACCTGAGGTTCGGGAGTTCGAGACCAGCCTGACCAACATGGAGAAACCCCGTCTCTACTAAAAATACAAAATTAGCCAAGTGTGGTGGCGCACATCTGTAATCCCAGCTACTCGGGAGGCTGAGGCAGGAGTATCGCTTGAACCCGGGAGGCGGAAGTTGCAGTGAGCTGAGATCGCACCACTGTACTCCAGCCTGGGCGACAAAGTGAGACTCTGTCTCAAACAAACAAAGAAAACCTGCTTGTAACTGCTGCTAATCTGAGTGTAGTTTCAGGGCAACTTGAATTTATGTTCCTGGGCTGCAGTTCTCAAACTTGGCCCAAATAAACTCTCTACTAATAACTAATTTAGTGTCAGATTTTTTTCCTTTATGTAAACAATAATTTATGTAAAATTCTTGGCACAGTGCCTCATGCATAGTAAACACTAATAAATAGTGACCACAATTATTACTATCTGCTCCATAATATTATTTTAAGGATTAACATAGGCAGAATGCCTGACACATAATAGATGTTGAGTGAATGCCACCCATTATATTGAAGAAAAATGATTTTGAGCTCAATGTAAAGAATATATTAATAAAAATATTATTTTTAACATATTAAATATCTGTACATATATTAATAAATACATAGTTTTTGAATGAGACAGTTTACTGGTAATAACTTTTTCAAAAGCTTTGAGAATGTGTCTTACCTATTGCTGTTTTTAAACCCCTATAAACTACATCCTATACTAACTAGAAGTACATACTTTGAGTTCCCTGGCCTTCATACTCTGCAAGACAAAATTAGCAAAAAAACCATTAAACATTTGGAAAAACATATGACATATGACACTGGCCATTAAATCAATATATTTGACTGACTGGAATTTTTTATTTTGTCTAAATCTAGTGGCAGAAAAACATGAAAAGCAAAATTATAGATGGGGCTGTGGTGATGGCAGGTTCAGACACTCAGGCTTCTAGACATGTGTATCAGTTCATTCTTGCATTGCTAGAAATACCTAAGACTGAGTAATTTATAAGAAAAGTACAGGAAGCATAGCAGCATCTGCTTCTGGTGAGGTCTCAGGAAGCTTCCAATCATAGTGGAAGGCAAAGGAGCAGCACGCACATCCCATGGCTAAAGCAAGAGCAAAAGAGCGAGGAGGGAGGTGCCACACACTTTGAAACGATCAGATCTCACGAGAACTCACTCACTATCATGAGGACAGTACCAAGAAAATGGTGCTAAACCATTCCTGAGAAATCTGCTCCCAGAGCCAATCATCTCCCACCAGGCCCCACCGCCAACATTGGGGATTACATTTCAATGTGAGATTTGGTGGGGACACAGATCCAAACCATATCAACATATTCCAGAAAAATATCAAAATGAATCAGGCTTCTAGGGTATTGTCCTAGGTCCTCCTCCTGGTTTAACCTTCAGGTGGAACAATAGAGAACGCATTCCTCTTCCTAATAAGCGCAAGCCTTGAGGCCCATCCTCTCATGATGAAGTTGCATTAAAGACTTCCCCTGAACCTGGCATCATTGCATCCACAGTCTCCTCTCCTACTTGATAATTCCCAGCAGCATAAATACATGTTGATCTCTCAGTGTGCAGCACACACACTTATAGACACTCATACACACAGTGGCCTCTTAATTCCCTATCTTCCTCTAGCTATTGCTTCATTTCTCTATTCCCTAGCAGAAGAAAACTTTCGGGAAGAACTGTCTAGGAACACTGCCTGTACCACCTTAGCAAACATCTTCTCTTTAGCCCACTCCAATCTGTCTTCTGCCATCAACACTGAAATAAAATCACTTTTGTCATCTTGCAGATGAATTCCATTTGCCACAATCATTGGGTACTTTTCTGTCCTCATCTTCACCTCCCAGCAGCATTTGACAGGGTGGCTGGTTTCCCCTTCTTGAAATGCTCTCCTTGGAATCTGTGGTGTGACAGTCTAATGTCCTCCTCGACAGGCTACCCTGCCTCACGGCTCAGTTTAGGGCTCTCTTCTTTCATAAGTACTTGCTGTGGATAATCTCATTCATTTTAATGGCTTTAAATACACTCCATCTGTTGACTGTTTCCAAATTTACATACTCACATATCCATTAGCCTGCTTGCCATCTCAGTTTGGATGTCCAATAAGTATTTCAAATATAGCTTCTCGAAAATGGGTATCTTGAGTTTCCTACATAATCTGCCTTCACCTCTCACAGGCTCCCTAATCACATCCTCTCTGTTACTCAAGCTAGAAACCTGGGAATTATCCTGTTTTCCCCTCTCGCATTTCTACAACCAAGTCATCACCAATTCCTCTTCTGAAATATGTATCTCTGTTTCCTCTAGTTCTTTCTGTCCTTGGCCACCATTCTGGTTTAGGCTACATCATCTTCAGCCTGGATTACTTCCAGAGACCCTTAGCCTGGCTCCCTAGATCCATTCTTGCCCCTTCCGAGCACATTCTCCTTACACTGGCATCCCTTCTTGTCACTCCAAACTGAATGCCACTTGGGACTCAGGATATGTTATGAGGGTAGAGTGAAAGGAGTTGCTTATGCGGGATGTGAAGAGAGAAACCAAGAATGAGTAGGATTTTGCTGGAGCAATTTCATTTTTGTCAAGGTGGGAAAGTTTGGATGAGGTACAAGTTTGGCTTAGTGGGGTAAGGGATAGGGTGATCAGCAGTTCCGTCTTCAATATGCTAACCCCAAAATGTCCATTAGTCAATCAGAGGTAGTCTATGGTACGAGAAATGTTAGACATATTTGTTGAATGAATAAGCGAACCAAGCTAGGCTATCAGAGAAGCAAATTTACAGGGAGAGATTTGGAAAAGTTGTTAGGCTATGATCTAGTGAGACTTATGTGACGTTCTAATGGAAATCTCGTATTATTTGGAAACATGGGTCTGGAGATTAATAGAAAAATGAGACCTAGATACATAGACCCGAGGGTCATCACTGCATGTTTAAATTATGGAAGAAAATAAGATGGCTCACTGAGACTTCTAGAAAATTAAAATATTTTCATGTCGCATTTTTTATTCAAAAAAATTAGTTTTATTGAGTCTGACAGAGGAAAATATTGAGCATCGTCCCTGGCTTCTACCCACTGGAAGCCAGTAGCTCTCATCATCCTTCACCCCCCTACCCCAGTGTGACAAACCAAAATGTCTGTAGACATTGCCAAATGTCCCCTGGGATGGGAAGGGGGATCATCCCTGGTGGAGAACTACTGATTAGAAGAATGTCAATGAGAAAATCAGTACTTCTTTTTAGTCACCGAAATGTAATATTGGGGAATACTGGAGAAGAGGTTTTATCCTGAAAAATGCTCTTGGAAGGGATTTTAGAATTAAGCTGGCTGCATGTACCCAAGGATGCAGGATTGGGAAAGAAGAGGGTCAAGGAGGGCACACTGGCAGAGAGCAAACTGACCCAGGGCAGAGGAGGAGAAACCCCTGGACACAGTGGTAAGGAGGCTCAGTTTTGTTGGCAGCCTCTAACTTTCACTCAGCGTTGCCGACAGCCTTTTCTCCCCCTGCAGTAATCCTGTCTGCTAGCCACAGGCTTTTGGCTTTGGCAGAAACAATGTCCCCAGCATTGCTGGACCTCATGGTTTATTATTTCACTTGAGAATTTCAGTGCAATTCACCTGCTGCCCCCTAGTGGAGCAGTTTGGTGATGCCTAGTAAACTGTAGCAGTTCCTGATGTGCGTTTAAAGGCTGAAACTATCAAGCTGGCTCTGAGCTTGAACACTAGGGTCTAGAGACTGGAATTCGTTAACCCTCTAGCTTTCCTCCTGTCCTTCCTCCAAATTGCATGCCTAATGCTTACTAGAGACTCCACAAACATGGAGGAGGTGAGTGCACAGTCACCGGGGCCAGCAGAGGAACACAGGGGCGGGATAACACAAAGGTTGGAAGTAAGGTAAAGAGTAGCCCAGGACATTCCACTGAGCACCAGGGAACATCTCTCTATTTGCCTTAGCTGTTGCTGTTCTGGATACCCTTTGAGGAAAAAACAAGAGGACAGCAGGTGGAAGCGACACCATCCTGTTTACAAAGGCAAGATGGAAATGTTATTCACTAATCTAGACCATGGAATGACACTGCTCCTTAAGAGTTGCAGTTGAAGACAGAGCATCTATGTTTGTGTATTTGCCAGAAAAACACTAATCATAGCAGAATTCCTTAGCACAGATTTAGAAATATTGAGGGGAAAATCCTGCCTCTGAAACATAATTGCATATGGGAGGGTGGTGTAGAAAACAGCTCTCTGAGGAGAGTGGGAGGGCAATCGCTATATCACCAATGTTACAAAGGCCCCTACTCATTGTACTTTAAAGAATAAATTTTTAGCTTAAAAATCACACTACACAAATTATGAAAATATCGTATTTTTAAAAGATCACCATTTATTTAAATTGGGGTCATCCATAGTGCACCAAAACTATTTTTGGTTTTCCAAGAAAAAATATGTATGCATAGATCTTCATGTTAAATGGTCAGATTCTAAGTATATATTGAGGGTAGAGTCAATGGGATTTTTGGATTTGCTCGCAGGTTGGATGTGAAAGGGAGAAAAGGTGGGATGTCAGAGTCAAGACAACTTCTTCCAAAATAACCTAGTAAAGTGTCTCAACATCTTCATGTTGTAGGGAATGAGTAGGGACAAGGGAATTAATTTCTAATTCAAAACCTGAATCAGTTACATAATTGGTTTAATTCCAACTCATAATGATTTTCTGCCATAGTAAAAACTGGAGGCATGAAGTGATAGAATGTATTATAAAGAAAACTTTGAAGGGACAACCCCTTCCTAAAAGTGAAAGTACTCTCCTTTATGACATGGTTTTCTGACATGAACTAGGTATCTGGTTTTGCTATCTAATAATTGCCTAATTTGGGGATGCAATTTATAATAAGTTTCTCTGTTCATGAATTGCCCCACATACTCTCACTAGGTAACCTGCACATAGAGCCTCTGTCTCTATGTGCTCAAACTCCTGTTAAGAAATTAACAGTGTCTTAAACGATTCATCTCTCACAGTTCTGGAAGCTGGAAAGTCCCAGATCAAGATGCTGGCAGATTTCGTTCTGGTGAAGATCTCCTTCCTGATTTGTAGTCAGCCTTCTCCTTGGAGCCTCACATGGCAGAGGGCAGAGAGAACAAACTCTTATCTCTTAAGAGCATCGATCTTATTCATAGGGGAATACCCTTATTCCCTAATTACCGCTCAAAGGCCTCACTTTCTAACACCATCACATTGGAGGTTAGGCTTTCAATATAAGAATTTTTTTTTCTCACATCTGTAGCAGCCAGATGAATATATGAATACATTCAGTCCATACTATCAAAGGACAATTTGTTACCTGGAGATACACTTTGCAACCTATTGGTCAACTGCGGATACTGAGTAGACAGTTGAATATATTCAGTCCCAGTGTTCATGAACCATTGTTTCCACCTCAAGTATGTCTTTGACACATAGCATGTGTATCACTTCTCAGGGTTAAAAATAATTATCTGTAGAAGTTTGTCTAAATAATATGCAGATAACCAATTCCTCTGGAATTTCAACTTTTTAATGCTTGGATTAAGCTCAGCCTTGAAAGAGTTATTTGCTGAGATTCCAACACTTTGGAAGTTTTAAAAATTTTTTACTGAATTGCACTTCAACATAACACTGGCCTATACTGTACCCAATGAAATTGGTGATTTTACCTCTAGGAATGTCAACATAGATTGTGCCATTATACAATTTCCATTATGAAGCCCCATGAGATAAATACACTTCAGGTCTTAGTACCTGAGGCCAGGAGTTTGAGACCAGCCTGGCCAACATGGTGAAACCCTGTCTCTACTAAAAATACAAATATTAGTTGGGTGTGGTGCCGGGCGCCTGTAATCTCAGCTACTTGGGAGACTGAGACAGGAGAATCACTTGAACCCAGCAGACGGAGGTTGCAGTGAAGCTGAGATCAGGCTATTGCACTCCAGCCTGGGTGACAAGAGTGAAACTCCATCTCAAAAACAAAAAAACAAAACAAAAAAAAAACCCAAAAAGTTAAGTTAAAGAGCTTATTGTTACAATGAGATAAAATTGATAAAATGTAAAATAAACTAAAAGGACATATTCAAAGAAAAGTGCAAGGAACATTCTTATCACATTTTCAGTGTGCTATGGAATCTGCTCACATATTTACTAATAATCTCTCTTCCAAACCATGGGCTATCTCATATATTCTGAATGTGATTTTCATTTAATATAAAATGTAAAGAAGTACTTCTGTCACCAAAGTAAATTAGTGTGTTTCATAGAAGTAATTTCCTGCAAAAGCAATTTTAATTTGCTAAGACAAAAATAAGAACAAAACCTTTCTTAATGCCACAACTACAATCTTAAAAAAAATACCAAAAATGCAAATAATAACCGATTTCCATGTTTTACTTAAATGGAGTTATCTGTGTTAAGTATTTGTGTCTAAGAAAAAGCACTGGCAAACAAAACCAAAGCCAAAACACAGAATTCTTGCTATAAATTTTAAATTTTTTATTTTTGTTCTGGAAATTTTAGGTTTACTTAAAACCTTGTATATAATAGAAACATAATCCATTGAGCCTTTGGATAAACAAAATTTTCAGTGTACTCATAATATATTCTTCAAATTATCCCACACAAAACTGCTTAGAATGTGTTAAACTATATTGATGATTTAAAAACAAGCACAACAACATAAAGAATCTTCCTCTATTTCAGGAGAAATGATTTACTGTGAAGTTATCCTTTTAACATCTTTGGTGTCAATTCTGGGTGAACCAGGATGGTCGCTTTCTGTCTCGTTCAATGATCCTCTTGCCCTGATCTTGTTCAGACGGCGTCTCTCCCGTGTACAGCACCACAGTCTCTATGGTGGGAGCCTTAAAAGGGCCCCCTTCTTGTTTCCCTATCTGTCGTCTGATTTCTGCAGTCTCCTTGCGCACCTTTTCATAGCAGTAGGCACAAAGGACGTGTTTCTGCTTCAGGTGACCACATTCAGGACAAACATCTATATTGTTCTTTAAAACAATAAACAAAAACATATTTTAACAAGAGGCAATATAACGAACAAATAACCACTGACAGGAGCAATGCTTACATTTTAACTTTCTTAGAATGTTCAGGCTACATGAGGTCATCATACATCATCTAGTTCCACCTCGCTTTAACTGAAGACAAGCAACATTGAGTTTGAATTAGAGAAAAACTAGAACTAGACTTTAGCCAATCTAGTACATCTTTACGTAAACACAGCAGTTGTAGTTATGTAAAAAACAAAACAAAAACCAAAACCAAAAAAAACCAAAACTCCTTTCCCCTAACTCCAAATACTAAATATCAAATAAGGAATTCACCAACATAATTAAGTGACCCATACACTCAGCATCTTAAATGAGACACCAAGGAAAAGTGAATTCCCTTTGTCTTTCAATCTATCTTAGGGAAAACAAGATAAGAACATTACAAGTTGACCTCCTCGGCTTTCTCTTTTTATCACGGTGTAATTCAAATTCCTGTATAGAATACAGGTTTGGTATATAGTATAATTTTTCTTTTTAAAAATGAACACTGATTAATCCTTAATGTAAAATTATTTTATGTTACAGTCTTAGGGTATTTTAATGATTTTTATATATATATATATATCCAACTTTAACTATAAAATAATTATAACCCTAAAAGATTTATCAACTTATTCTAGACATAGGTTTGAAAGAAAATACAAAGAAAAATACTAAACAGGAACATTAAAGAAGCTTTAAACACTTGGTAAGATTAATATACTAACATCTGTGAGGCAGATAACGAAAGAATTTCCTTTTCCGAAGGGAAGAAAGAGGCTTGCACATTATTCGCCTAACCATATTCTCATTTTACTCCACTACTGGAAACTGGATTGCATGTACAAGTGAAGGTATGAAGACACCCACAGTTAGTAGGTCTTTTTTTCATGATCAAAGTACCCAACATAACACCCTATATACCATATGTAACAGAAAATAATTCAAGGAAGAAAATAAATGCACAGGATAAGAACTATTCCCTCAGAATAAATGCAATCAGGGAAGTCACATAATAGAACAGTGCAAGATCTCATTCCTAAAATCTTACATCCTCTTGAGCAAATTTATGAATTACTGTTAAGTCTTAAGTAATAAAGTGTTTTTCAGTTCTACATTTAAGTTCAGCCCCAACCATCACTCAATAATACTTTCTGGCTTAAGTTCTCAGGTTTTGCTTAACAGAATGTGGATGCTTATGAAAGTCAGTTTTCTGTTCTTGAGTTTCATCGGTACGGTGCTGCTGCTGTGGAACGCCATGAAGGAAACAGGAACTGAAATCCTAACTGTTAAAACCATACATGAACAGATCAGAGGTCATACACATTGTAATTTTTCTTTTTACTAGATCAGTGAAGACAGTACATCCATGTTGTCAGAGAGGAGAATATGAAATTGTCTGAGCATAGGAGAACACAAAGCAAATCTTCAAAAGAACATGAGGTCAAAAATCAGAGCTCGAAAATCTACTGCTTCATAACTGTGTGACCACAGGCAAATTCTTTTTGCTTCAGTTTCTTCATCCTAAAAATGAAGAATATCTTATTTGCTTTGGAGGGCTATTGTGAAGACATGATGAGATATAATAAACATAAGGCACTGAGATACATCATAGACACTTAATCGTTGTTAGGTATTTTATTACTTATCTTAGGGTTTTCCTTCATGGTATTTTACTGGAAATGATTAAAAAAAAATAAATATGTAAGGGCTTGTAAAACCCAAGATTCAGTAGACCTACTGCTTCCAATTTAATTCTAGGCTCTGCCGTAGTTAGGATGTTTACTCATCTGTAGTTCAAAACTCACACAGCTCAAGACTGGCACAGCTCACAATTCAAAAGTCATGTAGGCACCTCACAGGCTCGTTCCTTGCCCAGTCTCCGAACTCACTCCTTCCTTAACTGTGTTTCTAATACTCAGGCTAGAGGACAGCAGGCATATATAATGAGAATATTGTATTCCATTTAGGCCAGAGGAAAGTAGACACATATAATCTGAGAAGAATTTATTCCTAGGCTATAGGAATCTACCATGAGCTTATTCAGTGGAGGACTTGAGGAAAAGCACACCCAGTGGAGGACTTGAGGAAAAGCACACCCACAAAAATCAATGCATTACCTTAACTTTAATAAGCTTCTGTGGGTTTCTTCTCCTACACCGGTTAACTTCAATGGTGCGTCTACTTTTGGGAGCTGCCATCCAAAAGATACTATCCAAAAGGCTGGAATTCTCTTTACTTCCACTGGTATCATTTGCTGGCTCTGTAAATATGGCTGGGCCCTGTACTGCCAATGCTGGTCCTAGGAAATAAAACATAAGAGATACAGAATTAGTTTCTAGCTTCTAAATTACTATTTACAGATATCATTTTCCTTAACAATCAATGGTAAAGCGCACACACACACACACACACACACACACACACACACACACACACACACAGAGACTACATATAAAATTGAGAATGTGAAACTCAATAATGGGATACCTTAGCTATTAAAATACACTAAAGCTTATACAATGCAATTTTAAGGAACACAGAATTTTTTCTTAGTGGATCCTGCTGAAAATAGATCAGTGAAATTCCATCAAGTTTCTTAACAAGTTAGATAGGCACCTAACTTGAACAAAACAAGCAAAGAATCACTCAACTGTCCACATTCTATTAATACTTGGTGGGTAGTAAATACCTGATTAATTTGCAAGTAAATCTAGACAGATTTCCTGAATATACTTCTGATCAGCACTGATGTAACTGCCAATTGGCCCTTTCTTATATTCAAACTGAGTCAGGTCCTTTATGATACAACCCCTTAAGTCACTTAGTTCCTCATATTTGATACTGATTCCTGTCTGCTCTCTAAAGAGCCAGCTCACCATTTCTCTGTATGGCCTTATTTATGTGACTATGAATTGCTTATAAAAATCAAGAGACTCCTTTACCCTTTCCTTGCTATTTCTCACAAGTGCCATACTTCTTTTTTCTTTTCTTTTCTTTTTTTTTGAGACTGAGTCTCACTCTGTCACCCAGGCTAGAGTGTGGTGGCATGATCTCGGCTCACTGCAACCTCCGCCTCCCAGGTTCAAATGATTCTCCTGCCTCAGCCTCCCAAGTAGCTGGGATTACTGGTGTGCACCACCACGCCTGGTTAATTTTTGTATTTTTAGTAGAGACTGTTTCACGATGTTGGCCAGGCTGGTCTTGAACTCCTGATCTTAGGTGATGTACCCGCCCTGGCCTCCAAAAGTGCTGAGATTACAGGTGTGAGCCACCGCGCCCGGCCGCCATACTTCTTTTGATTTTAAGAACTCTTAAGAATGCACACAGCTCTCTAACACCTAACAATTGGCATTTATTTTCAGTATGTCCACAAGTATTGCCAAGCATGCCCCGGTGATTAACAACACAGGCTCAGGACTGTGAACTTGGGACCATTGTGAGCCTACTGCTTCAGTTGGAAAGTGTATACACCTAATACGACTGTTGTCAAGATTATCCCAGGAAGTACATGTAGAAAGCTTGGCACATTGCTTGGCATATAGTGGCATATATTTTCTTGGTATATTTCTGGATATTATCACTTTCAGGCTGCTTAGAAATTGAGTAGAATGTAAATGCCAAAGCAATGACAGTTTCAACATCCAAGATACTTCCAATTAAGATTAATTCCAAGTGAAATATGGGAAACAGAATTCATCTCCTCAGAGCTCAAACACCACAGAAAACATGTACTGTGCGGGAGGGAGGGAGGAAAGGAGGGAAGAGGGGAGGGGAGGGAAGGGAAGAGTACAGGGAGAGAGGGGAAGGGGAGGTGAGGTGAGGACAGGGCTGAAAAGGAAAGACAGATCCAGAGAGTGGTGAGCCTTGATGCCAAGTGAGACCTGCAGAACTGTCCTGTCAGGACAACTCTGTACAAATCCCTGAACTCAACAGACTTGACCAAACTCTAGCATAGTTTCTAGCAGCAATAAGACTGTATCCTAGGATGACCTCGGCCCTCCTTTAAAGTGCCTGCCTGAGAAAGCTCAACGCTGCCTGGAAAATTTCCTATTTCTTTTAGTCAACATACCCCTGATAGTAGGTCCCTGAACTCCCTTAGAGCATTTCCTGGAAAGGGCACATAATTGTAAATACGTATCCCTTGCAACTAACTCGGAAGCGTTTCTCTCAAGGCCCTGAGAGCCATTCCTTCGAAATCTAATCATTAGGAAGGATAGGGCCTTTGTCTCCCACTATCTGCGGGAGGACAGAATCCTACCTAAGATAGCTGCGAGCTAGCAGACACAGCCGGCTAATCACATTTGCACTGACTTCATTGTACTACACTTCTCTGACTCTACAGAGCCCCTACACTCCCGCCTCGCTCATTCTCCCTTTAAAACGCCCAAGTCACCTCTGCACGACCCGGGATGGAGCTCAGCTCTTTATCTGCAGTAGTTACTAAATAAAATCCGTTTTCAGCACTTTAATTACTGGCTGGCTATGATTTATCTTTGACACAAGGTTACATCCTGTGTACGAATGGAACAAGCAGAGGGTTTTTTTTGTTTTTTGTTTTTGCGGTGGAGGGAGCGCAAAAACAGTCGCGTTCTCGCTAATATGTGAATGTCACGAACTACGTCCCGGACGTGCGGCCGCGAATGAGAACCCGGGCAGAGGGTTAAGAGTGTAAGCTGCGTCTGCGACGCTGCCCGAGGTCCCGTCATCAGTCCCCTCTCCCTTCTTTACCTACCCCACGGAGGACTGGGAGAGCCCGGCCGGTTCTGCGGAAACTTCCGCAGCAGTCGCTCCCAGTAGTTTCGAAGCAGGCCCCGGGCCGCAGGCCACGGCGGAACCACTAAGACCAGCATGGCCAGCGCCATTTTCCCTGCTGGAAGACCGCCCCGGTCCCGCCCCTGCTTTCAGCATGCGCACAGGCACAGAATCGGGCAAGTCTCCCTTTCTAGAACTACAACACCCCGCATGCTCTTGGAGCAGCTCTGACTCTCCTCCAATCATAGAGAGAAAAGGAAGGGCGAGGGGCGGGGAAATGAAAGAAAATCGGCCACAGTGCGCATGTATGCGGATGTGCTTTGGCTCTTCGGGTAAAGATGGCGGAGCGCGGGTACAGCTTTTCGCTGACTACATTCAGGTATGGAAGGGGCCCTCGAGGTCCTCAGCGTAGTCGAGGTTGCAGGAGCTCTGTCGACTTAGTTTTTCCCAACCTGACGTCGGGATTGGTGCTTCTGGAGGGTCCAGTAGAGAATGGAGGTGGAAATGCGGCTTTGCAAAGTCATTTGCCAGGCCGGCCCGGGATTCCTGGAGCTTCCTTGGTCGGAGGCTGCTGGAGGATCGGGGGGCTGCGGGACGGTGAGGCACATAGCCAAGGATTCGCTTTCACTTTGGAGACTAGAAAAGAAGGCAGTTTTAGCTCAACCATCTTTGGGTGGCCCGTTCCGAACCCAGGATTTTTTTTTCCTGGCTCAAGTGGACCTGATGCGGTGGTTTCTGAAACTCGGAATCATGGTCAAATATGTGGGATCCCCTTTTCTTGGAAAACTCTCAGCTTTACAGTTAAGTCGAAGTCTTGGTCTCCGTTTGGCACTAGTGTCTTTCAGAACCTCCCGCTTTCGATTTCTTCGATGCATGAATTAGAAACATAAGGAGTAAAAACCGAAAGCGCCTATCACTTTTTTGTGAACCCTTAACAACGAGGCAACAGTTTGAGTTTTGGCCTTTTTTTTTTGGTGTGTGGAGGGGGAACGCAGAGGGGGATGTTTACTTTAAACAAGTTTGTAGGCTTTTCTATTGTAGAACAGGGGATTAGAATAGTAAGTTTACTTTCCAAAATAGTTGAGGCGAACCGTGGCTCCCAATGTGAGGAAACCATCAACGAAGACTTTTAAAAATTGACTGGGGAAGTTTTCTGACTTACCCATTTTCTTAAGGATCAGCCAGTTTACTTCAAATGTAGTCCTGACAACTGAAGGCAGGCGGGATTTAACTTGTTGAGTACTTTCTGTGTAGGTGCAACTTAACCGTAACCTGCTCCATCTCTTTCCACTGCTATGATGAATGTTATCTCAGCTTCTTACAGATGAACTAACCACAGCTTGTACAAATTAAATAACTTGTCTGAGGTCATCGGTTAGTAGCTGAGTTGACATTCAAACTGGATTTTTTTCTGATAACAAAAATTAATACACTTTCTATTACATAATGTCTTAAATTCCAAAAGTACCTTTCTCTTGGCAGTTTTCAGTAAGCAGTGAGTGTACGTAATAGTTTTTTTTGTAACCTTTGAACAAGATTAATTTAATTATGCAATAAAAAGTGTCATATTACATATGACAGAAGAGTGTGTGCAGGATGTATTCACTGTTCATATTTGTGAAGAAAACAAATGTGGTCCTCTTTTTAGAGACAGGGACTTGGCAGCCTCCAGCTCTTGGGCTCAAGGGTTCCTCCTGCCTCAGTCTTTGGAGTAGCTGGCACTAGAGGTGTGCACCACCCTGCCTGCTATTTTTTTTTTTTTTTTTTTTTAAGGCTTGGGGTCTTGTGATGTTGCCCAGGCTGCTAATGTGGTCTTTTATCTCAAAGAAAGTGTAATCCTAGTGGAGCTGAAAACATAAAACAACCATATACCTTCAGGACTCAATCTTTTTGTAACAAATTTCTTTATTAAAATAAACTTTTGGCCAGGCGGGGTGACTCACAACTGTAATCCCAGCTACTTGGGAGACTGAGGCAGGAGGATCACTTTAGCCCAGGAGTTCAAGACTAGCTTGGGCAACACAGCAAGACCCTATCTCTGAAAAAATTAAAAAATTAGCCAGGCATGTGCCTGTAATCCAAGCTTTTGGGTGCCTGAGAGCGAGAGGAGCACTTGAGCCCAAGAGTTTAGGATGCAGTGAGCTGTGATTCTGCCACTGCACTCCAGCCTGGGTCACAAAGTGATACCCCGTGTCTAAAATTTTTTTTAAGAAAAACCAAACTTATGTTTTGTTTGTTTTAAACATGGTGGATTCAGCTGTTTTAAATAAAAAGAAAATATTTGTTTCTAGCCTCTCGTAATAAGAATTAAACTAATGGTGGAAGGGACTAGAGACCATACAGGATGAAACAGTTCTTGTGGAGTACATTTGGTTGGGGAATTGACAATAAATGAGTAAACAAATTGGTGCCTACTAATAAATTCTCTTACTAAGGAATTTTATTTTAAAAAGGGTGAAGAAAGGAATATGACTTTAGATTGAGTAATCAGGAAAGGCTTGTGCTTCGGGGTGATTTTTGAGACTGGAAGATTAAAAGTAGGCAGCTATTTGAAGATTTAGAAATAAGGAGACTTGTAGACAGAGGGAACAGCATGTTTGAAAGCCCTGAAACTGGGAAGGAGCTTGAGCTCTTAAAGGAATGAAAATGAGGCAAATGTGCTATTGTGAGCAAGGAGGTGGTGATGTGGGAGAGGGCTAATCGTGTAGGGCTTTGTAGGCCAGAGAAGGAAATTTTATTTTAAGTGAACAAAGAAGTTCTTACAAAATCTAAGTGGAGGTGACAGGGTACAAAGGCAACTTTGACTGGGGGTGGAAGTAAGGTTGAGAAAGGAAAACCAGATAGAAGGCTATTTCAGTTATTCCATGTAGGGATACTGATGCTATGGAATGGGCCAGTGGCATTATGGAATATAAAGATGGTTGATTGCTCAGCCAGCTCACAGGTCAATGAGCTTTCACGCAGTGGTAAAGATAGGTAAGTACAGTTAATAGGAACAGAGAAAAGGTAACTATTAAGTTTATATGAACCTTTAAATGTTACCCAGGGGTATATGAATTAGGTATTGAACAATAATTGAAAGCTGGATGGACCCAGAAAGTTATGACATGATTATTGAAATAGTGACTATTAAAGGGAAAAAAGTTCAGCTTAATTTTTTAATTTAAATGTCAGTTGATGTTGTTCTGCTCCAATTAACTAACTATATCAAGAGCCTTAGAGCTGTCACCCTTAGGTCTGTTTCTTTAATTGGTCTAGATGTGTCTCTATCAGCCAAATGATTGTAGATTCCTGGTACTAGGTTATGTGCTGGAATCCTGACTGAACATAGCTGACTTTATTGAGGAAGACAAATATTGTAAAAATAATAAAGAGGCCAAGGCAGGAGGATTGCTTGAGACCAGGTGTTTGAGACCAGCCTGGACAACATAGCGAGACCCTGTTTCTACCAAAAAAATAATAATAATAATTCAGATATGATGAATCTTAGGCAAAGAGGAAGTACAGGACATCACAGGCATCAGTGAATAGGTATTCAACTTAATCTGAGGGGTCAGGGCAACTTCCGTTAGGACATGATTGAAGGAAAAGAGTTCACAGGGCAATAGAGAAATGCATTTCAGATGGAGGGATTAGCTTGTGAGTGAGGTTTTTGAAGTTTGAGAGTAGTCTATGTGTTTGGAGCAAGGAGGGATGGAGTTGAGATTTGGGTGACCAAGGGAATATTTGTAATTATATGAAGAGAAAATACAGACTTCTGAAATTTGCAATAGTAGTTGGGAGATAAGGATCTAGCTGTGTCACTTTGGACAAATTACTTTCACTCAGACTTTATATATGAAATTAGGTTGGTTTGTGATGATTCTAATTAAACAACTAGGTTGAAATAAAGTATAACTCTAAAAGGCCAGTTTAAGACTTGTGTTTAGCTACCAAATCCATGGAACCAGATCTGTTAAGTGTGACCATCTCGTGGCTTCTAGAAATAGTTGTATATTATGTAGAGAATACTTAACTGTGAGTGATATCTAGGTGTTACTGTCTTAGGCCATGTCTGTGTTCTAAAACCACCCCCCCCCCCACTTGAAATATATGCTGCTGTTTGGTTTTTAACAAACACATACATGTTCTTAATAACATTACCATTCAGTATGTGCTTGTTACAGATTTTGTGCCAGACAGTTTTATAGGAATTACTTCACTTAATCACAACAATGCTTTGAAATAGGTACAGGACCCCTGTAGGGGATGGTGATTTCAGGACTCCCACAAATACCAAGTCAAGGCGTACTCAAGTTCTATAGTCAGCCCTGTGGAATCCACTGATACGGAAAACCAGTTGTGGTTACTGTGTGCTCATTTTACAGGTGAGAAAACAAGCACAGAAAACTTAGGGTGAAAAGAAGCAACAGTAATACCACTGCTCCATGTGGCAGACAAAAACCAAAGAGAAAGTAGTGCTTCAGTAGGAGTATGTTCTAATTGCCTTGTAAACTTGGTTTCGTTCGTTTTTTCTTTTCTTTTCTCTTTTTTTTTTTTTTTTTGAGATGAGGTTTCGGTCTTGTTGCCCAGGCTGGAGTGCAGTGGTGTGATCTCAGCTCACTGCTACCTCCACCTCCTTGATTCAAGCGATTCTCCTGCCTCAGCCTCCCAAGTAGCTGGGATTACAGGCGTGTACCACTATACCCAGCTAATTTTTGTATATTTAGTAGAGACAGGGTTTCACCATGTTAGTCAGGCTGGTCTTGAACTCCTGACCTCAGGTAATCCACCCACCTCAGCCTTCCCAAGTGCTGGGATTACAGGCTTGAGTCATTGTGCCCAGCTGTAAACTTGGTTTCTGTGCCACTTCATGATAGAGGTCAAAGGCCAGCTACTCCCTGGGGTTGGAGAAATTGGATTTGACCTGAATGTCTGTACTATCTCAGAGATGTTCTTACAATAAATATTGGATGATATGTGAACTTAACAAATATCTGCGTTTCTTTTAAGCCCGTCTGGTAAACTTGTCCAGATTGAATATGCTTTGGCTGCTGTAGCTGGAGGAGCCCCGTCAGTGGGAATTAAAGGTAATTAAATGCTTCATTCATTTCAGATGCCTGTTAGTAGTTATCTTAATTATTTTGGAATTAATTAGTAGTTAATTTATACAGAGCTGCAGTAGTATAATTTTTAATAATTTTTTGTTAATTTACAGTGTTTTGGAGTTTAAATAGTAGTAAGTCTAAGGTCATTCAAATTTCTTTTCAAAGGAAATAATAACACCTTTATCTGTTAGCTGTAATATTCACAGTAGTCTTTCTCATTCAGAAAACTCTTTTTTTTTTTTCCCACTGATTATATCACTACTTGTTGGCAGTTTTTATCCTTATAATTTAGGAAAGTTTAATTATAAAACATAAGCTAAATATGTTGTGTTTCACTTTAAAAGGCTGTATCATTTATTGTAAATTTCATGTTATGAGACTAGTGGGACAAGTAGGCAGAAATCCATTATTTTAAAACGTGAACTCTCAGGTATCTTTAGAGTGCTTACAAAAGGTTATGTAATACCTATAGCTGTAGGGACGATTTTTTTGTATAGTACTAATGACCAGTGAGGGAAAAATGGACTTACCATTTCTTAGGTAATTTTGGTAATAGGACTCCGGACGAAAAGGTTTTATAAATTAAAGGAAATAAAGGACTTTTGAGTTTAGTGCATCCATAATAGAAAGCTGTTAAAACAGTCTTATAAATGATTAAACATTTAGGTCTCTCTCTTTTTTTTAAGCTGCAAATGGTGTGGTATTAGCAACTGAGAAAAAACAGAAATCCATTCTGTATGATGAGCGAAGTGTACACAAAGTGGAACCAATTACCAAGCATATAGGTTTGGTGTACAGTGGCATGGGCCCCGATTACAGGTACTTTATACTTTTTATAGTGTTTCTCACCATCTCATGAATTGATTGTAATCTGTATTTTCAGGAGAAAAACCAATGTTGTTTTCCTTTTATCTTCCGATTCCTCTTTTTTTGTGTGCTTTGTTTAGCAATAGCAGCCTCATTGAGAGCTGAATTTAGTTTGCCTGTGTAGGTTACTTTAAAGAGAATAACTCAGATATGAAAGAGGAGGTAGATAGATTACATAACTCCTCTTTTCTCTGTTTAGTGGACTTTCCCTTCTGACATATTCCTCTTCTACTACCCAGGAACTGGGCATAAGGGCTTTAGTTTTCGCCAGTGCAGTTTAAAAATGATAAGAGCAATTTATGTTATAATAAACTATATTCTAAAAAGTATGAGGCAACAAAAGAAAGCATCGCCATCCAGAGTTAACCTTACCTCTTTTCCTGTTCTTCACAAAGGAACAAAATTCTCAAACACCACCGCAAGTTACTGAGTGTGGCAGCCAACCAGGATCCCAGTGCTCATATAATTACCCCCTTTATATTTCACAGGAAGAGAGAATAATCTTGTTACTCAGGGTACCAGCCAAGTTGAAAGAGATTGACGGCTTTCTGTGTCTGTCATTTAAACAAGTAAAAGGAGTATTACTTTATTGCTCATGATTTTGTGGAGCAAGATAGGTAGACGCAAAGTTTCACTTCATTTTCACTCCTATTTCACATCTGAGTTGTTCTCTTTAAAGTAACCCAGGGTCTTGCCCAGGCAGGTCTCAAACTCCTGGCCTCAAGTGATCTTCCTGCCTCAGCCTTTTAAAGTGTTGGTATTAAGGTGTGAAACACTGCACCCAGCTGAATTTTACATTTTTAGTTACAAGTAGTTTCTTACTGTTTCTTAATCTCTGAAGGGTACTCTTTGAAGCACAGGCAGAGAGATTAAAACAGTCTGCAGGAAGTAGTGACCTGAAGTGAGAAAAATATGCCCAGAATTGTGTGCCTGTGTGTTTATGTGTGCTTGTATGCACGTGTGGACTGGGGTGAGCTATAAAAAGACAAGTGGCTGCCCTTGGATAAGGGGGACAGTCTTGAAGAAGCCATGGAGTGAGATAAAATTCTCATTTTTGTACATTAAATCTGTTACTTTTAAGCTAACTGGTACTCTATGATGCTTCGATATTTTCTTCTATATCAACTGGAATCCAATGTTAGAGTAAGACTAGCTTTGATCCAGTAGCCACCATTAAAGCAATACATGTTAAACTGGTGCTGCAGGTACGTGCCTGTAAAAGAAGAATGAGTCTTTGGGTAGTAGAGCATCTTCCTTGTAATTAAATCTTATTTTTTCCTTGTTAGAGTGCTTGTGCACAGAGCTCGAAAGCTAGCTCAACAGTACTATCTTGTGTACCAAGAACCCATTCCTACAGCTCAGCTGGTACAGAGAGTAGCTTCTGTGATGCAAGAATATACTCAGTCAGGGTAAGTTGCTTTTTTTCCTTGAAATGTGCCATGAATTGTAGGGGGAAGTCATTTTAAAGAGTAGATGTATACATAGAATGGGACTTACCCTTCCTATATTTGCCTAACAAGTGGACAAAATCACTATGATGAATATTTCTGATCTTATCTGGATCTAGAATATTTACTTAAGGAAAAAAAATGTGTTTTCTTGTTGCTCATATAACAGCAGAAAGCAGCTTCTAGATATAAAAAGTTCTTTTGCCAGTGATTAAAACACTTTTTGGGCAGAAATTCATTGCTACTTTTATTTATTTTTATTTTTTTCTTTTTGAGTCAGAGTCTCACTCTGTTACCCAGGCTGGAGTGCAATGGCATGATCCTGGCTCACTGCAACCTCTGCCTCCTGGGATCAAGTGATGCTCATGCCTTAGCTTCCCGAGTAGCTGGCACCACAGGCATGCATCACCATGCCCAGCTAATTTTTTTTTTTTTTGTATTTTTTTGGTAGGGATATGGTTTTACTATGTTGGCCAGACTGATTTCAAACTCCTGACCTCAAGTGATCTGCCTGTCTTGGCCTCCCAAAGTGTTGGTACTGCACCTGGCCTCTACTTTCAAATTTATGTTTCTAACCAGAAATGATTGTAAGCACATGATGAAAGCAGCTCTTTGACACATTCATATTTCTTTTCATTCTCCAGCTTCTTTGGGTGTGGATGAGATAGCATATAGGTAGTTGTTGATATGTAAACCTAGTAGAAGAGCTGCATTAACTGAAAATTGTCATTTTGTAATAGGTAAACCTAGTGGAAAAGCTGCATCAATTGAAAGTTGTCATTTTGTGACGAGTAAACCTAGTGAAAAAGCTGCATTAATTAAAAGTTGTTATTTTGTTAGGACACTAAATGTTACTCCACACTTATTAACCCCAGTGTCTTAGGTGACACTCTGTTCAATCCAAAAATTTTTTTTTTTTTGGCTACTATTCCTCACTACTGTAAAGAGAATTAGTTTTGAATTGATGCATTCAGAAAGGTGTTAAATACTTTTTAAGGAACTTACAAGTCTAATTCAGTTTGCCTGATAATTTGCTTTATTTGAGAGTACTGATAAATTCTTGAGGATGACTTTCATGAAAATGCCAAGTAATTTTCATTTTCCTGTCTGCAGTGGTGTTCGTCCATTTGGAGTTTCTTTACTTATTTGTGGTTGGAATGAGGGACGACCATATTTATTTCAGTCAGATCCATCTGTAAGTATCAGTAGATGTATTTGAAGGATTTGTCTTTAAAAGTGCTCTTTGAATATCTAACAGAAATAGAAGCCATAAAAACTTTACAATTTAGCAGTATTTTCTTCTTTTTCACCTGGGCTTTAGAAGGTATGAGGTCGTGCATTTTTGTGTGTATATTTAAAATTTTGGTAATTTGGTCTTCTGATAAGGAAGCTGTATTAGTTCTACCCTCTTTTCTTCTGCCATGTTTACTTCATACACTTGGGTGATTTGTTGAAATAGTTGTTATCAAATGTATTTAAACCTGTAACTTTGGGAAATATTGCAATTGAAGATGTGGATCTGGAGGACAGTGTTGTGGTGTTTGCCGTCAGTTGAATCTTGGGGTTGACTTGAGTGACTTTTCCAGCAAAAACATTAATCTGTCTTGAATTCAGTGTTTTGCAAGAATGATTGTGAAATTGGTACCTTGGGTGAGTTGTCTGCTGTAATGCAGAAGAATGGTATCTGAATAGAAGGGATTTGTAAAGGATAATACTACTCCACATCTGTCCCATTTGCTATGAGAACCTTAAGACAAAATTCAAGATTAGGAAATTACCTTTCATGTTTTATGGATTATTAGATAATTACAAGTTTACTCAATGCAGACCTTATGATCTACTCTTAAAACCTGAGATGGCAAAAGAAAAATATTTTGGTTGTTACTTAAATCAGAAAAAATAAGTATTTGGGGAACTTTGATAGTGCTGTTACTCCATCTCTGAGTTTCCAAAGCTAAATGACAAGCCCTCTTATCTTCCTTTTCAGAAGGTAGCAGAAGCCACCATTTCTGGAATCCAGATTTCTTCTTTTGTCCTATTTTCCTCTGTTGTATCTAAAAAACAATTGTGTTCATTTAAAACATAATGGATTATGTTTCTTTTGGTATTTTTTCTGATGAGATGCTCTCTTTTTAATTTATTCACTAATGATCAAGAGTTGGTCACCATTTTTCAGATTTATATGAGAGACTTAAATCGCTTCAGTCTGTGAAGCTAAAATACTACTCTTGATTATTTAAGTTAACCTGAATTTCTTTTAACTGGCTTTGTTACATAATTTATGTACACTTAATTGCATCATCACCAGCTTCATCAGTTTGATGAGTTCTGATATATGTAAATGTCTGAAGAAACCATTACTACAATGAGGATATCAAAAATTTCCAGAACCTCCAAAAGTTTCTTCATGCCTCTTTGGTTTCCATCCTTCTAGCCTTCTTAAAAAAATAACCTATTCTGTGATGTTTTCCATTCTAATAATATTCTGTGACCTTCAAAGTTAGAGAACAATTAATAAAGCTAAAAATTAAATGGCAGGGCAATATAATTGTATTTGTGTTTTAAAATATGGTTCTTTACTCTTTCTATCCTGATTAGGGAGCTTACTTTGCCTGGAAAGCTACAGCAATGGGAAAGAACTATGTGAATGGGAAAACTTTCCTTGAGAAAAGGTAGGCTCACTCACTGTAACTACATTCATTAGCAAACTCACTTTATGGTTTTTGGTGCTCTTTAAGTAATTAATATCATGGGACTAAAGAAAATTGCTGTATTACTCTGTATATTAATGTAGTTACAGATAAATCAAAAACTTATCTCCCTCCTAGTTTCCTAGCCTTCAGTATATCGAGTGGTAATTAATATTCATTTCCTAAGGAGTTGTCTTTTTACATTCTGTGGTTTCCTAAATGCTTTTTTGTTTTGTTTTGTTTTACTTTTTACTTCACTTTTTCTGCCATTTTAGGAGGGAGAAAAAGAACATTGAATCTGGAATAAAAAATTTGGGGAGACAGATTTTTAAATGATTTAATGATAATAGTTTACATTATGACAGTAAAAAAAATTGTGAAACCAAATGCCTGGAGTTGAAGGTATATTAAATATTTGATATGTGTGCTTGATAAAAAGTGGAGCAGTATGTAAAAATCTGTCGGTGCCCAAGTACAAGCTGCTCTCACTTATTTCCAGCTGTATTCTAGTCTCAGTGTTACTGTAGTCCTTCAAAACTCTCCAAGCTTTTGAAGAGGAAAATGTTTTATTTCTTGATATGTAATAGTTGCACATATGTTTGCAGTATATGTGATATTTTAATACCTGTATACAGTGTGTCAAATCAGGGTAATTGGATATCCGTTACCTCAAACATCTAGCTTTTCTTTGTGTTGGGAGCATTGCAGATCTTCTAGCTGTTCTGAAATAGAAGAAAAATAATTTCCTGAGTGTACTATTGGACACCAGAACTTATTCCTCCTATCTGACTGCATTTTTATACCCCTTCACCAACTTCCTTCATTTCTTCTTCCCGTCTCCCTTTCCAGCCTCTGGTAACCACTGTGCTACTCTCTCCCTCCATGAGATCCACTTTTTTTAGCTCCCACATATGAGTGAGAACATGCAATATTCATCTTTCTGTGCCTGGCTTGTTTTACTTAACATAATGACCTCCATTTCCATCCATGTTGCTGCAAATGACAGGATTCCATTTTTTCATGGCTGAATAATAATAAAAAATTTTGTAACTCCGTTTAACAGATGAGCCTTCACAGTACATTTTTCATGTAATGTTAAGGTTATTAAAAATCTTAGGCCTGGGTTTAAATGGTAAATTTAATCTTAGGCTCTTAAGGTACTTTTTCATTTTTCTTTTTTACATTAATGAGTCTTCCAAATATTTCACATTGTTATTACATGATATGTTTTGTTTTATTTTTGTTTCAGAGGCATTTTATTTAGACAACTAAAAATAATTAGATGTTCAGAACCAGTGTACAATGAAAGAGAAATTAAACCAGTTACTTTATCATGTATTCCCTCTTTACAACCAAAGCAAAAAACAACAACAAAGACATTCTGCTTTAAGGGAAAGTCAGACAAATAAGCCAATATGTTTTTCTTCTCCATAATGATATAAACAGCTGCAAGAACTTTTAATTGTAATAAGAGAAGTCAGATGTTGTCTTGTACATACTCATTAAAAAGATGACAGGCCATTGTACTACAAGAGGATAACTCAGCCTCCCTTCATCTGATCCTCTTGAGATTTCACTTACAGGTAACACCAAGTTAGTTGTTCCAGCAATGGAGCTAATTCATATTCCTCATTATTTATTACTGCTTTTGCCTTAAGCAGAGAGTAACTCTGAAAGGCTGATGTTTTTCTCTGCTTGCTCGTTCTAGTCCAGTTGTATATTATCTGTGGCACATGCTTGATGCTCAGCCTTAACTTGAGGAGTTGAAGAATAGATGGAATCTGAATTCTCTGAAGCACTTTCTTCTAGCTCCTCTTCTCTTGTGTCTGCAAAACCAATCTTTGGCTTCTTCAGCTCACTGCTATCTTCTTCAGGAAGCACATATTTCTAAAGGCTGTATGTTTTTCCTACCATGGTTTGCCAGTCTCAGTGTTCCATCTTCAGAACCACTGGCATACAGTTCATCAGGACCAAATGTCACACAGTGAATAGGACTGGAGTGTCCTTTGTAGGATTCTAATTCTTCTCCACTATTGTCATCATACTTACACGTTTAACATCTTCACCACCTGCAAAAAGAAATTCTTAAGGTGAAGAGATTCACAGTTAATGGTTACAGGAGCTTGAAAGGATTTAATTGGTTCCAAACTTCCTGTACTATCAAAAGCACTGGATCAGCCATAAGTTATTACCAAAATATCTCCCTCAGGAATATATTCCATACTACTAGCTGACATATTAAAATTTAGAGATTTCATTTCTGTCATAGTAGCATGATCCCAGAGTCTAACAGTTTTGTCATCAGAAGAAAGAATCTGTTTATCCACACTGCACCATAGGGCCTTTTTTATATCAGAGCTGTGATCACTAACTTCCTCAGGTTCTGCTTCGGGTTTGTTCAAGTCATATATGCGTAACAGTTTATCCTGTTCCCTGGTTAACAAATAATTACTATCCTGCATGAAATCCATAGTCTTGACAATGTTTTTATGAGCCAGGGTCATCAGTTCATCTCCTGGGATAGCATCCCACACTTTGTGAGATCTGCAGCTGCTGTGGCAGCTTTGATGGCATCCTTATTCAGTGTTATACCCCAAACAGCATCTTTATGACCCAAAAGGATTCCAAATCAGTCTCCTATATCTCCCTGGCATAGCATAGGTTTGCTGTCTTTGCAAGCACTGATTTAGAAATACTCGTAAGGCTGGCCGGGCGCAGTGGCTTGCGCCTGTAATCCCAGCACTTTGGGATGCTGAGGCAGGTGGATCACCTGACGTCAGCAGTTCGAGACCAGCCTGGCCAACATGGTGAACCCCCCTTTTCCATCATTACCGTATCCACCCCCCCCCCCCCCCGTCTCTACTAAAAATACAAAAATTAGCAGGGAGTGATAGCATGCACCTGTAACCCCAGCTACTCAGGAGGCTGAGGCAGGAGAATTGCTTGAACCTGCCTGGGAGGTGGAGTTTGCAGTAAGCCAAGATTGCGCCACTGCATTTCAGCCTGGGTGACAGAGCAAGACTCTGTCTCGAGGGGAAAAAAAGCCCCTAAGGCATGATGCCACTGAAGGCCAAGTCAGCCACGGGCCGTGTGTGGCCAGAACAGGTGAGCAGCATCAGTCTCATTGCTATGGAGGTGGTGAACCCAGTGATTGGGCTGGTGGACTGAGGGTCATCCTTGTCTTCTCTTCTCTGCTACAGCGCCCGGGGTTCCTCCAGGCCTCACCCTAACACTGGGGCTGGGCAGGGAAACAGGAAAAGGTGGCACCGAGATTAGGAAGGAGCTAGGGAGGGGCTGGGGAGTCGGGGAAGGGTGAGCAACAGTTGACAATGGAGGGAGGAAAGTAGGGGATGGGGAGAACCAAAGAAACAACCCAGCCACTATTCACACTGTCCACACTGGTATTGGCAGGAAGTGACATGTTATGTTTTAGCTTATGAGAAAAAGATGAGATTTTAGCAAAGTTCTGATTTTTCTGTGTTTTAAAAATTATAATGCCACCACATCCTGATTGTTAAAATATTTATACTTAAGAAGTTTCCCGGCTGGGTGCAGTGGCTCACGCCTGTAATCCCAGCACTTTGGGAGGTCGAGGCAGGTGGATCACAAGGTCAGGAGATCGAGACCATCCTGGCTAACACAGTGAAACCTGTCTCTACTAAAAATACAAAGAAATTAGCTGGGCGTGGTGGCAGGTGCCTGTAGTCCAAGCTACTTGGGAGGCTGAGGCAGGAGAATGGCATGAGCCCAGGAGGTGGAGCTTGCAGTGAGCCAAGATAACTCTGTCTCAAAAAAGAAAAAAGTTTCCTAAACTAAACTCGTTTTAGGGTCATACCCTTCATGATGTTGGGAATTGAGCACCAGATATTGTCAGTTTTTTTATCTGGGGACAGCTACAAGGAGGTGATTAAAAGAATGTGTAATTTAGTATTTTAAAGACGTTTAGAGTTTTAAAAACTTAGGTTGTTGCTGTCATTGTATTTAAATAAAGAATATAAACAATGATATAAGTAATTTTTTTTTTTAATTCTTCAGGTATAATGAAGATCTGGAACTTGAAGATGCCATTCATACAGCCATCTTAACCCTAAAGGTTAGCTCAATATTCAACAACTGGATTTACAATGATTTCATGATTAACTGCTTAGAAAATTGACCTTTTTTCCTCCGTCCTCAATAGGAAAGCTTTGAAGGGCAAATGACAGAGGATAACATAGAAGTTGGAATCTGCAATGAAGCTGGATTTAGAAGACTTACTCCAACTGAAGTTAAGGATTACTTGGCTGCCATAGCATAACAGTGAAGTGACTGAAAAATCCAGAATTTCAGATAATCTATCTACTTAAACATGTTTAAAGTATGTTTTGTTTTGCAGACTTTTTGCATACTTATTTCTACATGGTTTAAATCGACTGTTTTTAAAATGACACTTATAAATCCTAATAAACTGTTAAACCCACCTTCCAGCCTTTTAGGAGTTGCTAAAATTTTAACAGTTACTTCCTGCTTTTTATCACAGTTGATTTCTGAAGACTACATTGCGAAGCAGAATGATGAAATCACTTTTTCGTTGTCAAGCAATTTTGGTTAAGTTAAATCTTACTGCCCTCTTCACTATCAGATGTTGCCCGTGTTTCCATAAAGCAAAATGCTGATTTTGGTGAAAAACATCATTGCTTCTAGAGCTGGGAGGATCTGCAGACTTTCACAGATTCATAGAACAAGAAAAGAAGCATAGGTGCTTTTAGGTGCCATTAGGTATTGATCAGTGAAATCCTAGGGTGCTCTATGAGATTGCACTAGGCCTGTGAAGAGTGGTAAGCCAAATAGGTCTCCATGGGAGATACAATATGTAAGTAAATAAACAATGGTTTGCTAGTTCCTGTTGGTGTCTCCATCACAAGTAGGTTTTAAAGGGACCTGGGTTCTTAGATTTTGTTAGACTTTTTAAACTCAAGGATGAGCATAAGTGCTTGAAATAAAATTCTAATACATAAGTGTCAAAACTGTGGCTTAAGAATCTTGTTAATTCATTAATCTCAGTATAATAAGTACCTTCACTATAATGAAAGTTATAATTAAGTATCTGAACTCGTGTGAAGGCAGTGCTTAGTTCTGTTTGTTTTTTAATTTTTTCAAAGGCATCTTAGGATAAAATCATTAATTTTCTTTACAGAACATAAGGAGAGTTTATAAGCATAATCATTCTTAACAATGTGAAAGTATAGTGGGCAATTCCATGATTTAAATGTAGCTCAAAAGATTCTAAGAATTAGTTAAGGGCAAAAGAATCTTATTTTGGAGATTTTTCTCAGGGTCCCCAGTTCTGTTACCTACCATCACTATAACACCCATATCTTGTTTTAGGTGGCAAAAGCATTATAGGAGATGAAAGAGGGTAACTTTGACTTCCTGTTTCAAGATGTTTATCTTGGCCTCATCTAATAATCTCTCTTATGGGCTTCTGATATATTTTCACTTTAGCACACTAGAAAGCGGACATAGTAGCAAAAAGGGTCTTTGAAGTCAAGTCTCAGCTATCCCACCTACTGGCTGAGTGACTATGCGAGGTAATTATCTCAGGGTTTGTTTGTTTCTTGAGACTGTGTGTGTCACCCAGGCGGGAGTGCAATGGCATGATCTTGGCTCACTGCAGCCTCATCCTCCCCGGCTCAGGTGATCAATCCTTTTACCTTAGCCTCCCGAGTGGCTGGGACTACAGGCATGTACCACCATGTCCGGCTCATTTTTGTATTTTTAGTAGAGACAGGGTTTCACCATGTTGCCCAGACTGGTTTCCAATTCCTCAGCTCAAGCGGTTCACCCGCCTCGGCCTCCCAAAGTGCTGGGATTACAGGCATGAGCCACTCTGCCTGGCCATATCTCAGGGTTTCCTAAGGACTAAATTTGATAACACAAGTTAAAGCCTGGTGTGGTTAATAGTTAATTACTCTGTTAGCTGCTGTTGAATTTGTTTAGTCCTTCTGTAATGTGCAGCATCAAAAGACCAAAGCAATGTCAAAATTCTACAAATCAAAGAAGGGAAAATTAAAGGCATATAATATTTCAGAGGTAAGGAAGACTCATGTAGGTTTTTATTGTGTGCCAACAAAATTAGTCCTAAAGAATAAAGGGAGGAGAAATCAGCGGAACGAGATTTGATCCAGGTTCTGTTTTCCGCCTCCTGCCCCCATTGAAATGCAAAGCCCAGTTCCAGTTCAAGCTGCCTACAACACTTCTTCCTTTGTTCTGTGTATTCTTTCCACGAACCTTAAAATTAAGTTGTTCCTTTTTGTCCCAGTTCTTAGGAAAGAGTTCTTTGATGTAGCAACCCACTGCATCCCTAAACATTCCAAAACTCTTGAACCATTTCCAGCCTGTGGATTTTAGCTTAAGTATCATAATGTTCCTAATGTTCACAGCCTCTCCCTTCTTTTGGTTCTTTTTGTATCTTCTAACCCTTAAAACATTTTAACTCCATTTGTTCTACTTCTTCCCAGTTCCCTACCGAACCATGAATTTAAATTTGCAAAGCAGTTATTAGCAATGAAACATGGAGATGTTTAAAATTCACATACATGGGGAATAAAGAAGACTAATATAGAGCCTTATAATTATCAGGTGCTGATACACTCAAGCATCCCTGGGGGGAAAAAAAAAAAAACCCGACCTTGATATAATTACCTTGCACAGTCTCTCAGGCATCAAGCAGGTGATAAATGAACACTGAAGGGTTTTCATCTATTCCTCAATTTTCTTCATAGAATGAAACTGCCAACTCTTAGTATTTACCTCACCTTTTTTTCAGGAGTCTACTTGTCCATGTAGGCAAGCTCTCTGAGCCCCCCATTGCAAAGAAGAGCAAGTTGATGTTCAGTGAATTGCCCAAGAACATATAGGAGTTGAGAGTTCCCTTGGATTAGAATCCTAATTTCCTGAAAACCAGTCCTGGTGGTTCTGTATGAAAGTCACGTTTGCTTCACACAGTTCCTTCAATTTAGAGCTCTTCCCTCTACCCTGTTCTCAAGAAACTTATGGAACTAGCATTATCTGGCTGCCAATTAACTGATAACTTCCTAAGCATGAGCATATTTAAAAAGTTACATGTGAGTGCTACTCCCTGAAAGCCATCACTTTTGAATTTTTTAGGTATTTCATCAGGTACTTGCCTCCATATTTCAAAATAGTCGGATTATATGCCTTTTTCTTGGATTCTTGGAGTTGAGCTGCCAAACTTCCCATTGTGCAAGATGAGAATTTAGAATCCTCATATCACACTGACTTCCTTCTCCCTACCTCAATTAAATCATGTTGAAGATTTTTCTTGTGACTAAGTATACTACTATTACATTTTCTGAACAACTTTCCTGGGGGTGATAACTGCTTTTATTTTTTTATTTTTATTTTTGAGACGGTCTCACTCTGTCACCCAGGCTGGAGTGAGGTGGCACAAATCAGTTCACCCCAGCCTTGACTTGGGCTCAAACGATCCTCCCACCCCAGCCATTGCAGTAGGTGCGAATACAGATGTCAGCCACCATGCCCAGCTAATTTTTTTATTTTTTGTGGAGACAGGGATCTCATCATTACAGTGTCCAGGCTGGTTTTGAACTCCTGTGCTCAAGTGATTTGCCTGTCCTGGCCTCACAAAGTGTTGGGATTACAAGTGAGCCATGGTGGCACCCAGCCCACTTTTTTGGTTACTTTATTTTCTGTGTCGCTGTCACCAATTCTTGCCAGATTCCCCCAACAGAAATTTAACACCTTCTGCTTACTGTTTTCCTCATCAGTCAGATATCAGGCAGTCTGTATCAGTTCTCTTCCCCACACCTCAGAGAAGTTTCTCTTAGAACCCCCTGTCTTCCTGTTCTAATCCAGGCTAGGTGCTTGTTTGAAACTATCTTTATTCACCTTGCTTTCTCTCTGAATTGGCTGGGTTTTAAAACTCTTTAAGTTAGAAATAAATTATCTCCACATTTTGAAAGCATTACTCCCTTCTAAATTCCAGTGTTGCTGATAGGAAGCCTGATACTATTGTGTATGTGATGCCAAGTCCTTTGTAAGTTTTCCCCTCTGCAGCTCTTAGTTTTTCTCTTATCTGCTGTGTTCTGAAACTTCACCACCATGTTCCTTTGTGTGGGTTTCTTAATAGTCATTGTGGTGAGCACTCTGGGCCCTTGCACTGTGAAAAACGTTTCTGTCTGCTAAATTTTCTAGTATTAGGTTTTTGAAAAATTGTCTCTTCATTTTGTTTTTGTTTCTAAACTCCTGTTAATTGGATACTGGATCCTTTTGTTTTTGCTCCATTTTTCATCTGTTTCTACTTTCTAAATTTTTCCAACTCATATTGATGTTTTAAAATTGGGGATATCATTTTTACTATAGAAGAACCATTTCCTGTGCTCTGCTGTCTCCTCTTAAAAAAAGAAATCCTCTTGTTTCATAGCTGAGATATCTTTTATTTGAAGATGCTAGTTATAGAATACTTTTTGAGACCATTTTTTCCCGTTTTCCATTTCCTTCAAATATCAAACAAAAATGTTGGGAAATGCTGTGTTTGTGAGGCTCACACCAGGGGATGCTGAATGTTGGTATCGCCGAGCCAGTTCTCTAGGGTCTTTCGTCTACTCATTTCTTCAGAGAAAAATAGGGTTATGGGAAGAGAGTGGTGGGGAGCGATGGAGGGGTGCCTGCATTATGGGAGGGGCAGAGAAGGTGGCTGCTAGCATTGCTCTATTCAGGAGGAAAACTTCATGATGGCACCTCTTGTCCTTTGTTAGTCTGTGTGTCTAGAATCCCTCTGATGCCCTGTCTTTAGCATCTTAAACTAGTCTGCCTGAACAATTTACATTTTCAATCCTGCCTGCCCTCCCTTCTACCTTCAAGGCACCTGAAGCTTTCTGGGGTTCTGCTTTGTGAATCACTGGCTAAATATCCCCTTCTACAGGCAGTTTCCTCAGTTCTCCTGACACCTCCATCTGCAGAGAGGGTGGTTGGGTTCAGGTAACCTCTCTATGGCTCACTTATCTGTAACATATACTTAATATCTCCCTTTTAGGTTGTTTAAAGGATTGAACGATGTGTAAAACACTTAGAACAATGTCTGCCACGCTGTAAGGAATGAGTAAGTTATTGCTCTTGTCCTCCAAAAATGTGTTGGTATAACCGGTCTGCAGTCATCTCTTCTCGTTCTTTTTGCCTTTGTGGGTTTGTTCCCTTTGTCATTGCTTTACCGTTATTTAAGGTTTGGAGAAGGAGCAGGATACACAGGATTAATTGTAACTGGAAGTCCTCTTTAATATTTTAAATTAGCTTTACTTTCTTACAGCCCTAATCTTTCTGGGTGACTCTGGACACTCTACTAGGCTAATATGCTAATATGCAGAAGCCATGCAATCATTTTTTCTCTTCAGAAGGACAGCACATCTTCTATGGAGGGCCCAGAACAATGCAGTGGAAAGTACTTTGGTTTGGAGGCAGAAGCCCCAGCAGCAGTACTTCTCAGCTGTCACCTCTAACAAGCTTCTCCAGCGTGTTTCTTGTGTTATAATGAGCCCCCAAAATGCCTAGGACTCGGTTGCGATGGAGTGGCCGACGCCCCCATTGGGAGTGAGGCCCAGCACGCGAGCTCGGTCCCTGTTCCTTCCTGGAGCCAGGTGGGTGCGCGCTTCCAGGCTCACTTGGCGGCGCAAGCGGGAGAAGCCAGGTGCCCTCAACAAACATGCCGCCGCGCCGGCGTCAACCCGGCTCGGGAGGC
>NW_012105054.1:2920900-2928779 GCF_000951045.1 Mandrillus leucophaeus | reverse complement strand
AAGTTGGTGGTCTTCTTCCATCTTTTAAAATAGTCTGGGTTGACGTCAAATGCAGAAATGAGGCAGTGTTGATTTTTTTTTTTTTTGGCGTAAGTACCCCGAGCCTTGGGCGGAAATCATGAGGCAACCGGTTGAAGGAGACCAACTAAGGAAGGAGGAAAAGGTTAGGGAGGCTGAGGTGCTCAGTTTAGGACAGACACTTGCTTTGGACAGTTTGCTAACTAGCCAGTCTGTGTTTATTTTTGTTTTCAGCATTTTTGTCTTGACTGTCCAAGCCTTTCATTAAAATTTCTCAGCAGTTAAACAGGCCGCTGATAGACATAAGGGAATTATTTATATAGCAGATTGCCCAACTCTTGCATTGTATCCTAACCTAGGACCATGCCGTGTCCCCATGGCTTTCAAGCTGAAGAAATGAAGGTCTTAGGTCAGACATACCTAAAGAGTTCAGAAGTGTAGCTGCCATCCTTCCCTTAGCTATCAGAGGAAGGAGCCACTCCAAAATGAGACATACACAAGCCCAGGTTCATAGACTCAGCCTCCATAAACTGTGTTGCTAGATTGAAGTTTTTAATCACCAGTGAAGAATCGATTGTCGTAATTTTAGGAGACTACTCAAATTTGCCTTGTTTCTTTCCCTAGGAAAGGAATAATGCTGACAGCATGTCTGCACATTCCATGCTCTGTGAACGAATCGCCATAGCCAAGGAACTGATCAAGAGAGCAGAATCACTTTCTAGATCAAGAAAAGGTGGCATAGAAGGTGGTGCAAAGCTGTGCAGCAAATTGAAGGCAGAATTGAAATTCTTACAGAAAGTAGAAGCTGGGAAAGTAGCTATTAAAGAATCTCATTTACAAAGCACTAACCTAACACACCTGAGAGCCATTGTGGAATCAGCAGAAAACCTGGAAGAAGTTGTTAGTGTTCTTCATGTCTTTGGTTATACAGATACCTTTGGAGAAAAGCAAACCCTTGTGGTAGATGTAGTTGCAAATGGTGGTCATACTTGGGTGAAAGCCATTGGCCGGAAGGCTGAAGCTCTTCATAACATCTGGCTGGGCAGGGGCCAGTATGGTGACAAAAGCATCATTGAGCAGGCTGAAGACTTCCTCCAGGCCAGTCACCAGCAGCCAGTGCAGTATAGCAACCCTCACATCATCTTTGCGTTTTATAACAGTGTCTCCAGCCCCATGGCAGAGAAGCTGAAAGAAATGGGCATATCTGTGAGAGGAGACATAGTAGCAGTCAACGCTCTGTTAGATCACCCTGAAGAGCTCCAACCGAGTGAGAGTGAATCAGATGATGAGGGCCCTGAACTTTTGCAGGTGACCAGAGTCGACCGAGAAAATATACTAGCAAGTGTTGCGTTTCCAACAGAAATTAAGGTCGATGTGTGCAGAAGAGTAAATCTGGACATTACTACTTTAATTACATATGTATCTGCCCTCAGCTATGGAGGCTGCCACTTTATTTTCAAAGAAAAAGTGCTCACAGAACAAGCAGAGCAAGAGAGGAAAGAGCAGGTTCTACCTCAGCTGGAGGCCTTTATGAAGGACAAGGAGTTGTTTGCTTGTGAATCTGCTGTCAAGGACTTTCAGTCTATTTTAGATACCTTAGGAGGACCTGGGGAGAGAGAGAGGGCCACTATGTTAATTAAGCGAATTAATGTGGTACCAGACCAACCTTCTGAGCGTGCCTTGAGACTAGTGGCCAGTTCGAAAATTAATAGCCGCTCACTAACAATTTTTGGGACAGGAGACACCCTAAAAGCCATCACAATGACTGCTAATAGTGGTTTTGTCAGAGCTGCAAACAACCAGGGTGTTAAATTTAGTGTGTTTATCCATCAGCCCAGAGCACTTACTGAGAGTAAAGAGGCTTTAGCCACCCCGTTACCAAAAGACTACACAACTGACAGTGAACACTAAAGATACCCTTTAAATATTGTCGTGGAAGTAAGTTATTTATACCAAAGGCTGGGTCTTCCCATCTAAACTGGGGGGGAAAAAGGTCTATAGTAAAAGTAAAACTTAGAACTCTTAAACCAGTAGAGTTTCTTTGTGTCGCATCTAAAGTATATAACCTCCCAAAGTAGAAAAAGCACAAGAGACAAGCTTATCTATCAAATTGTCTGCATTAGTGCAATTAAGAACAGAAATATATCTATATAAAGCTTTCAGCTGTATTGTAATACTTTGTTTGATTCGGTAGGGCTACAACTTCCCTACTGCTAACCACGTTTCATGGAATATGGCTACATTGCATCTTGCATTAAATATCTGGAGAAACCTCAAGCCTGTTTTTCATTGTATTGCTTTATATGGTGATTCTAAAGTTAATAACCATTAATGAAAATCTTACTTGATTGCTGTATGTCAGGTGCAGTGTGATAGGTATTTTTACAAAAAGTACATAATACAGAAGAAATGAAAAAGTGAATTATGGTTATTTGAGTGCCATGAACCTATTGGTAGACCTTTGTGAAAAGAAAGCCAACAATCTTACTACTATAAGATAAACCCAGGACACTTAAGGTAAAAATACTAATTTGAATGAATTGAAAAAGGATTATGTAAAAGATTTTAAAAATTCCAATTTTATTTTTAAATACAAAAAGCCCCCATATTGTAAGTATTTGAACAATGAATACTATTTTCATGTTTCATTTGCAAGTGGCAACTGCATTACCTCACTTTCATGAGATGGTGACAGAATATTCCATGCCATTTGCATGACACAGGTTGTAGTTAAAAGTACACTTCTGTGGCTACATTGCACTACTTTTTCAGTTTTCAATAAAGCAAAACTAGCAAAGTTGATATGTATTCACCACATTAAAAAATTTGGAATTTGAGCCCTGGAGCTTAAATATTAACTCATGCTAAGTGTAAGAGCTGGTATTAAAACTTGATGTTTCTAGCCACAGTCTGATCTCTTTCTACCATGCCAGATGTCCTATTTGTTGAGAAGAGAATCTCAGTTTACAGCCACACTGTTTGTTGAGGGGGGGGAATTTGGTTATTGGCATTCATGAACACCCTGAAATGAATGCAAAATTAAGTGTATGGAGGTGGTTCTCTGGGGGAGAGATTGTTTTGCTAAGTCAGAATACATTTCCTAGCAGAAAGGCTGTGATTTGCTTCCAATTTAGTGTAGAGTGGCGTTTGTTTAGTGTTAGAAATTGAATTTAAGCTTTTTGAGCACCTATTAAGGTCACGTAGTACTTGGTACTATTAAGTACCAAGCATTATAATAGTTTGGTGCGAAAAGATGAATATTTCCTCTAAGGAATTCTTAAGTCTAAAGTGGAAGTAAACAACTGAAGTACAATTAAATGTACTAAATTCTCTAGGATACATTTAAAATACTATGGGGACAGAGTAAGGGAGTACTTGTTATGGGGTCAGGAAGTCAGAGAGGAAGTGATGTTTGAGGGTTTGGGGTGTGAAATTTCACAAGATGTGTGAGAAAGGGTACTCAAAAGTACATGGAGAAGTGGGATTGGAAAAGTACCAGAACTGTGAACATGAGGACCTGTTCAGGGACCAGGCTAAAGTAGACAGTTTATAAAATGAGATGGAGCTAGAAAAAAAAGTCAAAGTTCTCTAAAGAGTTTGGCATTAGAGAGTCATTGGTGATTTTTAAGAAAGTGTGTGGCTTATGATCAGGTCTCTTAAGGAAACCACAGAAATCTGTAGTGTGGATAAAGAATTAAAGGAAGGAAAGTTTGGACTATAATGATCTTAGCTAGAGCAGGAATGATGGACTGTAGAGTCATGGATACATGTTGGATTTGTTTGAGGCAGAATTGACATATTAATGTACTCATTCATTTAATAAGCATCGAGTGACAGCCATGTGTCAGACACAGTACAAGGGGCATGGCATATAAAAGACTTTTTTTAAAGCGGCATCGGGAAGAAGGTAGATTTCTATCCTTGCTCCCTATGAATCAATCAATACCTAAGAACTTGGGATCTTTGCCAGCTAGGAAGTGGACAGGCCACAGCAGTCTTTAGGAAAGTGCTCTGTGAAGTGACCACAGCTGTGGCCCTGCCAAAGACCATGATGTTTTTTCAAGCATTCCAGTGATTACAATTCCTTAACAATGTAATAAATAATGCAAGCAGTACATATGCTCAAGTCGTAGGGCATTGGATCCTGGAATGTAAGAAATAGCACCTTCCCTAGAAACCACTGTATCCCAAGGTCTATTCCAGCTGGCCAAAACATTCCTTTCATAAAGGTAAAAAATTAGACAATAAAGGCCTGATGTGGTGACTTACGCCTGTAATCCCAACACTTTGGGAGGTCGAGGCGTACGGATCACCCGAGGTCAGGAGTTTGATACCAGCCTGGCTGACATGCTGAAACCCCGTTTGTACTAAAAATACAAAAATTAGCCAGGCATGGTGGTGGGTGTCTGTAATCCCAGCTACTTAGGAGGCCAAGGCAGGAGAATCGCTTGAACCTGGAAGGCGGAGGTTGCAGTGAGCCGAGATCGTGTCATTGACCCCAGCCTGGGTGACAAGAGCAAGACTGCATCTCAAAAAAAAAAGAGACAATAAAAACAATGAGGGGGCCGGGCGCGGTGACTCATGCCTGTAATCCCAGCACTTTGGGAGGCCAAGACGGATGGATCACGAGGTCAGGAGATGGATACCATCCTGGCCAACATGGTGAAACCCTGTCTCTACTAAAAACACAAAAAGGGCGTAGTGGCAGGCGCCTGTAGTCCCAGCTACTCGGGAGGCCGAAGCAGGAGAATGGCGTGAGCCCGGGAGGCACAGCTTGCAGTGAGCCGAGATTGTGCCACTGCACTCCAGCCCAGGCGACTGAGCAAGACTGTCTCAAAAAAAAAAAAAATGAGGGAAGTTATAAAAGGAATGTTCAATTAAACATCAGTTAACTGGCATGTCAAAGGAATCACATAGCTATAGCTATAAAGCAAATATCCAAATAGTTCTAAAGAGTGAAGATATGTAATCTATTATCATTATGCCTGGGAATTGGAAGTGGTTGAGGAAAGTAAAAGCATGCTAAAAATCCTCATCTTACTTAGAGTCAACAGACGCTTTGAAATTTTGCTATTGAAAAATAGAGCTATTTAGTTTTGAGTGTCAAACAGGAAACATAACTGATAGTATACATTAAACCAAGCTGAATAGCTGAATAAATTTCAAACGAAAGATGAGGATGGAGAATAAATGCAGTCCGTGTAGGAAAAGACATGTCGGGCTGGGCGCTGTGGCTCACACCTATAATCACAGCACTTTGGGAGGCTGAGGCAGGGCGGATCCCTTAAGCCCAGAACTTCAAGACCAGCCTGGGCAACATGGCAAAAACCTGGTCTCTACAAAAAATACAAAAATTAGCCGGGCATGGTAGTGTGCACCTGTAGTCCCAGGTACAAGGCGGGTTGAGGTGGGAGGCTCACCTGAGCCTGCGAGGTCGAGGCTGCAGTGAATTTTGATTGCGCTCCAGCCTGGGCAACAGAGTGAGACCCTGTCTCAAAAAGAAAAAGACAAAAGAATTGTGAATGAGGCATAAAAAGCAGGAAGCATAAAATAAGAGTGCTAGCTGCAAGCACAAGAAGGATATAAAACAGCTTTGGAGGGAAATATATAGACAATTGTGATATACTGGGAAATCTCATTGGAACAGATGACTGTCTTAGGAAATGTAAATTAGAATTGAATAGAAAGCCTAAATAAGCAATAACCATTTAAAACATTGTTAAAGTAGTTAAATAATTTCTCCGAAATATGTGCAGGTCCAGTTAACTTTATTAGGCAAGTTTTTACCTACTTTAAAATACCGAATAATCCCCATGCTCTGAAAGGTAATATACAGCATGACCCTGTAAGTGGGGTTGAAATATGTAACATGGTGAGATGTGTTGTTCCACTTACTCCCTGTCCCCTGCCCCAAGAGGAGAACTTTGGCCTGCTCTCCTGTTTGAGAACAGGGCCTGGGGATGGGACTGAAGCCCATGGGGTGTTTCTTGACTCATGTAATAACAGGCTGTCTCAGGTCATCATTGTATTGGAAATGTTTTCAAACTCATTTTACAGAACATGAGTATAACTCTGATACTAAAACCTGACAAGATTGCATAAAAAAGAAGCTGGAACAAAATTTCAGTTTAAAAAGATACATAAACATCCCAGACAAAATGGCATTACAGACAAAATGGATTCAGGCAGAGAACATTTCATGCTGTGGGAATCTTGTTGTTGTTTTGTTTTTGAGATGGAGTTTCACTCTTGTTGCCCTAGATGGAGTGCAGTGGCACAATCTTGGCTCACTGCAACTTCCACCTCATGGGTTCAATTGATTCTCCTGCCCCAGCCTCCTGAGTAGCTGGGATTACAGGCGCGCACCACCACGGCCAGTGGTGTTTTTAGTAGAGACGGGACTTCTCTACTTTTGTATTTTTAGTAGAGACAGGACTTTGCCATGTTGGCCAGGCTCATCTCGAACTCCTGACTTCAGATGATCCACCCGCCTCGCCTCGGCCTCCCAAAGTGCTGGGATTACAGGTGTGAGCCATTGCGCCTGAAAATCTTGTTCCCAAGAGGAAGAAAGACAAGGATGAGTTCCCAACCTTAATAGTAGGACTGTGGGGATTAACCCCATGCTGGGATAGAATCAGAGGCACAAGCCCTGCTTGAGGTAAAGAGGTAACCCCAAGACCCCCACTGAGTGAACCAGAACCTTAAGGCTGTAATGCCCATGAAAGAGGATCTTGTAAACTTTGCGCAGGGACACAGCAAGGGTTTGACTCAAGTGGTTCTGCGGAGGCGGGGTGAAGGGGTGGGGGGAAGAAGTCTGAAAGAAATCAAAGCCCAGATTGTGCCCACATAGAGTTCAAGTCTTTTAATAGCACCATGGAGGAAACCTAGAGATGTGAAATTAGTGTAAAAATTGGCCACTGGCAAGTACTATCTCTCAGACACCTGAGAACAACATAGGCAACCTCATTCTGGACTTAGGGACATTTCAGTTTCCCAGCTACGTAGATTTCTATAGGAAAACTGAGCTTTGATTGGATGCGCTTACAGTGAGAAATTGTCAAAACGTAGAAGGAAACCTTCCACCACCAGTGAGTCAGCAACACAGAAAGAGGAGCATTAGTTCTTCAAAAATTTAAGATTATAACAAAATACATTAAAATAAAATATATGATATTATAGAATATATATGTAAAATATATAATAGCAAAATATAATATAAAGTAAGTTTGAGATCTTCTAAGTTGTTCTCTATCTATCCTCTGTTAAAAAAAAAGAAGTAGTAATTCAAAGCGGCAGAGGGAGGCTGAAAATACCACCTGCAATCAAACATTGCACACACAGCTCAGGTGGAGGATGTGGTCTATATGCGCAGCAAGTATGCTTCCTAACACTGAAGCCCAGATTTAGGCAGACATTAACCACTTGATTGCAGGTAATTCTGGGGCATGTGTCAGGAAGAGCTTGTCCCAAAAGGGCTGCAGAGAACACCTCACCCTGTGGCAAGCTTATTCACAAGAGGAGAAAGCACAGAGATGAGCCAAGCCAAGCTTCCAGGCATTCCTCTCAAACTTGCAATCAAATATATTTCTCTATATTCTCAGGAGAGAAGGGCCAGGAGTATACTGGGGGATATAACCCCTCCATTTCCCCGCCATCATGCAAGTAAGAATGGGGAAAAAAGGCATTTCCCTCTTCACCTAAATAACAAATGATTAAAGGGGATAAAAGAAGGCATAGAAATTATAAGGGGCCAGGTGTGGTGGCTCACGCCTGTAATCCCAGCACTTTGGGAGGCCAAGGTGGGCAGATCACCTGAGGTCAGGAGTTCAAGACCAGCCTGGCTAACACGGTGAAACCACGT
>NW_012105054.1:2916685-2919800 GCF_000951045.1 Mandrillus leucophaeus | reverse complement strand
ATTCTGTTGCAATCTGTGGTATTACCCTACCCTTTTATGACTTTGAGTTTTTTGAAGACACCAGGACAGTTGTCTTACAGAATATCCTATATTCTTGATTTCTCTGGTTATTTTCCAGTGGTCAGTTTGATTTCCTGTAAACTGAAAAGGAGATCTAAAGGCTGGATTCAATTCTGGTTAAACATTTTGGGCAAGAATACTTTGTGGTTGATACTGTGTTCCTCGTTTTCGTTACACCAGGGGGCACATAAAATCTGGTTTTTCCCCTGTTAGTGATGTTAAGTATTGTTCCTTGAATAAGGTGGTAACAGCTAGAATTCTCCATTGTGAAGTTACGTTTTTGCCCTCGTGACTAGTAAGTAAACTGTGAAGTCATGCTTTGGCACCACTGTGAATGTTCAGTTACCCATTGCCCTTTTGCCTAAGATTTTAGCATGCATTGATGATTATAACCCTAATCAACTATTCCATTCAAGTGACAAAATGGTGATTTCCCCAATTCTATCATTTCCTTTACACTTACCAGTTATCATTCTTCCATGAAGAAGAGCTTTCCCTTAGGAACTGGGGGCATTTGGCTCCCCTTCTGGAATGGCAGTTCGTATCCTTGATTCTTTCTCTCCAGTTAATGATTTCAGAGTGAGGGAGTCATGTTATGATCACCTCCAATAATATCAAATGAACCTTTTAGGAAGAAGATTGTATGTTGTGAGTACTATATTGGACTCATGAATTATGTATTCAAATATGCCCACATCAATTACCTTACTTTTTTAAATTAAACTTATTATTTTGAGATAATTATAGATTCATGTGAAGTTGTAAGAAATAATACAGAGAGAACCTATGTACCTTTTATCCAGTTTTTGCTAGTGGGAGCATCTTGAAAAACTATAGTACAATATCACAAGGATATTAATGTTGATTATGTCAAGATGCCAAGTATTTCCATCACTGTAGGATCTCTCATGTTGCCCTTTTATTTATCATTCTTTTTGATGCTTTAACTGTCCAAACTTTGGCCATTAGAAACACCTTCAAGATTCCTGTGTCTTTTTCACATAATCCCATGCTCTTTGATTTCATGCTTTCTGGCAGAACAAGATGTCTCAGAGTTGCCTGTGCTTTCTGCCGGAGACCTGGAATCCACTATTTCTTCAGGGAGCCTTTCCTAGTTTGTGGCATTTCCAAAGAAAAGTCCAAGGGCTAGGGGTACTCAGTGCCACTCAGTTGTCATTGATCCCGGGCTCTTGCAATGCACAAAATGGAAATGTTTACATATTTCAAATTAATTAAAATATCTTCAACTGATGGGGAAGATCTGAAGTAATATTATATAACATTCCCAGATTTTTACTTAACATTAATTTCAAACTTTTGCTCTTCAAATCTTTTTTCCTAACATACTTATTTGCTTTATGCTGTGCTGTACATGAAAATGTTTCAACATATGATTATTACGGCTTACAATAAAGTCACTGAATCAATATGAATATTTCTTTGCAGTTCTTCTGTCCTTTTAGCCCAGATATAAGGTTAAAGTACTGTTTTAAAGTCATATGATTTGTATTTTTTTTGTGAGGCTATGTTACTAATTTGATATATAGTGAGCTTCATTTGTTCTAGTTTATTTTCAATTTTAGAGTTCTCTTTTTTGACTTAATTTTATTCTTTAAAATATAAGGATATAAAATTTGTGGCTCAAAAGCAAAAACTACATAAAAATTGCCATCACAAATGTAGCGTTTCTGTATGTCCCTCCCTCTGCACTCATTACTCTCCCCTCCATTCCCCTTCCCTCCCTTCTTTCCTTCCTCTCTCTTTCTTCCTTTCTCCCTCTTTCCTTTTTTCTTTTCTTTCTCATATAAAGCACATACATACAAATAGCTTTTATTCCCCATTCCTTTTCTTCATAAGAGGTAGCAATTTGTCTTTTTTTTTCATTTAAAAATATAAGCCCGAGGTCACTCCTCGAGATAGTGATCCTCATCAAGCCTATGAAAGGGGCATAGTACTCAAAAGTTTGGGTTGGCCACAGTGTAGGCCACTATCCCCATCCTGATGGATGTTTGCATTGTTTTCAAACTTTTGCTTTTCCAAACAAAGCCAGTAGGATAGCTTGTGATCGTTTGTGATTTTGTTTTGTTGTTGTTTGTCCTTGTGAAAGTGCATCTATACAAGTGAGAATTTGTTAGCAAAGGGTGTCTTGGTAGCCAGGTATTATCCAATGTCTCTCATTGGGGATTTTAACAGTTTGCATTCTCACCAGTAATGTGCTAGAGTGACTGTTTTTCCGTAGCTTCATCAGTAGAGTGTATTGTCTCACTATGGCATTATTTAATTAGTTAATTATTGGCATTTTCCCTTTTAAGAATGAGCTTGAGAAACTTTTTCTGTGTTTAAGGGAAATTTGCATTTTTATTTTTGTCTGTGAACATTCCATGTGTTCTTAGGGCTACCTTTTTGGTTATGTTGTTCCTCTATTTTTCTTTTTTTTCCGAGATGGAGTTTTGTTCTTGTCACCTAGGGTGGATTGCAATGGTGCGATCTCGGCTCACTGCAACCTCTGCCTCCCGGGTTCAAGTGATTCTCCTTCCTGGGCCTCCTGAGTAGCTGGGATTACAGGTGCTGACCACCACGCCCAGCCAATTTTTGTATTTTAAGTAGAGACAGGGTTTCACCATGACGGCCAGGCTGGTCTCAAACCACCTGACCTTAGGTGATCTGCCCGCCTTAGCCTCCCAAAGTGCTGGGATTACAGGCGTGAGCCACTGCATCCTGCCTATGTTGTTCATTTCTTCTATATATTCTCATTTTCTGGTTCATTTAATCTATCTTATTGAGAAAGTATAGTAACACCTCCTTGAATATTCAATAGTTTCTGTTTTGTGCAAATTGCTTTTTATTTGGTATATAAAAATGTGTTAACTTCTAATTGTGAATTACAGCTTTTATCATTAGAAAGTATCTATCTTTGTCATCCTTAATACTCTTTTTATTTTGTCTGATATTAAGATCAGGACCTCCCAGTGAATATAGTATTAATTTGCCTAGTATACCTTTTTCCATTCTTTTTATTTGTTTTTGACTTTTTAGCCTTTGAATTATTTTTTTT
>NW_012105054.1:2912372-2915309 GCF_000951045.1 Mandrillus leucophaeus | reverse complement strand
ACGCCTGTAATCCCAGCACTTTGGGAGGCCAAGGTGGGCAGATCACCTGAGGTCAGGAGTTCAAGACCAGCCTGGCTAACACGGTGAAACCACGTCTACTAAAAATACAAAAATTAGCCAGGCATGATGGTGTGCGCCTGTCATCCCAGCTACTAGGGACGTTCAGGCAGGAGAATCGCTTGAACCCAGGAGGTGGAGGTCACAGTGAGCTGAGATTGCACCACGGCACTCCGGCCTGGGGGACAGAGCAAGACTCTGTCTCAAAATAAAAAATAAAAAAAAAAAAAGAAAAAAAAGAAGCTATAAGGAAAGAGTACAAGCAAATAAAACTTCAGGAAATAGAAAACTCACTAAAATTACAATCTCAGAAATAAAGTTTCAAATAGTAGCTAAGATAAACTAAAAAATTCTGAAATGAATAGATCTTAGTAAATTTCCCAGGAGTCAACAAATAAATTAAATGATGAAAAATATAAACAAGATGCTGAGACATGAAGGAAAAAATGAGTCCATTCCATCAAAGGTTCTGGCAGACAATATGGACTGAGCACAAAGCCGGGTTCCCGTCCTCACCGCCTTTGCCTGCCTGTGCCATAGAGGCTGGAGACTAAAACCCTCACACTCCCAGTGTTGCATTTAGCTGGGGCGGCCAGATTCCTTGCCTCTGAGACACGAGTGGAAGTGCAATAGTGCTGCCTTCTCCTTCCACCACAAGGTTGGATATGGTCAATGGTTGTACTTGCCTCTGTGTTATGGTGATGAGAGAAAGACCAAGTGCAGCTTGTAGCCTTTGGTGCTGACATATGCTTCCCGCAGGACTTCTTGCTATGTGGAAAGATCAATCCCAATTTATTTAAGCCACTGTAGTTGGTTTTTCCATTACATATAGTTGAAAATATTTCTAGCTGATATTAAAGTTTATTTGTTCCACAAAGAGACAATAGACAGAATGGGGACAAGGGAACACATTCATTTTTCAAACTTACAGACAAAAAATTAGAATAGAATACCAACACCAGTGTACCATTCACCGAGTTTTAAACAGAGTCATTATTTTGCCTTATTTGCTTTATCTAGGTTTTTCTTTTGCTGAAATTATTTTAAAATAAATTACAGACATCATGATATTTAACATATATCCCTCAGCACTTGGCTCTAAAAAGAACATTTTTCTAGACAACCACGATTCCATGAGTACATCTAATTAAATTAATGATTCTGAGCATCTTTTAGTGCCCTATCTATAATCAGATGTCAGGGGATTTGTCTACCAGAATCCAGTGAAACACCAGATATTGCATTTGGGTTTACCGTTCCTTTATTCTGTTGCAATCTGTGGTATTACCCTACCCTTTTATGACTTTGAGTTTTTTGAAGACACCAGGACAGTTGTCTTACAGAATATCCTATATTCTTGATTTCTCTGGTTATTTTCCAGTGGTCAGTTTGATTTCCTGTAAACTGAAAAGGAGATCTAAAGGCTGGATTCAATTCTGGTTAAACATTTTGGGCAAGAATACTTTGTGGTTGATACTGTGTTCCTCGTTTTCGTTACACCAGGGGGCACATAAAATCTGGTTTTTCCCCTGTTAGTGATGTTAAGTATTGTTCCTTGAATAAGGTGGTAACAGCTAGAATTCTCCATTGTGAAGTTACGTTTTTGCCCTCGTGACTAGTAAGTAAACTGTGAAGTCATGCTTTGGCACCACTGTGAATGTTCAGTTACCCATTGCCCTTTTGCCTAAGATTTTAGCATGCATTGATGATTATAACCCTAATCAACTATTCCATTCAAGTGACAAAATGGTGATTTCCCCAATTCTATCATTTCCTTTACACTTACCAGTTATCATTCTTCCATGAAGAAGAGCTTTCCCTTAGGAACTGGGGGCATTTGGCTCCCCTTCTGGAATGGCAGTTCGTATCCTTGATTCTTTCTCTCCAGTTAATGATTTCAGAGTGAGGGAGTCATGTTATGATCACCTCCAATAATATCAAATGAACCTTTTAGGAAGAAGATTGTATGTTGTGAGTACTATATTGGACTCATGAATTATGTATTCAAATATGCCCACATCAATTACCTTACTTTTTTAAATTAAACTTATTATTTTGAGATAATTATAGATTCATGTGAAGTTGTAAGAAATAATACAGAGAGAACCTATGTACCTTTTATCCAGTTTTTGCTAGTGGGAGCATCTTGAAAAACTATAGTACAATATCACAAGGATATTAATGTTGATTATGTCAAGATGCCAAGTATTTCCATCACTGTAGGATCTCTCATGTTGCCCTTTTATTTATCATTCTTTTTGATGCTTTAACTGTCCAAACTTTGGCCATTAGAAACACCTTCAAGATTCCTGTGTCTTTTTCACATAATCCCATGCTCTTTGATTTCATGCTTTCTGGCAGAACAAGATGTCTCAGAGTTGCCTGTGCTTTCTGCCGGAGACCTGGAATCCACTATTTCTTCAGGGAGCCTTTCCTAGTTTGTGGCATTTCCAAAGAAAAGTCCAAGGGCTAGGGGTACTCAGTGCCACTCAGTTGTCATTGATCCCGGGCTCTTGCAATGCACAAAATGGAAATGTTTACATATTTCAAATTAATTAAAATATCTTCAACTGATGGGGAAGATCTGAAGTAATATTATATAACATTCCCAGATTTTTACTTAACATTAATTTCAAACTTTTGCTCTTCAAATCTTTTTTCCTAACATACTTATTTGCTTTATGCTGTGCTGTACATGAAAATGTTTCAACATATGATTATTACGGCTTACAATAAAGTCACTGAATCAATATGAATATTTCTTTGCAGTTCTTCTGTCCTTTTAGCCCAGATATAAGGTTAAAGTACTGTTTTAAAGTCATATGATTTGTATTTTTTTTGTGAGGCTATGTTACTAATTTGATATATAGTGAGCTTCAT
>NW_012105054.1:2907963-2912322 GCF_000951045.1 Mandrillus leucophaeus | reverse complement strand
TACTACTTTTAGTTCTTTAAAGAATCTCCACACTGTTTTCCATAGTAGTTGTACTAGTTTACATTCCCACCAGCAGTGTAGAAGTGTTCCCTGATCACCACATCCATGTCAACATCTACTGTGTTTTTAATTTTTTATTATGCCCATTCTTGCAGGAGTAAGGTGGTATCACATTGTGGCTTTGATTTGCATTTCCTTGATCATTAGCAATGTTGAGCATTTTTTCATATGTTTGTTTGCCATTTGTATATCTTCTTTTGGAAATTGTCTGTTCATGTCCTTAGCCCACTTTTTGATGGGATTGTTTGTTTTTTTCATACTGATTTGTTTGAGTTTGTTGTAGATTCTGGATATTAGTTCTTTGTCAGATGTATAAATTGTGAAGATTTTCTCCCACTCTGTGGCTTGTCTGTTTACTCTGCTGACTGTTCCTTTGCCGTGCAAAAGCTCTTTAGTTTAATTAGGTCCTAGCTATTCATCTTTGTTTTTATTGCATTTGCTTTTGGGTATCATGAAATCCTTGCCTAAACCAATGTCTAGAAAGGGTTTCCTAATGTTATCTTCTAGAATTTTTATAGTTTCAGGTCTTAGGTTTAAGTCCTTAATCCATCTTGAGTTGATTTTTGTATAAGGTGAGAGATGAGGATCCAGTTTCATTCTCGTACATGTGGGTAACCAATTATCCCGGCACCATTTGTTGAAAATGATGTCCTTTCCCCACTCTATATTTCTGTTTGCTTTGTCAGAGATCAGTTGGCTGTAAGTATTTGGGTTTATTTCTGGGTTCTCTATTCTGTTCCATTGGCCTATGTGCCTATTTTTATACCAGTACCATGGTGTTTTGGTGGCTATGGCCTTATAGTGTAGTTTGAAATCCCATAGTGTGATGCCTCCGGATTTGTTCTTTTTGCTTAATCTTGCTTTGGCTATGCGGGCTCTTTTTCAGTTCCACATGAATTTTAGAATTGTTTTTTCTAATTCTGTTTAAAAGGATGGTGGTATTCGGATGGGGATTGAATTTGTAGATTGCTTTTGGCAGTATGGTCATTTTCACAATATTGATTCTACCCATCTATGAACATGGGATGTGTTTCTATTCATTTGTGTCATCTATGATTTCTTTCAGCAGTGTTTTGTAGTTTTCCTTGTAGAGGTCTTTTGACTTCTTGGTTAGGTATATTCCTAAGTATTTTATTTTATTTTTTGAAGCTATTGTAAAAGCAGTTGAGTTCTTGATTTGATTCTCTGCTTGCTTGCTGTTGGTGTTTGGAAGAGCTACTGATTTGTGTGCATTAATCTCGTATCCAGAAACTTTGCTTGTCTTGTTCCCGTTCTCAAAGGGAATGCTTTCAATGTTCCCCCATTCAGTATTATGTCGACTGTGGGTTTGTCATAGATGGCTTTTATTACATTAAAGTATGTCCTTTGTATGCTGATTTTGCTGATAGTTTTAATCATAAACAGATGTTGGATTTTGTCAAATGCTTTTTGTGCATCTATTGAGATGATCATGTGATTTTTGTTTTTATCCTGTATATGTGGTGTATCACATTTATTGACTTGTTTATGTTAAACCATCCCTGCATCCCTGGTATGAAACCCACTTGATTATCTTTTTGACATGTTGGTGGATTCAGTTAGATAGTATTTTGTTAAGGATTTTAGCATTTATGTTCATCAAGGATATTGGTCTGTAGTTTTCCTTTTTGGTTATGTTCTTTCCTGGTTTTGATATTAGGGTGATGCTGGCTTCATAGAAAAATTAGGGCATGTTTCTTCTTTCCTATCTTGTGGAGGAGTGTCAAAAGGATTGGTACCAATTCTTCTTTGAATATCTGGTAGAATTCTGCTGTGAATCTGTCTGGTCCTGGACTTTTTTTGTTGGTAATTTTTAAATTACCACTTCAATCTCACTGCTTGTTATTGGTCTGTTCAGGGTATCTAATTCTTCCTGATTTAAGCTAGGGTTTTTACCCATCTCTTCTAGGTTTTCTAGTTTATGTACATAAAGGTGTTCATAGTAGCCTTGAATGATCTTTTGTATTTCAGTTGTAGTATCTTCTGTTTCATTTCTTAGTGAGGTTATTTGGATTTTCTCTCTTCTTTTCTTAGTTAATCTTGCTAATGGTCTGTCGATTTTATTTATCTTTTCAAAGAACCAGCTTTCTGCTTCATTTATCTTTTGTATTTTGTTTGTTTCAATTTCATTTAGTTGGAGTCTGATCTTGGTTCTTTCCTTTCTTCTGCTGGGTTTGGGTTTGGTTTGTTCTTGTTTCTCTAGTTCCTTGAGGTATTACCTTAGGATGTCAGTTTGTACTCTTTCAGTCTTTTTGATGTAGGTGTTTAGGGCTATTAACTTGCCTCTGAGCACCACCTTTGCTGCATCCCAGAGGTTTTGGTAGGTTGTGTCTTCAGTTCAAAGAATTTTTAAATTTCCATCTTGATTTTGTTTTTGACTCAGTGCTTATTCAGCAGGAGGTTATTTGATTTCCATGTATTTGCATGGTTTTGAAGGTTCCTTTTGGGGTTGATTTCCAGTTTTATTCCACTGTGGTTTGAGAGAGTGCTTGATATAATTTCAATTTTCTTATATTTATTGAGGCTCATTTCATGGTCTATCATATGGTCTATCTTGGAGAAAGTTCCATGTGCTGTTGAATAGGATGTGTATTCTGCAGTTGTTGGATGAAATGTTCCATATATATATGTTAAGTCCATTTGTTCCAAGGTATAGTGTAAATCCATTATTTATTTTTTAACTTTCTGTCTTCATGACCTGTCTAGTGCTGTCAGTGGCACATTGAAATCCCCCACTATTATTGTGTTGCTGTCTATCTCATTTCTTAAGTCCATTAGTAATTGTTTTATAAATTTGGGAGCTCCACTGTTAGGTGCATATATGTTTAGGATTGTGATATTTTCCTGATGGAGAGGGTCTTTAATCATTATATGCTGTCTCTCTTTGTCTCTTTTAACTGCTGTTGCTTTAAAGTTTGTTTTACGTGATATAAAAATAGCTACCCCTGCTCACTCTTGGTGTCCATTTGCATGAAATGCCTTTTTCCACCCCTTTACTTTAAGTTTATGTGAGTCCTTACGTGTTAGATGAGTCTCTTGAAGGCAGCAGATAGTTGTTTGGTGAGTTCTTATACATTCTGCGGTTCTGTATCTTTTAAGTGGAGCATTTAGGTCATTTACATTCAATGTTAGTATTGAAATGTGAGGTACTGTTGTTTTCATCATGCCCTTTTTGCCTGCTGTACTTTGTTTTTTGTATGTTTGTTTTTACTTTTTAACTTGTATTTTTGTCTTATAGGTCCTGTGTAATTTATGCTTTAAAGAGGTTCTGTTTAGATGTGTTTTCAGGATTGGTTTCAAGATTTAGAGCTCCTTTTAGCAGTTCTTGTAGTGGTGGCGTGGTAACGGCAAATTCTCTCAGCATTTGTTTGTTTGAAAATGACTGTGTCTTTCCTTCATATATGATGCTTTAGTTTCACTGGAAACAAAATTCTTGGTTGATAATTGTTTTTTTGAGGAGGCTGAAGATAAGGTCCTAGTCCCTTGTACCTTGCAGGGTTTCTTCTGAGAAATCTGCTGTTAATCTGTTAGGTTTTCCTTTATATGTTACCTGGTGCTTCTGTCTCACGAGCTCTTAAGTTTCTTTCCTTCATCTTAACTTTGTCATCTTAAGTTTCTTTCCTTCATCTTAACTTTGTCATCTTAGTCATCTTAACTTTTGTCATCTTTGTCATCTTAACTTTTGTCATCTTAACCTGATGACAACGTGCCTTGGCGAAGATCTTTCTGTGATGAATTTCCCAGGTGTTCTTTGTGCTTCTTGTATTTGGCTGTCTAGGTCTCTCACAATACAGGAGAAGTTTTCCTCAATTCTTCCCCTATACATGTTTTCCATGCTTTTAGAATTCTTTTCTTTCTCAGGTACGCTGATTATTTTTAAGTTTGGTTATTTAACATAATCCCAGACTTCTTGGCGGCTTTGTTCATATTTTCTTATTCTTTTTTTCTTTGTCTTTGTTGGATTGTGTTATTGTATTTCTTTATTCTACTTGTTCAATTATATTGCTGAGACTTTCCAGAGCATTTCGTATTTCTAAAAGTGTGGCCAAATTTTCCTGAGTCTTTGATTGTTTTTTTATTTAAGCCACCTATTTCCATGAATATTTCTTCCTCTACTTTTTGTATCATTTTTTAGATTTCCTTGCATTGGGCTTCACCTTTCTCTGGTCCCTCCCTGAATAGCTTAATAACTAACCTCCTGAATTCTTTTTCAGGTAAATCAGGGAATTCTTCTTGGCCTGGATCCATTGCTGGTGAACTAGTGTGATTTTTGGGGGGTGT
>NW_012105054.1:2904219-2906908 GCF_000951045.1 Mandrillus leucophaeus | reverse complement strand
TATCAGTGAGAACATATGATGTTTGGTTTTCCATTCCTGAGTTACATCACTTAGAATAATAGTCTCTAGGCCAGGCACAGTGGCTCACGCTTGTAATCCCAACAGTTTGGGAGGCTGAGGCAGGCAGATAACCTGAGGTCAGGAGTTCGAGACCAGGCTGACCAACATGGAGAAACCCCATCTCTACTAAAAATACAAAATTAGCTGGGCGTGATGGTGCATGCTTGTAATCCTAGCTACTTGCGAGGCTGAGGCAGGAGAACTGTTAGAATCCAGGAGGCAGAGGTTGTGGTGAGCTGAGATTGTGCCATCGCTCTCCAGCCTGGGTAACAAGAGGGAAACCCCATATCAAAAATAAATAAATAAATAAATAAGAAGAATAGTCTCTAATCTCATCCAGGTCACTATAAATGTTAATTTATTCCTTTTTTATGGCTGCATAGTATTGCATTGTATATATATATACACCACAGTTTCTTTATCCACTTGTTGATTGATGGGCATTTGGGTTGGTTCCATGATTTTGCAATTGGGAGTTATGCTGCTATAAACATGCATCTGCATGTGCAAGTATCTTTTTTGAATAATGACTTATTTTCCTCTGGGTGGATACCTAGCAGTGGGATTGCTGGATCAGATGGTAGTACTACTTTTAGTTCTTTAAAGAATCTCCACACTGTTTTCCATAGTAGTTGTACTAGTTTACATTCCCACCAGCAGTGTAGAAGTGTTCCCTGATCACCACATCCATGCCAACATCTACTGTGTTTTTAATTTTTTATTATGCCCATTCTTGCAGGAGTAAGGTGGTATCACATTGTGGCTTTGATTTGCATTTCCTTGATCATTAGCAATGTTGAGCATTTTTTCATATGTTTGTTTGCCATTTGTATATCTTCTTTTGGAAATTGTCTGTTCATGTCCTTAGCCCACTTTTTGATGGGATTGTTTGTTTTTTTCATACTGATTTGTTTGAGTTTGTTGTAGATTCTGGATATTAGTTCTTTGTCAGATGTATAAATTGTGAAGATTTTCTCCCACTCTGTGGCTTGTCTGTTTACTCTGCTGACTGTTCCTTTGCCGTGCAAAAGCTCTTTAGTTTAATTAGGTCCTAGCTATTCATCTTTGTTTTTATTGCATTTGCTTTTGGGTATCATGAAATCCTTGCCTAAACCAATGTCTAGAAAGGGTTTCCTAATGTTATCTTCTAGAATTTTTATAGTTTCAGGTCTTAGGTTTAAGTCCTTAATCCATCTTGAGTTGATTTTTGTATAAGGTGAGAGATGAGGATCCAGTTTCATTCTCGTACATGTGGGTAACCAATTATCCCGGCACCATTTGTTGAAAATGATGTCCTTTCCCCACTCTATATTTCTGTTTGCTTTGTCAGAGATCAGTTGGCTGTAAGTATTTGGGTTTATTTCTGGGTTCTCTATTCTGTTCCATTGGCCTATGTGCCTATTTTTATACCAGTACCATGGTGTTTTGGTGGCTATGGCCTTATAGTGTAGTTTGAAATCCCATAGTGTGATGCCTCCGGATTTGTTCTTTTTGCTTAATCTTGCTTTGGCTATGCGGGCTCTTTTTCAGTTCCACATGAATTTTAGAATTGTTTTTTCTAATTCTGTTTAAAAGGATGGTGGTATTCGGATGGGGATTGAATTTGTAGATTGCTTTTGGCAGTATGGTCATTTTCACAATATTGATTCTACCCATCTATGAACATGGGATGTGTTTCTATTCATTTGTGTCATCTATGATTTCTTTCAGCAGTGTTTTGTAGTTTTCCTTGTAGAGGTCTTTTGACTTCTTGGTTAGGTATATTCCTAAGTATTTTATTTTATTTTTTGAAGCTATTGTAAAAGCAGTTGAGTTCTTGATTTGATTCTCTGCTTGCTTGCTGTTGGTGTTTGGAAGAGCTACTGATTTGTGTGCATTAATCTCGTATCCAGAAACTTTGCTTGTCTTGTTCCCGTTCTCAAAGGGAATGCTTTCAATGTTCCCCCATTCAGTATTATGTCGACTGTGGGTTTGTCATAGATGGCTTTTATTACATTAAAGTATGTCCTTTGTATGCTGATTTTGCTGATAGTTTTAATCATAAACAGATGTTGGATTTTGTCAAATGCTTTTTGTGCATCTATTGAGATGATCATGTGATTTTTGTTTTTATCCTGTATATGTGGTGTATCACATTTATTGACTTGTTTATGTTAAACCATCCCTGCATCCCTGGTATGAAACCCACTTGATTATCTTTTTGACATGTTGGTGGATTCAGTTAGATAGTATTTTGTTAAGGATTTTAGCATTTATGTTCATCAAGGATATTGGTCTGTAGTTTTCCTTTTTGGTTATGTTCTTTCCTGGTTTTGATATTAGGGTGATGCTGGCTTCATAGAGAAATTAGGGCATGTTTCTTCTTTCCTATCTTGTGGAGGAGTGTCAAAAGGATTGGTACCAATTCTTCTTTGAATATCTGGTAGAATTCTACTGTGAATCTGTCTGGTCCTGGACTTTTTTTGTTGGTAATTTTTAAATTACCACTTCAATCTCACTGCTTGTTATTGGTCTGTTCAGGGTATCTAATTCTTCCTGATTTAAGCTAGGGTTTTTACCCATCTCTTCTAGGTTTTCTAGTTTATGTACATAAAGGTGTTCATAGTAGCCTTGAATGATCTTTTGTATT
>NW_012105054.1:2893040-2901784 GCF_000951045.1 Mandrillus leucophaeus | reverse complement strand
CGTGCCCGGCCTAAATCAGGGAATTCTTCTTGGCCTGGATCCATTGCTGGTGAACTAGTGTGATTTTTGGGGGGTGTTGAAGAGCCTTGTTTTGTCATATTACCGGGGTGGTTTTCTGGTTCCTTCTCACTTGGGTAGGCTTTGTCAGAGGGACGATCTAGGGCTAAAGACTGTTGTTCGGATTCTTTTGTTTCACAGGGTGTTCCCTTGATGTAGTACTCACCTCCTTTTCTTATGGATGTGGCTTACTGTGAGCCTAATTGCAGTGATTGTTGTCTCTCTTCTGGGTCTAGCCACCCAGTGAGTCTACCTGTGCCAGGCTGGTACTGGGGGTTGTCTGCACAGAGTCCTGTGATGCGAACAGTCTGTCAGTCTCTCAACCCTGGATACCAAGGCCTGTTCCAGTGGAGGTGGTGAAGAGTGCAATTGACTCCTTGAGGGTCCTTAGCCTTGGTGGTTTAATGCTCTATTTTTGTGCTGGTTGGCCTCCTGCCAGGAGGTGGCGCTTTCCAGAAAGCGTTAGCTCTATGTAGTATTGTGGAGAGGGACCAGCAGTGGGTGTGGCCTACATCTCCCAAGATTATATGCCCTTTGTCTTCTGCTACCAGGGTGGGTAGGGAAGAACCATCAGGTGGGGGTGGAGCTAGGGGTGTCTGAGCTCAGACTTTCCTTGGGCCAGTCTTGCTGTGGCTGCTGTAGGGGATGGGGAGGGGGTGAGATTCCCAGGTCACTGGAGTTGTGTAGCTAGGAGGATTATGGCTGCCTCTGCTGAGTCATGCAGGTTATCAGGGAAGTGGGGGAAAGCCAGCAATGGCTGGCCTTAGTCAGCTCCCACGCAAACTGAAGGGCCAGTCTCACTCCCACCGGGCACTCCCCCAACATCCTGAGTCCACTTCCAGGTGAAGGGCAAGACTGGCTTGAAAATTTGCCAAAGGCTGTCTGCCTCCCAGCTGTGATAGAAAAGCACTTTAGTTCTTCCCGGCCTGTGAAGTGTGCATGCCCAGTTTGTGCCCTCCCACTGAGTTCTGGCCAGGAGGCTTCTCCACCTTTCAAATTGTTACAAAGTTCAGGTAGAGAATTCCTTCTCCCTGTAGAGGTTTACCCCTGTTCCTCTGGCCACCCTCCCGACGGATCCCTGTGGTGCCAGGCAGGAATGGGCTGCTTGGGGATCCAGCAAGCTCCCCAGGGCCTTTCTGCTGCTTCCTCTACCCCTGCACTTCGCTCAGCTCTCTAACCTGACTCAGCTCCAGGTAAAGTGGGAAACTTCTGCAAACAGAAGTTCAGCTTCTCCAGTGAGGACATGTGTTTGGGAGAGGAGGGTCACCCTTTCCCACTCCGCAGTTGGGGCACTCACAGTGTCTAGGGTGTCTCCCGGGTCCTGCAGGAGCAGCCTGCTTCCTTCAGAGGGTCTGTGGGTCCTCTCGGGATTGCTGGTTTTTACTTGCAGTTGATCTGGAGCTAAAATTCACAATGCAAGCCTCCGCATGCTGCTCTGTCTGAAGCTGCAATGTAGTCCTTGGAGTTATTATATTTTAAATACGTCTCTTGTTTTATAGCACAGGTTTGAGTTTTGCTATGTGATCAAATTTGAAAATCATGATGTTTAATTGGTGAGTTAAGTCCATATATGACTGAAGGTTTCATTTTGAATGAAATTCACTGCAATTCACCTCTTGGTGCTTTGGTATCTTATTCAAAAGTAAGGCAGTTGTGGTTGAGTGCTGGAGATTTCTCAAGAGTAAGGGGAGAGAGGGATCATAGTGGTGATGTTTGGAGATGCAGGGTGAGAGATTGTGGTGAAAACTGGAGGGGCTTAGTAGGAAAGATTTCAGGGAGTAGGTGGTCATCTCCCCAGGGAGCCACAGGATTGACTGACGTGGGGCTGGTACCTCCTGGGAAAGGCAATAATCTTCATTCATTTTAGTAACCTGTATTACGAGTTCCCTTTAGGTATCGGAGTGTGGAGGTAGCAGAGAGTAAGATGTATAGCAGGATCAGGCAGACAGTGAGTTCAGGAAGAAAAATAATACATGTCCTGTGTGTGTTTTCTGCTTTTGGAGAGGCAGTCTGTGTCAGTGGGGGGAGATTTTAGCGTCCGGAGTGAAGCCATCTCTGGCACAGGGAGCAAAGTCATCTCCAACGCTGTCTTGAGTTGGGTCAGTGTCCCCCGAGGGGTGAGACTGGGGTGTTCTTTCTAATGGGTAGCCACTTGAGTTGTTGTGGGCCTCAGCATTTGTCATAACTGGTTGAAACAATGGTCTACTGGAGGGTTTGGGTGTCCAATTGTAAACCAATGAAAGCACCCAAACCGGTAGTAATAAGACCAACAATCAAAGAAATGGTGTGCAGCTGCACCTGACAGGGTTTTGTTTTGGGTGGACGTTTAGGTTCAAATGGGTTTCATATAAGATGAGCAGCCGCCAGGCCTGTGGGACAATGTATGGCTAATGAGTCCCAGGAGAGACTATGTCCTTGATCTGACCTACAGCCCTTAAGGGATGGGGGACAAGATTAAAAAAAATTGTTAACAAAAGTAGGTTAAGGCCTGGGGCAAACTAGAGAACTTTAGTTTATTTGTGGCATTGAAGTTTGAAAAGGAGTTGTTTAAGGTCATTATGATGTCTCTTATTGAGACCAGTTATTTGGGACCTGTCATGGACATGAAAGTTCTATTGAATGTTTCTCAGGAGTCCAGCATGATGGGTTCTAAGAAGTGAACTGTGTGCCTTGATTACTATTAATAACAACCGTGACTCTGAAGGGAATAAGGTGTGGCTAGCAAGGCCTTGCATTGTGGCCTTAACTCTGAGTGGAGAAGTGTGATTCTCATTTATGTTTTGGGTGAGTGTGAAGTGAGAGATTCCCAGAGACTTTTTTTCTTTTTCTTTTAACCTTGAAGGGGCCAATTTTTCGGTAATGGCCTCATAGTTTGTAATAAACACGAAGACAGGACCAGTTGTTGACCAGGGTATCCAGCACTAAGATGACCGCCTGGAGTTTTGTCCAAGTGTGTTGTGTTTGGGCCCCATCCTTTATTAGGGACATCCTGGCTAAGGAATGGAAAGCAGCACATTCCACTAGGCCCCATCATGCACAGGGGCTGGCAGTGCCATTCACATAGTTTATGAACTCCCTTTACTGGTCACTCAGTTAATCCATAGGGCTTCCTAAGTAGTCAAGGGGTTTAGGGGAGGGATGTCATCCTCCAGCATCCTGGTGTCTGGCAAGGGGCTTAGAACAGGAGAAGCCATACTCTCCTGTGGGTAGAATATACCAGAAGACCCAGGTTTGTTCCCATCTGTCTTAGGGAGCCTCAGTAGCTGTGTTGAGCTTGTGGGGTCAGTTTCCATGGCCCAAAGCATGATGGGCAGCTGGGTATAGAGAGTCATGGGCTCAGGGTCTGGGAGAGCCTCTATTTCTGGGAGAGCCCAGTAAGTGGGGGCCAGTCATCTGTTGTATTAATGCTGCATAGCATGAAGCCACTAGGGCAATATCTTCTATCAGAAATCCTGGGGCAACTGATGGCCATCCTAAAGGATTCAGAGACTGCAGGAGGCATTTGAGAAGGTTGCAAAGCCTCTACAGTAAAGGCATTTTTTTTTGTTTTGAAGAAGGCACTTACAGGAGTGTCTATAGACTTTAATTTAGAAGTAAAATGTATAAATGAGGAATATGTTGCCACCAAAACCCAAAAGTGCTAAGAAATATTGGTCTTAAATGTCATTAATGTATGTACTAAATGAGTCTCCTTGGCTGAGAATGTCCTGGATGTACTCTCATACCAGTGCTCCTGGAGAAGGTGGATGTTGTTAAGATTAATTAAAGATTGTGTGTGATAACACAGCTGCAGAGGTCTGAAAAGGACTGTTCTTTTAGAGGAGGAGGGAAACTGCAGTGAAGTGGCTATTGAAACAGCACATTAGCCAAATCCACAAGAGTAAAATATTTACCGGTTGTTGATTGAATAGAATCAGCAATTTTAATAATGTTAGGTATTGGATATGGGGGCCCTAACGAATGGACTGTTAAATGGGGAAGTGGGAATAATCACACCTTTATTAATAGATTTTTTAGAATTAGTCTTAATCCATTTCAACTTACATTGGCCATATTAACTATCTTAACTGGGGGTACAAGGGGTTCCATTTTATTAAGCCAATTTGTAAGTGCCAAATACTTACTTTAATTTTAACTTATTATTTATTGTGTCAGAGCATCTCTGGCTAATACAGAATATGTTACAGCAATGGATATATAACTGTGGGAAATTTAGGCAATGCTAGAAATGAATATGCAAGGCATATTCATTTACAAAATATTATATTCAGTTACCTGCTCAAGATTACACAGGAAGAGTGTTTAAGTTTAGTGGAATTCCCCAGGTATAAATATAATTTGAACCCCAATATTAAGTCCATGAATTTTTGTTAGTGCATTTTAACAAACTGTTAAAGTTAAATTAGAACTGACATTGTAGAAGCACCAAGCCAGTAAGTGTCCTTTTTAATCTTTTTGTTATATAAATTCCTTGATATATAAATTACTATATGCATTACGAACTTCTAACTATATCAAAAGATGAAAAGTATATCATAGACACCATTTATCAACATATATTTATGTTAAAATATTATATAAAACTTTTATTTAATTACCTTTTTTCCCCTTTGTATCTAGGGGTCTGTTTATAAATCAGTAAGTGATCTAGGGCTAGCATGTTTGCTAGACCTAGCAGTCGCGCAGTACTTAAAAGTTTAAAGTTCATCTCTTTTTTTTTTCTTGGACTTGTAATAGCCTAAAGCAACAGTCTCTCTCTCTCTCTTCCCCCCTTTTTTCTTTCTTTTTTATTTTAGGCCTTAGTTGCTTGAAGGCATTCTTAGTCTCGTCTCTGGTTGATAAGAGGAAAAGAGGGAGGAGGGAAGGGCCCAGTGTCTCTAGGCAGCCAGCTCTCTCTCTACAACTTCCGTGATTGCAAGATAATCAGTCCCTTTTCTTCTTCTTCTTCTTCTTCTTCTTCTTCTTCTTCTTCTTCTTCTTCTTCTTCTTCTTCTTCTTCTTCTTCTTCTTCCTCCTCCTCCTCCTCCTCCTCCTCCTTCTTCTTCTTCTTCTTTTTTTTTTTTTAAGTATAATCTTTAGAACGGCTTGTATTTCTAGGTGGCTAAAATAAAATTTTTTCTTCCTTCCTGTCTCTGGATGTTCACCTGACAAGCTCCTGGTGGTAGGAGTAGCCTCCTGGTGTTCTGTCCTTACAGAATGTTAACTGAAAAAAATTGGAGGGTGACCTCTGTGTCTACCGGCCTTGCAGGCAGCGGCTTCCCTTTCCAGGGTGACCCACTGGAGCTCTGGAGGTGGTGGGAAGCCGGGAGCGGGGAGCGGCAGCGGCAGGAACCGACCAGGGAGGGGCCTGCCTGGCAGCTTTACTTTCGCGGGGCCCGTGGGACGCAGGTGAAGTTACTCCTATTCAGGTTTGGGTTAAGCCATCAGATCTTTCACCCTGGCTCCGCTTTACGAACACAGTGAATCCCAGTGTCGCATCACCCTCTCTGACTGTGACTAAGGAGAAATCGCTGCTTCCCGAGAGCCTGCTGGCGGGTTCTCGGGAAGTAGCGCGCCGCCGTGCACTTCACCATGGACAGGCTCGCCCACCACCGAGGCCCTAGCCCACGCAACAGCGCACCCGGCTCCAGGGACAACGCATCATCCAATGGAGGCCGGCGACCGGGGGTCCCCACGGTCCCAGGAGGGGGTCTGATTCTGCAAAGTGAACACATCCTCCTACCACTGGGACCTGCCCTCCGCGCTGCAGGCAAAGAGCCGGCTACAGCCGCTGCAATTCCGGAGAGTGCCGGAGGCGACACGGTCGGCAGCAGGACCCGGTGGCGCGTAGCGGCGAGCAGCGAGATCCAGCGCCAGCAAGCAGCGCGCGGCCCCAGACCTACTGGGCCAGCTGATACAGCAAGGTAGCAAGCCCTCTGCGGGGCACAGACACCGGGATGGTGTCCAAGCTGCGACCGCAATCCTGCAGACTAGGCCAATTGTTTGGAATGAAACTTTTTATCAGTTTAGCCCCGCAACTACTGTCCTCAGCCGCTGAGAGACCAGGATAAAAGAGGATCTGCATGGGATCTACCTGCTTGGGGGCCCTTTGGGGCGGCGTCACACTCAGGGATTAGATTTCGGGCACTGCTTCAGTGACACAACTGCAGTGTGAAAGTTTAAGTGTTTTTGGTACTTACAGATCCTGGAGGGCGCGCGCGCGCGCGCACACACACACACGCACACCACACACCACACAACCAAGGAGCACAGGCAGAGAGAGAGAGAGAGAGAGAGAGAGAAAGAGAGAGAGAGAGAGACGGAGAGAGAGAGAGGAGACCCGTAGGCCAATACCTTTATTGGGTTCAGAGTGTTATCCAAACAGGTTTAATTGTTGATTTTAAAGCAAGCAGGCACTGGTTCCAGGAGGTCCCCCTGACCGAGAGGCAGTCACGTTAAGTCTGCAGACAAATGTCTGAATGGTCCCTTGAAAGGAAGCAACAGGAAGGTGGGAAGCCCATCCGACTAGGCAGAAAGATGCTTCTGTGTTTTATCTCTGGCCACCGACTGGAGCCATTCCAGTGGGGAATAATATTAGAAACGGTGTCAAGGCTGACTGAGCCCTGCTTCTGGTATGAGAAAGTTAAAACATATTTTAAGATGGATGCCAAGGCAACATAAAATTATAAGCACTCACCACACGTTTATACTCAGTTCTGGCATTAAAAAATGCTTCATTTTTTCAAAAAGAGTTATAAAAAACTTTTACCATGTGTTCTGTTTTCTTAGTTTTTCTGTTCTGTTTTTTTTTGCTTTTGATAATTGGAAATGTTTGAACTTTTGTATTAGTACTGACCTTTTTTTATAATACCCATTCTTCCTTCTTTCCTTTAGATAATATTGACTGGAGCTCTCCTGTAAGCAAGAATATAATTTGTTTTGCAAACTCTTCTTTCCTTCCTCTCTCTGCCATTCAATTTTAATTATTATAATAATGCATATTCTCTTTCTTTGCTTTCACTCTGTGCACCTAAATATATTTAAGCTTCTGGTTTTTTTTTGTAGCTTGAAATGATGTCATTTATTTCCCAACTTTTGTAAGTAAATCAGTGAGCTAATTATGCTTTTCTCTCTCTTTCTTTTTTTAGGTTGTGCTTTTTTCTAACTTTGTCAGAGAATGTGTTTCCATATCATCCTTTGACTCTTATCTTACCTTTGGTTTAGTCTTAGATCTTCAGTTAAATATATTAAACACTCACTATGAATCTTGTTTCACCAATTTTCCCAGGTGTCAGGTTTCTCAAAAAGAGCTCATGGGTCAGCATCCCCTGAGTTTCAGCATGTTCAAAACTGTTTCTCTATAGCTTGGATATGTGAAGGAATCTTGCTTGGTTATAGAAGCCTCACTTCACACTTTCCTTGTTTTCTTGTAAATGTTCCTCCATTTTGTTCTCTTTGACTCCTTTTACTTTTTAAAAAATTATGTATTTTAAAATACCAGTCATAAAGCCAGCTAGCTATTACAAAGATATGTGTAGTTACTTTATCACAAATTTAATTTAATTTAATTTATAATTTTTATATATATATATTTTGAGACAGGGTCTCATTCCACGGCCTAGGCTGTAGTTCAGCGGTGCTGGTTCCAGGAGGGCTCACTGCAGCCTAGACCTCCCAGACTCAAGTGAAACTCCCACCTCAGCCTCCTGAGTAGCTAGGACTACAGGCATGTGCCAACACACCCAGCTAATTTTTTGTATTTGTCGTAGAGAAGGGATTTCACCATGTTGCCCAGACTGGTCTCTAACTCCTGGGCTCAAGTGATCTGCCCCCCTTGGCCTCCCAAAGTGCTGGATTACAGGCATGAGCCACCGTGTCCAGCTCACAAATTTTATATAAAATGACTTCCTATTACCTTTAGATGAGAAGGAAAAAACACATAGCCTGTGGTTCCCTTAAAACTCTAACATGGAACTTTTAGTGGAGAAAATAAGGTACTTTTGCTAGTTATCCACAAGGGGGAAGACTGATTCCATTCTTCTGGAAGGTATCCATTGGGCCATCATTAATGATCATTTATTTTATTTTTATTTTTATCGATTTAGAGAGTACATGTGCAGTTGTGTTACATGGATATATTGTGTAGTGGTGAAGTCTGAGTTTTAGTGTTCTATAAATTACAATAATTTGTTAAGCTATCTCTTGCAGTCTATTTTTCATATGTGTGCCGTATCTTTGCCATATGTAGATTCAGAACTTATTTTTTTCCCCAGGAAAGTTTTCTTGATTATAGTCTTACATATTAGTCCTAGTCTATTATTTGGTTTTTCTTCTTCAGGTTCTTTAATGACATTTGTGTTCGACTGTGCTTGTATCCTGTTCTTTGTGCTTCAATTTTCTTGGCTTTTATTATTTTTATCTGTTTGTTATATCTCTTACTGTACTTTTTTGTCTTCCTGTTCTCCCTCGGCTACCTAGTAATGCAATTTTTGTTTCTAAGATTTGTCTTTTTCTCAAGTTCTTAATTATGTCAGTTCTTTTTTTTTTTTTTTTAATGGAGTCTCGCATTGTCACCCAGGCTGGAGTGCAATGGCACGATCTCAGCTCACTGCAACCTCCGCCTCCTGGGTTCAAGTGATTCTCCTGCCTCAGCCTCCCAAGTAGCTGGGATTACAGGCGCCCACCACCACACCTGGCTAATTTTCAGT
>NW_012105054.1:2889369-2891197 GCF_000951045.1 Mandrillus leucophaeus | reverse complement strand
CTAAATTTAAATTAAAATTTTTTTGAGACAGGATCTCACTTCATTCCCTAGGCTGGAGTGCAGTGGTGCCATCATGACTCAGTGCAGCCTCACAGTCTTCCTGGCTTAAGCAATCCTTCCACCTGAGCCTCCTTAATAGCTGGTGATGGCAGCAGTGGCCTACCTGGAGCAGCAACTGCCAAGAATCTGGCTGCAGTGGGGGAGGTGTGGCTGGGCGGCATGCTCCACAGAGCCAGCAGAAGCCAAGAATGCGCCTTCCTGGGCACAGCTGCAGCTGCCCAGCTGTGGCTGTGGACCTGGGCCTCCCTGTGCTCCTGGGGGTTGGGAGCAGGCAGGAACCCTGCCGTGCTGGACACAACTGCAGCCATTCAGCCACAGCTGCAGACCTGGTCCTCCCTGCCCCCACAGGCTCAGAGGTGTCTGCTCCCACTGCCTGGCTTCTCCCCACTCCTGGCACCTGCTCCGATCTCGGAACGAGGTTGGGGCCGAGCCCGGGTGCTGTCACACACAGTCAGGTGTGTGCACACTTGGGGCAGCACTGACACATGCCAGCCCTCTGGTGCCTTGGCCCCCAAAGTCCACACTTTGGGTGCTGATGAGCATGGGAGGGAGACCGAGGGGGTGTAAGGGCAACTCAGCGCTGGCCTACACGTACCCCTCAACATGAAAGCCTAGGTGCCATGAACGGCAGCAGGAGACAGACAAGCTCCTGGGTGGAAATGGGCAGGTCCTCGGTGGAGCCCTACCTTCAAACTGCAGAGGATCTGAAGCCTGGATCCAGGCTGCTGGTCCCATGGACCGAAGTGGGAACTTGTGGTGCTTTTTCTGGGCTCACCCATGGCCTCCCATGGACCAATTGGATGCACTTCCTCCCCTCTAAGGCCCATAACAGCCTCGGACTCAGCCAGACTCGAGGGGACAGTGACCTGCCAGCTATGGAGAGAAGCTGCACACTCCAGGGTCTCCTCTCTGCTGAGAGCTGGGAAGACAACGGAACAATCAGCTGTGGAGAGGAGCTACCTACTCCATGGTCTTCTTTCTGCTGAGAGCTGAGCACTCACTGGGACACCCTGCCTGTGGAGAAGAGCTACCTAATGCAGGTCTCCTCTGAACTGTTCTATCACTCAATAAAGCTCCTCTTCGCCTTGCTCACCTTCCACTTGTCTGTGTACCTCATTCTTCCTGGATGCAGGGTAAGAACTCAAGTCCTGCTGAGTGGTGGGGCTAAAAGAGCTGTAACACAAACAGGGCTGAAACGCCTCTTGCTTGCCACTTTGCAGGCGACAAGAAGGAGATAAAACAAAATGATAGAAGAGCTGCAGCCCTTTGGGGAGCACCGACCTAGGAGATCCCCAAGCCAGGGCTGTGACACCTTCTTTCAGGCTCTGTGGTTCCTGGCATCTCCAAGCTTCCAGGTGCCACCATGTTCCCTAGTGCCAGCCATGGAAACTGCTTGTCGGACACCTGGTCCAGCCACAGCCTTACAGGGAGCTGGCATCTGTGCCAGTACCTGGAGCTGTCTACCCCACTGCAGATGGTATGTCTGGCTGTGCACAGTGGCTGGACTGAATGCTCGCTCACACAACCTTTGCTGCTCTGTGCCTGGCTTGCCTTTGGCAGGCATGGGATCCAGGCTGGTAGTTATAGCTGAGTACAGCCTGCCAGACCGAGTGGGCAGAATGAGTCCAGCTCCAAGTCCAAGCAAAACTCGGTCGAAGGTGCCACTGGCTACAGGATTTCTGGATGGCAAAGCAATATCCCAAAAGTCCCATGACACTGGGCCTACAGGCAGGCCACCACACTCAGCTAATTTTTGGCTGAATTTTTA
>NW_012105054.1:2882850-2889319 GCF_000951045.1 Mandrillus leucophaeus | reverse complement strand
CACCCATGGCCTCCCATGGACCAATTGGATGCACTTCCTCCCCTCTAAGGCCCATAACAGCCTCGGACTCAGCCAGACTCGAGGGGACAGTGACCTGCCAGCTATGGAGAGAAGCTGCACACTCCAGGGTCTCCTCTCTGCTGAGAGCTGGGAAGACAACGGAACAATCAGCTGTGGAGAGGAGCTACCTACTCCATGGTCTTCTTTCTGCTGAGAGCTGAGCACTCACTGGGACACCCTGCCTGTGGAGAAGAGCTACCTAATGCAGGTCTCCTCTGAACTGTTCTATCACTCAATAAAGCTCCTCTTCGCCTTGCTCACCTTCCACTTGTCTGTGTACCTCATTCTTCCTGGATGCAGGGTAAGAACTCAAGTCCTGCTGAGTGGTGGGGCTAAAAGAGCTGTAACACAAACAGGGCTGAAACGCCTCTTGCTTGCCACTTTGCAGGCGACAAGAAGGAGATAAAACAAAATGATAGAAGAGCTGCAGCCCTTTGGGGAGCACCGACCTAGGAGATCCCCAAGCCAGGGCTGTGACACCTTCTTTCAGGCTCTGTGGTTCCTGGCATCTCCAAGCTTCCAGGTGCCACCATGTTCCCTAGTGCCAGCCATGGAAACTGCTTGTCGGACACCTGGTCCAGCCACAGCCTTACAGGGAGCTGGCATCTGTGCCAGTACCTGGAGCTGTCTACCCCACTGCAGATGGTATGCCTGGCTGTGCACAGTGGCTGGACTGAATGCTCGCTCACACAACCTTTGCTGCTCTGTGCCTGGCTTGCCTTTGGCAGGCATGGGATCCAGGCTGGTAGTTATAGCTGAGTACAGCCTGCCAGACCGAGTGGGCAGAATGAGTCCAGCTCCAAGTCCAAGCAAAACTCGGTCGAAGGTGCCACTGGCTACAGGATTTCTGGATGGCAAAGCAATATCCCAAAAGTCCCATGACACTGGGCCTACAGGCAGGCCACCACACTCAGCTAATTTTTGGCTGAATTTTTAGTCTCCTTGTGTTGCCCAGGCTGGTCTCAAACTCCTAGGCTCAAATGATCTTCCTGCCTCAGTCTCCCAAAGTGCTGGGATTACAGGTGTGAGCCACCATGCTTGGCCTGTTTTACTTTCTTAAGAGTAGTTCTGTAATTACCTGATAGGTTCTTCCTGCCTGCTGCACAAACAACATCAATCCACTGAGACCATGACATTGCAGTAAAGAAAGGGTTTAATCAACACTTGGCTGGCCATGCCACATGGGAGACAGTTATTACTCAAATTAATCTCTCCAGAAATTTGTAGACTAGGGTTTTCCATGAGAATTTGTTGGGCAAGGGGGTCCAGAAGGGGACATGCCGATTAGTTGAGGATGCAATCATAGGGGTGTGGAAAATGATCCTTGTGTGTTGAGGCTGTTTCTGAGTGGGGGCTACTAGAGGAGTCCAGGTCCAATGTGCAGGTCCAAGTGGAATCATCTGGTTGTCAGAAATGCAAAAGCCTTAAAAGACATCTCAAAAGGTCAATCTTAGGTTCTACAAGAGTGATGTTATCTGCAGGAGTAATGGGGGAAGTTGCAAATCTTGAGACCTCCAGAATAATGACTGGTAATTATTTATCCCTATATCTAGTAGAATTCAGACCCCTTTCATCCTCCTAACTTGGTGGCCTTTCATTAGTTTTACAAAGGAAGTTTAGTTTTTGGGAAGGGTTATTATCATTTAAACTGTAAACTAAATTTCTCCCAGAGTAAGCTTGGTCTATACCCGGGAATGAACGAAGACAGCCAGCCTGTGAGGCTAGAAGCAAGATGAACCCAGCCATACTGAATTTCTTTTATTGTCATAGTTTTGCAAAGGCAGTTTCAGTTTTGGTGTCATGTTTGAGAAATATTTGCCTCTTCTAAGCTCATGAAGATATTGTCCTATATTTCTTACAGAAACTTGATTTTCTCAGCTTTCATAAAGCAGGGGCCAAGGTTTCTTGTTTTTGTTTTCCATATATGGCTGGCGAGGTGACCTGGTACCATGTACCTTTTCCCACTGAATTGCAGTGGAGTTCCCTCTCTCCCCATTATGGTGTGGGAAACTTGTTGGTCTGTTTCTGAACTCCTCTTCCTATTGGATTGGTCTGTCTCCATATTCCAGTACCAGTACTGCACTGTCTTAATGTCTGTAGTTTTCTAATAGGCTTTATATCTCATGGTTTAAAACATATGAGCTTTGTTCCACTTCCTTATGTCCTTGGACATTCTAGGCTCTCTGCATTTCCGTATGAACTTTAGAATCACCTTGGCTGCTTTGAGGGAGCCTAGCCAATCGGGGAAAAAGAGAAGAATCAGCTTGTCAATTTCCACCCCCACTCCCCCTGCCCAAACCCCAACACAACAACAGAAAACCAAGGGAGTTTTACTGGGATTACATTGATTGCATTGAATCTATAGACCAATTCTGGGAGAACTGACGTCTTAACAATATTGAGTTTTGCAGTCAATGAACAGGATACATCCTATTTACTTAAGTATTTCAAACATTTTCTTCTTAATGTTTTGCAGTTTTTTGTATAAAAGTCTTACACATTTCTCATTAGATTTACTTGTAAGTATTTTATGTTTTGATATTATGGCAAATGGTAATTTATATTTTCTATGTGTTTGTTGCCTTTATATAAAAATACCAGCAACTTTTGTATAGTGCCCTTGATAAATTTTTTTACTAATAGTAAATAATTTTATTATGTTACTAATAGTAAATAATTTTACTAAAATTCAAATAGGTTTATTTGAATTTTACCGGTTAGTTTTTCTTATTTGTTTTGTTAATGTGGTTAATCACATTGACTTTTAAATGTTAAACTAGCCTTTTATTCCTGGAATAAACTACCCTTGTTCAATATGTATTACTTTTTAAAATATGTACTTGCATTTGATTTACTAAAGTTTTCTCATGTGTTCACGAAATATACTAGCTTGTGGTTTCCTTTTCAAAAATAATGCACTCATAGGTTTAGAAATCAAAATTCCGATGGCCTCATAAAATATGTTGAAATGTATTTCTTTTTATTCTCTCTCTCTTTAAGAGTTTGGATAAGATTGGTTTTAGTTTTTTCATAAATGTGAAGGAGAATTCGCTAATAAAGCCATCTTGCTTAAAGTTTTGTTTGTGGGAAGTTGGCTTTTTTTGTGTAAATTAAAAACAACAGTTATTATTACAGATTCAATATCATTCACATTTTCCATTTCATCCTGTGCCAGTGATGGTATATTGGAATTTTGAGGATTTTTTTTCTCCATGTAATCTAATTTTTTGACACAAATTTTTTAAAATTTATGGGCAGGAAGTTTTTCACAATGTCTTTTTGTTATCTTTTTAATATTTCTAAATTCTGTGTGATTTCTCCTTTTCTATGCCTGATACTGATAAATTGAATTTTCTCACTTTTCTTCCCCTGATTAGTGTACCTAGGGACTTATTAATTTTAGTACATTTTTCTAAGAAGCAGCTTTGACTATGTTGACTTCTTTTATCTTATTGATTGCTGCTATTATATTTATTATTTACTTCTCTTATCCTTGGGTTTAATTAATCGTTCTTTTCCTCATTTATTGAGATGGAGGCTTAACTTTGTGATTTTCAATATTTTCCTTTTACCCAATATATGCATTTGAAGCTATTAATATTCCCCAGAGCACTTTTTGGTGTACACAAGTTTGGTTTATTGTTTTTTCTTTATCTTTCAACTCAAAATAGTTTTTATTTTTTCATTGTGATTTCTTCTTTAATTCATGGGTAATTTGAAATGTGTTGCTTTTCTAGCTTTTATTTATCTTTCTTTTACTGAGCACTCAATTCTATAGTGGTGAAAGAACATGCAGTATATGATCTAAATCATTTGAAACTTGTCAACTTGTTATATGAGCCTAGGATATGCTTCCATCTTGTGGTCTATGGTAAATGTGTTATGTGCAATTTATATATGGATATATAGACACACAGGTGTGTTGAAAGTGTCCCAATTTCCGTGTGTGATGATTAGCTATGTGTTAACTTGACCAGGCCACATGATGCCCAGATAGTTGGTTTAACACTGTTTCTGGGTATATCTGTGAGGGTGTTTCTGGGTGAGATTCACATTTGAAGGGGTAGACTGAGGAAAGCAGATTGGTGTCTCTATTTTGAGTGGACCTCGCCCAATTTGTCAAAGGCCTGAATAGAATAAAAGGCTAAATAAGAAAGAGTTCTTTCTCTGCCTGTCTTTAGTCTGGGACACTGGTCTTCTCCTGCCTTTGACTCAGACTCAAGACTGGAACTGATACCATCAGCTCTTCTGGGTCTGAACTTCTCAGCCTCCATAGTTGCATGAGTTGATTCTTTATAATAAATCTCTCTCTCTCTTTTTTCTCTCTACATACATACACACACACACACACACACACACACACACACACACTCCCATTTGCTCTGTTACTCCCTGACTAATATATCTTTCATATTTTTAAAAATGTTATTCAACTAAGTCCTTGTCTGCTAACTCCCAAATATAGATCTTCTAGATCACTATTTCTATTGGTTATTTTTCTCTTAATTATCAGTCCCACCACTCGACGGGCCTGAGTTCTTGTCCTGTGACCAGGAAGAATGAGGTACACAGAAAAGTGGAGAGTAAGCAAGATAAAGAGGAGCTTTATTGAGCAATGGGGTAGCTCCTTTCCACAACCAGAGTGTCCTGACAAGTGTTCAGCTCTTAGCAGAGAGGAGACCCTGAAGTGGGAAGCTCCTCTCTGCAGGCAGGTGATCCCATTGTCTGCTTAGCTCTCAGCAGCGAGGCGGCCCTGGAGTGGGTTGCTTCTCTCTGCAGCTGGTTGTCCTGATGTCTGCTCTGCTCTGGCTGATCTCAGGGCTTTTATGGGCCTCAGAGGGGAGGAAGTATGTGCTGATTGGTCCATGGGTGGCCATGGGTAGGCCTGGAGAAGGCACCACAAGATCCCACTCTGGTCTGCAGGACTGGCAGCCTGGCCCTCACTGGCCTGAAGGTGGAGCCTCACCAGGGACCTGCCCACTTTATTGCTCAATAAAGCTCTTCCTCCTTAAGGGTAGAATTACTCGTTGAATTATATATATATATATAGGCTATAAGTTATTTTATATATATAAAACTCAATCACTAATTCTACCCTTAAGGAGTGGGGAGTGCAGGAGGGGGACTGGTGGGCAGAGGGCTGTGGTTCCTAAATCTCTAGTTCAAGAAAAAGGCAGAGAGCCATTGAGTCTTCTCCTACAATATTTCACGGTGGATGAAAAAGAAAGATTTCTCAGCCAATAGAATTACCTCAGAACATGAAGACAATGATAATAGCAACAACAGTACTAGTCATAGCAGTATCAATGGTAAAAATGCCCTCTCTGGGTCTATTTTAATCATTTATAAAACAAAGAGAATAAACGAAATAATCCTTAACTTCAACTTAGCTCTGAAGATCCATTGTTTCCCATTTTTCTTTTCTTTTTCTCAAAAAGAGGAGCATAGACATGGTTTAGTGATCTTACATGAATCCCTTAGTATTCCCCAGTCATTTGTGAGTATGTCCGCTGTGAAAAATGTTGTTGATGCCAGGAACACAGAGGTGAATGAAGTTATCTTGTTTCTGGTTCTCATGGAGCTTTATGTATATCCCAATAATTATATTCTTCAGGACTGGGATGTGTGACTAATTATTCATAACATGTGATTTATAAATTCTAGGCTGAATGAATTGCTATCGTTTTGGTCATGAGGTTAAGATACTTAAAAATCAATTTGATATGGGAACATATTTTCCTAAATTTGGTGCAATTCAGAATGCTAGAAATAAAAATGACTTTGAAGATAATTTTTATTTAGCCCATCTCATGTTCCAGGTGAGGACAGAGTTCTTTTTTTCAGTCTGGGTGTTTTCACTAAGCATGGGGTCTCTGAGCTTCATGGGTGTTGCATATTGTATTAGCAGCATATTCCCTTTTATGGCTAATTAGATATGTATGGATTTACCATGATTTGTTTATCCATTGACTTGTCTATCAACACTGGGACTGTTTCTGGGTCTTGGCTATTGTGAGTAAATTCTCTATGAACCTGTTAAAAAAAAAAGAGTTCTAGGGAAGTGAAGGAGTAATAGAGCCAGAAATCAGGCTTTGTAATTACCAGCTCTTCCCACTGGGAGGCAGCACATGTAAAGGTCAGAGCTTGGCCTTTGGAGTCAGGCCCTAATTTGATTGTTAGTTTTGCTAGGATCTGTGTGATCGGGGCACGTGACGTAACTTCACCAAGCTTTAGTTTTCGTACTTGTAAAATAATAATAGTATCTTTGCTTTAGACCTGAGGACTAAAATGAAATAAGACACTGTACTGCATTTAGAGGAGAATTTGGCACAAAATAAAGACCTAGTAACCTTGTTAGCCTTGTTGGTTATTTTATCCCCAGTACCCTTTTTTTTTTTTTGAGACGGAG
>NW_012105054.1:2876178-2882800 GCF_000951045.1 Mandrillus leucophaeus | reverse complement strand
TTGATTGTTAGTTTTGCCAGGATCTGTGTGATCCGGGGCATGTGACGTAACCTCACCAAGCTTTAGTTTTCGTACTTGTAAAATAATAATAGTATCTTTGCTTTAGACCTGAGGACTAAAATGAAATAAGACACTGTACTGCATTTAGAGGAGAATTTGGCACAAAATAAAGACCTAGTAACCTTGTTAGCCTTGTTGGTTATTTTATCCCCAGTACCCTTTTTTTTTTTTTGAGACGGAGTCTTGCTCCATCGCCCAGGCTGGAGTGCAGTGGCGTGATCTCGGCTCACTGCAAGCTCCGCCTCCCAGGTTCATGCCATTCTCCTGCCTCAGTCCCAGAGTAGCTGCGACTGCAGGCGCCCGCCACCACGCCCAGCTAATTTTTTTTGTTTTTTGTATTTTTAGTAAAGACGGGGTTTCACCGTGTTAGCCAGGATGGTCTCGATCTACTGACCTCGTGATTCGCCTGCCTTGGCCTCCCAAAGTGCTGGGATTACAGGCGTGGGCCACTGCGCCCGGCCATTATTCCCAGTATCTTTTAAATGTAATTCTTTTAATTTTCAAGCTAATTGCTTATTTTTTGAATAATGTGTACATTTGCATTATATGTACTATATCTGTCCCACACACACATGCTTCTTCCTTATTATTTTGCATCTCGACTACTTTTCATTTTGAGAATTCCATTTTTTTTTCTGCTTTTTTGCTTGACTCCTAAGAAAAATTGCACCTCTTTCCTGGTAATAATTCTGGCAATAATTCAGGCATGACAATTAGAGAACCCAGTGAGGCTTGATGATGGCACTCCGTGACCACCCCAGAACAGGAGTCCTAGCAATTTGTCATGGGGGCTATTTTCAGTTTCTGTGAAGAACACATTGGCCAGGCTACCTTACTTGTATGCCTGTGTATTAAGAAGTGGGGGAGGGCAGATGGAGTGGGGGAAGATGGGACTTTTGTGGGCAGGTAGATTTGGGGGAAGTTTCAGTGCTGATGGTAAACAGTTCAAAGACAACCCAGATGTTCCAATCAACCTTGGTCCCCAGTTCAAGACTGCTCATCTGTGCATATGCTGCTTGTCATTTGTTCCACAAATTCTGAGTTTGAACTCCGCCTAAGTGTGCATGAACCCTCGGGGTAGACAGTGGTAGAAAAGATGACTCAGCCTCTCCTTGGTCACCCGCTCTAAATGTCACCCAGAGAAAGCGTGGGAGACTATGTGGTGTTTATTTCTTAAATACTGACTTCAGTTTTGACTCTAGTTAAAGTTCTTGTCTTTGCTAACTGTCTTTCCTTCTAATCTTATTAACTACCTTAAATCTTTTTTTGAATCAAAGTGGTGATGCAAGTAAAATAAGCCCTTATTAAATATTCTGTGTGATTTTAATATCCATCAATTATTAAAGACATGTATGACAAAAAGAGTGAATCATACAGTGCTGCCAGTGGAGCATTTTTGACTGTGATGTATGGTTCTATTTTCTTTAATGAGGAAAGGAAATGAAAATATTTGGCAAATAAGGAGAATTGGAGGGGGAAGATTCATCTCACAATATTTATATTCTCTGTATTAATTTCAGACTTCATGTCTTTGTCATTGGTTCTAGTTTGCTCCATTATTAATGCCACCATCTGTAAGATTCTGGCTCTCTTGGCATTTCTTCTGTTCAACAGTCTTGTGATCTTAGCCTACGAAATAAAAACAAATAGGGGATGTTTGAGTTGGGACCAGAAAGTAAATTCATTTCTCCTTATTTAAAGGGGTGCCTTGTGCATTCTCTGTTGCACCTCTTTCTCTTTCTATTTTACAATGTGTAGTGATCTAAGGGAACATATTATTCTCTTCCTACCTGATTTCTGGAATACATAACATGGATTCAAAAGAAAAGATGTGACAGTAGGGCAAGATTACAACTCTGAAGAAAACTCTGCAGGAAGGAAATACAATGGGAAATGCTAATAGAGCCTATTCATTTCTGAGAAACGAGTTAGAATACATTTTGGCTGCAGGAGAGGGATTGTTTATTGTTCCACATTTATCAAAGGTGACAGGATGGAAGCTGTATTAGGCCATTCTTGCACTGCTGTAAACACCTGAGACTGGGTAATTTATTAAAAAAGGAGGCTTAATTGGCTCATGATTCTGCAGACTTTAGGGGAAGCATGGTGCTGGCATCTGCTTGCCTTCTGGGGAGGCCTCCAGAAGCTTACAATTATGGCAGAAGGGGAAGGGGGAGCAGGCACGTTACATGGTGAGAGCAGGAGCAAGACAGAGGGGAATGGGGGGCTGACACATACTTTTTCTTTTTTTTTTTGAGAGAGAGTCTCGCTCAGTTGCCCAGGCTGGAGTGCAATGGTGCAATCTTGCCTCACTGCAACCTCTGCCTCCTGGGTTCCATCAATTCTCTTGTCTCAGCCTCTGGAGTAGTTGGGATTACAGGTGCCTGCCACCATGCCTGGCTAATTTTTTTGTATTTGGTTTTAGTAGAGATGGGGTTTCACCATGGTGGCCAGGCTGGTCTTGAACTCCTGACCTTAGGTGATCCACCTGCCTTGGCCTCCCAAAGTGCTGGGATTACAGGTGTGAGTCACCATGCTTGGCCCCGGTGCCACACACTTTTAAACGAACAGACCTGGCAAGAACTCACTCACTATTGCAAAGACAGCATCAAGCCATGAGGGATCCGCCCCCACAACCTAAACACCTCCCACTAGGACCCACCTCCATCACTGGGAATTACAGCTCAACAGTGGGATTTGGGCAGGGACAAATATCCAAACTATATAAGGAGCCAAGCAGAGTGGTGGACTGTAAAATGTGCATGAATGAAAAGGAAAAACACACAAAATAGGGAAATCCAAATGAGCAAAATCTGCACTGGAAAGTTAACCAACAGCCTCTACATAAAGTCAAGAAGCAGAGCATGCTTACCGGCCATGGCATCCCCACATGGGTTGCTGGTTTCTCAGCAGGGTACTGGACTCTAAGTGCCAGTCATCCGTTCAGTAACACTGCTAGACCCTGGTTCCTGAGTTGGCTCTTGAACGGTCTCTTCAATGGAGAAGGTAAATGGTCTTCCTCTAGTTACTTCATTTTCAGTTAGCTCTATAACTAAGGGCAATCCTCTGTTAAGTGTTGTCTAGTTCCTTGACTAGGTGGAATAGTTGTTTCCTCTGTAAGTATTGGACTTGGACTTGTGTTTCTCAGGTGGCAAAGTTGGAGATAGTTCTGGAAAACAAGACCTGCAACAAATGAAATGCGGCTCTATATAAGATTGCTTTCATCTTTCTGTTGAGTGTGCCCCATTTTTAAATCAAGGCAATTAATAATAAAAAGGGGATAAAGACTCAAGTTATCTTAGGAAAAAATTTACTTCCACTTAAAAATCATGCCTAGATCACAATGATTCGGTTTATGTAAGCTCTCCCACTCCCTTCTATGAGAATTGCTGTTGGCCTCCAAATGTTAATACACAAATGATCAGATAATCAGGCCTGGAAATTAGTGAGTTTACCAGATTCACATATCTTAAGGCATCTGATATGTTAAATCCAGACACTATCTTTCCATAAAACCAGCATTTGTATTTGAATGTGTCGTAGGAAGGAAAATGATCTTTTCTATGTCTGGAGATCAATAGAAATACACGACAGTCAACCCAACACAGATAAATTCCCAAAACGTTTACTTTTCCTTGCTCAATATGTCCAGACAGTGGTTTAGATGACTGAAGAGTTCTATGTTTAGCCAGAAATGGGTCTGTGGCAAACCAGCAATGGAAAATAAACACTCTTTTCATTAAGGAAGACACAAAATCATATTGAACACATTTTCTTAAGTTAAAAAGTATAGAACAACAAGTTCTCCACTTCAGAATCAACATAGCACAATACAAGCCAACAAATAGAGAAAAGGATTGCAATTACCTTGCCATTTTATTGATTTCATCCAAATCAGAGCTTTTAGGCCTGAAAGGTTCAAAATATCCTTCAGTGTCTTGGCAAGTTATCTTAGGTGTGAGGAATAGAAAGAAACCAAGGCACCAGCTGCCTACTAAGTCAGTTGGTCATATTTAAAGAGACTCGGTCCTTTGGTATTAGTATTCTCCACCCATCATGAAATGTTGCTGCAAACATGAATAGACCTTGTAAGTGAAAGTTAGAGTCCTCCAGTTCCATCACCACAGAAAAATCTCAATGTTTCAGTTCATTCCCATGGGGAAGCTCTTGGGTGAAGTGGGGGTCAGAGGGGTGACTGGCAAGATAGCAATGACAGAGAAGGTCAGGAGGTGGGATGGGTTGGAGGATCAAGGTGTCCTCTCAGGGGGCTTCTGCTGGAGGCCCTGGGCCAAGGAATTCCACTCTGATGCGGTAAGCTGAACTTTCTCAAAGTCAGCAGGAGCTGGCTGTGAAATAGACCTGACTGCATTCTGGCACAGGGAAGTTCTCTTTCTCCTTCTTTATTCAGACCAGTGATAAGTGGGATATAATTTAAAGATAGCTGGAACTCATTTTAAACTATGTATTTTTTCTTTCTTTCTTTTTTTCTTTTTTTTGGAGATGGGGTCTTGCTCTGTTGCCCAGGCTGGAGTGCAGTGGCACGATCATAGCTCACTGCAGCCTTGAACTCCCAGCTCAAGTGACCCTCTGCCTCAGCCTCCTGAGTAGCTGGGAATATAGATGTGTGCCACTACCACACCTGGCTAAATTTTTAATTTTTTGTAGAGAAGGGTTCTCATTGTGTTGCTCAGGCTGGTCTTGAACTCCTGGGTGCAAGCAATCCTCCTGCCTTGGCCTCCTGCTGGGATCTCCTGCTGGGATTATAGGCAAGAGCTGCTGCACTCAGGTATTTTTTTTTCCCTTAAAAACTGATTCAGAGATTCTCAGGCAAGATGGCTGAATAGAAATAGCTCCAGTCTGTAGCTCCCAGCGAGACCAACGCAGAAGGCAGGTGATTTCTGCATTTCCAACTGAGGTACATGGTTCATCTCATTGGGACTGGTTAGACAGTGGGTGCAGTGCGCGGAAGGCAAGCCGAAGCAAGGTGGCGTCACCTCACCTGGGAAGTGTAAGGGGTTGGGGAACTCCCTCCCCTAGCCAAGGGAAGCCATGAGGGACCTTGCCATGAGGGACCTTGCCATGAGGGACAGGGCTATCTGGCCCAGATACTATGCTTTTCCCGTGTTCTTCACAACCCAGAGACCAGGAGATTCCCTTGGGTGCTTACACCACAAGGGCCCTGGGTTTCAAGCACAAAACTGGGAGGCTGTTTGGGCAGCCACTGAGCTAGCTGCAGGAGTTTTTTTTCGTACCCCAGTGGCTCCTGGAAAGTCAGCAAGACAGAAGTGTTCACTCTCCTGGAAAAGGCGCTGAAGCCAGGGAGCCAAGTGGTCTTTCTCAGTGGATCCCACCCACAGAGCCCAGCAAGCTAAGATCCATTGGGTTAAAATTCTTGCTGCCAGCACAGCAGTCTGAAGTCGACCTGGTACACTCGAGCTTGGTGTGGGGAGGGGCGTCCACTATTACTGAGGCTTGAGTAGGTGGTTTTTCCCCTCACAGTATAAACAAAGTCACCAGGAAGTTCAGACTGGGTGGAGCCCACTGCAGCTTAGCAAAGCCACTGTAGCCAGACTGCCTCTCTAGATTCCTCCTCTCTGGGCAGGGCATCTCTGAAAGAAAGGCAGCAGCCCCAGCCAGGGGCTTATAGATAAAACTCCCATCTCCCTGGGAGAGAGCACCTGGGGGAAGGGGTGGCTGTGGGTGCAGCATCAGCAGACTTAAATGTTCCTGCCTGCCAGCTCTAAAGAGAGCAGCGGATCTCCCAGCACAGTGCTTGAACTCTGCTAGGACAGACTGCCTGCTCAAGTGGGTCCCTGACCCCCATGCCTCCTGATGGGAAGACACCTCTCAGCAGGCGTCAACAGACACCTCATACAGGAGAGCCCCAGCTGGCATGTGGCAGGTGCCCCTCTGGGACGAAGCTTCCAGAGGAAAGAGCAGGCAGCAATCTTTGCTGTTCTACAGCCTCTGCTGGTGATACCCAGGCAAATAGAGTCTGGAGTGAACCCCCAGCAAACTCCAGCAGACCTGCAGAAGAGGGGTCTGACTGTTAGAAGGAAAACTAACAAACAAAAAGCAATAGCATCAACATCAACAAAAAGGATGACCACGCAAAAACTCCATCCAAAGGTCACCAACACCGAAGACCAAAGGTAGATAATTCCATGAAGATGAGGAAAAACCAGCACAAAAGGCTGAAAATTCGAAAAACCAGAATGCCTCTTCTCCTCCAAAGGATCACAACTCCTTGCCAGTAAGGGAACAAAACTGGACAGAGAATGAGTTTGATGGATTGACAGAAGCAGACTTCAGAAAGTAGGTAATAACATAAATTTCTCTGAGCTAAAGGAGATGTTCTAACCCAATGCAAGGAAGCTAAAAACCTTGATAAAAGGTTAGAGGAATTGTTAACTAGAATAACCATTTTAGAGAAGAACATAAATGACCTGATGGAGCTGAAAAACACAGCACGAAAACTTCGTGAAGCATACATAAGTATCAATAGCAGAAATGATCATGTGGAATAAAGGACATCAGGGATTGAAGATCAACTAAATGAAAT
>NW_012105054.1:2874419-2876128 GCF_000951045.1 Mandrillus leucophaeus | reverse complement strand
CTAACAAACAAAAAGCAATAGCATCAACATCAACAAAAAGGATGACCACGCAAAAACTCCATCCAAAGGTCACTAACACCAAAGACCAAAGGTAGACAATTCCATGAAGATGAGGAAAAACCAGCACAAAAGGCTGAAAATTCGAAAAACCAGAATGCCTCTTCTCCTCCAAAGGATCACAACTCCTTACCAGTAAGGGAACAAAACTGGACAGAGAATGAGTTTGATGGATTGACAGAAGCAGACTTCAGAACGTAGGTAATAACATAAACTTCTCTGAGCTAAAGGAGATGTTTTAACCCAATGCAAGGAAGCTAAAAACCTTGATAAAAGGTTAGAGGAATTGTTAACTAGAATAACCATTTTAGAGAAGAACATAAATGACCTGACGGAGCTGAAAAACACAGCACGAGAACTTCGTGAAGCATACATAAGTATCAATAGCAGAAATGATCATGTGGAATAAAGGACATCAGGGATTGAAGATCAACTAAATGAAATAAAGTGTGAAGACAAGATTAGAGGAAAAAGAATAAAAAGGAACGAAGAAAGCCTCCAAGAAATATGGGACTATGTGAAAAGACCAAACCTATGTTTGATTGGTATACCTGAAAGTGACAGGAAGAATGGAACCAAGTTGGAAAACACACTTCAGGATATTATCCAGGAGAACTTCCCCAACTTCGCAGGGCAGGCCAACATTCAAATTCAGGAAATATAGAGAAGACCACAAAGATACTCCTCTTGAAGAGCAACCCCAAGACACAATCATCAGATTCACCAAAGTTGAAATGAAGGAAAAAATATTAATGGTAGCCAGAGAGAAGGGTCAGGTTATCCACAAAGGGAAGCCCATCAGACTAACAGCAGATGTCTTTGCGGAAACCCTACAAGCCAGAAGAGAGCGGGGGCCAATATTCAACATTCTTTTTCTGTTGAGATGGAGTTTCACTCTTGTTGCCCAAGCTGGAGTGTAATGGTGTGATCTCGGCTCACTGCAACCTCCTCTTTCCGGGTTCAAGTGATTCTCCTACCTCAGCCTCCCGAGTAGCTGGGATTACAAGCACATGCCACCATACTCAGCTAATTTTTGTATTTTTAGTAGACACAGGGTTTCACCATATTGGCCAGGATTGTCTTAATCTCTTGACCTCATGATCCTCCTGCCTCAGCCTCCCGAAGTGTTGGGATTACAAGTGTAAGCCACCGTGCCCGGCCTCAACATTCTTAAAGAAAAGAATTTTCAATCCTGAATTTCATATACAGCCAAACTAAGGTTCATAAGTGAAGGAGAAGTAAAATCCTTTACAGACAATCAAATAGAGAGGGATTTTGTCACCACCAGGCCTACTTTACAAGAGCTCCTGAAGGAATCACTAAATATGGAAAGGAAAAATCAGTACCAGCCACTGCAAAAACAAACCAAAATGTAAAGACCATTGACACTATGAAGAAACAGCATCAACTAATGGGCAAAATAACCAGCTAGCATCATAATGACAGGATCAGATTCACACGTAGCAATATTAACCTTAAATGTAAATGGGCTAAATGTCCCAATTAAAAGGCACAGACTGGCAAATTGGATAAAGAGTCAAGACCCATCAGTGTGCTGTATTCAGATGACCCATCTCATGTGCAAAGATACATATAGGCTAAAAATAAAGGGATAGAGGAAGATTTACCAAGCAAATGGAAAGCAAAAAAAA
>NW_012105054.1:2852992-2873659 GCF_000951045.1 Mandrillus leucophaeus | reverse complement strand
AGGAGCTGGATTTTGAAAAGATCAACAAAATACATAGACCACTAGCAAGACTAATAAAGAAGAAAAGAGAGAAGAATCAATAGATGAAATAAAAAATGATACAGGGGATATCACCACTTATCCCACAGAAATACAAACTACCATCAGATAATACTATAAACACCTCTACACAAATAAACTAGATAATCTAGAAGAAATGGATAAATTTCTGGACACAAACACCCTCTCAAGACTAAACCAGGAAGAAGTTGAATCCCTGAATAGACCAATAGCAAGTTCTGAAATTGAGGCAGTAATTAATAGCTTTCCAACCAAAAAAAGCCCACGACCAGACGGTTTCACAGCCGAATCCTACCAGAGGTACAAAGAGGAGCTGGTACCATTCCTTCTGAAACTCTTCCAAACAATAGAAAAAGAGAAACTCCTTCCTAACTCATTTTATGAGGCCAGCATCATCCTGATACCAAAACCTCGAAGAGACACAACAAAAAAAGAAAACTTCAGGCCAATATCCCTGATGAACATCGATGTGAAAATCCTCAATAAAATACTAGCAAACCAAATCTAGCAGCACATTAAAAAGCTTGTCCACCACGATCAAGTGGGCTTCATCCCTGGGATGTAAGGCTGGTTCAACATATGCAAATCAATAAACGTAATTCATCACATAAACAGAACCAATGTCAAAAACAAAATGATTATCTCAATAGATGCAGGAAAGGCTTTTGATAAAATTCAACACCGCTTCATGCTAAAAACACAGAAGAAACTGGGTATTGGTGGAACACATCTTAAAATAATAAGAACTATTTATGACAAACCCACAGCCAATATCATACTGAGTGGGCAAAAACTGGAAACATTCCCTATGCAAACTGGCACAAGACAAGGATGCCCTCTCTCACCGTCCTATTCAACATAGTATTGGAAGTTCTGGCAAGGGCAATCAGGCAAGAGAAAGAAAGAAAGATATTCAAATAGGCAGGGAGTAAGTCAAATTATCTCTTTTTGCAAATGACATGATTGTATATTTAAAAAAACCCATTGTCTCAGCCCCAAAACTCCTTAAGCTGATAAGCAAATTCAGCAAAGTCTCAGGATAGAAAATCAATGTGCAAAAATCACAAGCATTCCTATACACCAATAATCGACAAACAGTCAAATCATGAGCGAACTCCCATTCACAATTGCTACAAAGAGAATAAAATACTTAGGAATACAATTTGCAAGGGATGTGAAGGACCTCTTCAAGGAGAACTACAAACCACTGCTCAAGGAAATAAGAGAGGATACAAACAAATGAAAAAACAATCCATGCTTATGGATAGGAAGAATCAATATCGTGAAAATGGCCATACTGCCCAAAGTAATTTATAGATTCAATGCTATTCCCATCGAGCTACCATTGACCTTCTTCACAGAATTAGAAACAACTACTTAAAATTTCATACGGAACCAAAAAAGAGCCTGCATTGCCAAGACAATCCTAAGCAAAAAGAACTAAGCTGGAGGCATCATGCTACCTGACTTCAAACTATACCACAAGGCTACAATAATCAAAACAGTGTGTACTGGTACCAAAATAGATATATAGACCAATGGAACAGAACAGAGGCCTCAGAAATAACATTACACATCTACAACCATCTGATCTTTGACAAACCTGACCAAAGCAAGCAATGTGGAAAGGATTCCCTATTTAATAAATGGTGTTGGGAAAACTGGCTAGCCATATGCAGGAAATTGAAACTGGACCTCTTCCTTACACCTTATGCAAAAAGTAACTCAAGACATATTAAAGATTTAAACATAAGACCTAAAACCATAAAAACCCTAGTAGAAATCCTAGGCAATAGTATTCAGGACATAGGTATGGGCAAAGACTTCATGACCTAAAACATCAAAAGCAATTGCAACAGAAGCCAACATTGACAAATGAGATCTAATTAAACTAAAGAGCTTCTGCACAGCAAAATAAACTATCATCAGAGTGAATAGGCAACCTACAGAATGGGAGAAAATTTTCACAATCTATCCATCTGACAAAGGGCTAATATCCAGAATCTACAAGGAACTTAAACAAATTTACAAGAAAAAAACAATCCCATCAGACAGTAGGTGAAGGATATGAACAGACACTTTCCAAAAGAAGACATTTATGCAGTCAACAAACATATGAGAAAAAGTTCATCATCACTGGTCATTAGAGAAATGCAAATCAAAACCACAATGAGATACCATCTCACACCAGTTAGAATGGTGATCATTAAAAATTCAGGAAACAACAGATGCCGGAGAGCATGTGGAGAAGTAGGAATGCTTTTACACTGTTGGTAGGACTGTAAATTAGTTCAACCACTGGGGAAGACAGTGTGGTGATTCCTCAAGGATCTAGAACTAGCAATACCATTTGACCCAGCAATCCCATTACTGGCTATATACCCAAAGGATTATAAATCATTCTACTATAAAGACACATGCACACATATGTTTATTGCAGCACTATTCACAATAGCAAAGACTTGGAACCAACCCAAATGCCCATCAATGTTAGACTGGATAAAGGAAACGTGACAGATATACACCATGGACTACTATGCAGCCATAAAAAAGAATGAGTTCATGTCCTTTGTAGGGACATGGATGAAGCTGGAAACCATCATTTCAGCAAACTAACACAGGAACAGAAAACCAAACACTGCATGTTCTCACGCATAAGGTGGGAGTTGAACCATGAGAACACATGGGCACAGGGAGGGGAACAACACACACTGGGGCCTTTCAGGGGATGGGAGGCAAAGGGAGGGAAGGCATTAGGAGAAATACCTAACGTAGATGATGGGTTGATGGATGCAGCAAACCACCATGACACATATATACCTATGTAACAAACCTGCAGGTCCTGCACGTGTATCCCAGAACTTAAAGTATAATAATAATGATAAAAAACAGAAACAAAACTGATTCCAAGCATTTATAAAATCTATACAACATTAAAAACTGGACACAGACCCTTTGGTTTTTAATCTTGTTAACAGCCGTCAGACCACAGTTTCAGTTTAGCTAAAGTTTTGGAAGTTAAAAAAATTATTTGTAAATGACACTGACAAAAATAATCTCATTCAAAATAAAAATCACTGCTGTGATTCTGCAGGCTTTCCAGCGCTTCCCTGGAGTGGGTGCTTGGGAGGAACTGGCAGGCAAAGGGCGACAGAATTGTCACGACTGTCCATTTAGCTCTACTTCCTCCCAAGTTTCCTACTTTTGCCTTCTGCATATTTTAAACATGAATAAGAGGTGTTGGATATGAGCAGTCTGCACAGGTCTCAGGAAGGTGCAGTCTAGATCTGCGGCCTGGCCTGAGAGCTGATTGTTGAATAGAAGCGTCTGATTTTATGTGTGTATTGCAAAGGAATATTTGTTATGCAATTTAATATTGATTGCCATAAATTTTTATAACAGCATTATTAACACATACCCCATTAATTTAAAATTACATGTGATTCTAAAATGCTCATCTGGAGTTCACTGCACTGTTGATGCAGGAAAATAGATTTGCAAAGCAAATTGATAATTTTAAGGGAAAGAAAACTAACATTTAGAATGTGCTGGGTATGGTGCCAGATCCATTTCTGTGGTTTATCTAATTTAATTCTGACAAAAGCTCTGTGAAGTGCTATTCTTATTTTTTTTTTCTTTCTTTCTACAGATCAGGCAACTGATGCTCATAAGGTAAATAACTTGCCCAAGTTAGTAGTGAGTGGAACCTGAAGTCCAGGTCTTCTAAGTCCAAGGCCCAACACTAATATTTTTAAGAATGAATGGTAACAATCTGTTTTCAAACACCTGAGAAACTGCTTTAACAGTGGCCTCTACTTGACAACACAGGAAGTGTTCATTGTAATATTTTAAAATGTGGTTAATTTAAACCTAAGATGTGTGGCAGCCAAAAGTGGACTAGTTCGTAAAAGCACTGTATTTTAAAAGGACTCTACCATAAAATCATTTTCTCTGAAAATTTCAGCTTCACTAAAGAGTTCACTGTGACTAAGTAGTTTAACAAATTCAAATTCGAGTTTAGGAGTAACTCAGTTCAGGTGCAGGGCTGGCACCATTAAAGATCCGGAATGTAGGAGATAGGGATTGCTCCAGGGGCTGATAATTCATACTGCTTTTTATTCATAATGCCTGTGACTTAAGTTAGCCCAGGCAATCATTAATCATCCACTTTTCCCTCTATCTTTCTTTAGTGGGGCGTGGGGGAACCACCTTCAAATTTATCCTGTCTGGGAGGATGTGCCCAGAAGGCAGAAGTCTGTGTGTGAGAGAGAAATTGTGTCTTCTGAGCTCTCCATTCTCATCTCTTTCTGAAATTGAGTGTTTCTTCTTTTTTCCCCCCTTTCTTTCTTTTCTTTTCTTTTCTTTTTCTTTCTTCCTTTTTTTTTTTTTGAGACGGAATTTCACTCCGTCGCCCAGGTTTGAGTGCAGTGGCGCGATCTCGGCTCCCGCGACCTCTGCTGTCGGGTTCAAGCAATTCTCCTGTTCCAGCCTCCCGGAAGTTGGGTTATTTCTTTCCTCGTTAATGATTTCTCCAGCTGCAGTACCATTTCTGAGGGCGTCCAGTGATCTCGACCGTCCCCAGCACTTCTCACCTGCAGCAGCTGTGACGCCCTCCCGGGAACACTGCGTGTCGCCCCGTGTCCCCCTCTCTCACTGCAGCCAGAGAGCCCTTCCTGGGTCCTGGTTAGATCTCGCAGCATCAGTAGCCGAGTGGCCCCATGGCCCGGGCTCCAGGCACGCTGCACTTCAAGAAGCACAGGCCAAGGGGCAAAAATTATGACTCCAAAAATAACGGAGGGGAATTCCATTCATCAACCCAGTTAGCCTTTCGAATATCTGTTACTTTCGCCCATTCTTTCTCGCGCGCACGTGCACACACCGCAGTCTTTCCTTCTCCAAGCCCCACCTCATCCTCCTCTCTGCTACTTTTTTCCAAGCGGCTCTCACTTTCATCACCTAATCCCACTTTCTCTCTTAGTCTATGCATTTTACTCTATCCTCCACGTGCTTTTCCTCGTCTTCATCCCTCAGGAAATTGTCTTGCAGGTGGACGTTGGATAAGGGCTTAAAATGAGGAACAGAGGCTGATTTTCTTAGGCAGGCAAGGGCTGGGCTGCCTCAGAACATTCCCAGAGTAATGAGTTTTATTAACAATGGCCTGCTGGCAAAACCCTCCGCCTTCCCTAGCTCAGCTCCCCTGCTCCGGGGGCGGTTCCAGGCGGCGCGCTGGGTGGAGATGTAGTGCGCCTTCCGCACGCAGGTTTCACCGTGCAGCTGCTACCTCCGCGCAGTGCCAAGCCTTTTCTAGCATAAATTGCATTGCGTGGCATCTCTCCTCTAGTTTTGTTTGTGCGGGAAAATCTGTACTTCGAAATGCAATGATCAAACTCAGCCTATTTCCAATATCCAGAGTGTCAGTGCCTCAAAATAATAGCCGACGTATAAATCTTTATTCATTTTTTTTTTCTGATTGGAAAAGCTTGAAAATGAAAGCTTCACAGAAACATGTAAGATAGGACCAGCAAAGGCCTCACATTCAAGGGATTTTTTGGTCCACTTTTTGGTTATACATTCCTGAAGATATTTTCAGCACATACACTACATTATTACTATAAAAGAGGGAAATACTATAGATACCACTTGGAAATTTGCTTCTTTACTCAGTTACAATGCTTCTATCTTGGACATTAATAATGTCAGATCCACAAACCAGTCTTCAAGCCATCCCAGGGCAAAGGGCCAGTTTCTTCACATGAATTTTTTTTTTTTTTTTTTTTTTTGAGATGGAGTCTCACTGTGTTGCCCAGGCTGGAGTGCAGTGTCACGATCTCGGCTCACTGCAACCTCCGCCTCCTGGGTTCAAGCAATTCTCCTGCCTCAGCCTCCTGAGTAGTTGGAATTACAGGCGCATGCCACGACGCTTGGCTAATTTTTGTATTTTTAGTAGAGATGGGGTTTCACCATGTTGGTCAGGCTGTTCTCAAACTCCTGACCTTGTGATCGGCCTGCCTTGGCCTCCCAAAGTGCTGGGATTACAGGCATGAGCCACCACACTCAGCCTTATATGATTTTTTTTTTTTTTTTTAGGAATGTACCCTTTATTTTTAATATTAGATTTTTACATTATGTAAATAGAGTAGTTTTTGCAGGAATTCACTATTATGTGGTGCTAACTGAAGACATAAAGTATCTGCCTTTAATCTCTAAGATAGAGAATGCAAAAATAAAGCAAGTCTTTCCTAAAAATAAATCTCACAACCCTTAGAACCACTGGGCAGACATTTCTGAAAGTTTTATTATTATTATTTTGGCCTTGAAATTTAAAAATATTATTAGGCATTTAGAAATATTGTGGTCCAGTCTCAAAGTAATTATGTAATATTAACAAATGGAAATTTTTGTGGTCATTATCTTTTACTTTATTAGATAGGAAGCTAAAACCCCAGACTGTTTTGTCACATACATTAAAAGAAGTCCATGAGAATTTCAAATTGAGTGAATATTTCTCATTCAACTGAAATAGTTTTTGGTTTCCATCCTCAAGTTTTTGAACCTTTCTTTGTTGTCTATTCAAGTCTAATCTTTCTGTCGCTTGACCTGTGACATCGTCACTGACCATACTGACTGTGTCAGTGAAACTTCCTTCTTGTGGAGATTTATTGAAGACATCTTTAGATAAACAAAAGGAAAGTCAAAAAGGCATAAACACAGCCATTGTGAAGTGGTTCACCAATTAGCCGTCTGGGTTAGATCTTTGGGAAATGTGAGCCAGGGAATTTAGTTTATGAGCACTTTATTTTTCCTTTGAAAGATTATTGTTGACATCCCCAAGTCCTAATGAGCATCTGATCCCTCTATAAGGTCTGAATCGTTCAGAGGTTTGTCTTGCCCCATAGACACAACAGCAGCCTTTTAAACCCATGGCTGGAGATGTCCATGCGATGACTGGCCTCAGGTGCTCTATCGAAAGAGTTCATATTTCTCCTTGCTCTAATCCCAGCTTGCACCTGGGAAAATACACACAACCTCTCTGCTGGCGCTCCCTGCCAGGAGCTTTCTTATCATAATATTTTAGTTAGGAGTCTGAGGAATGGGGCACAGCAGTCATAGATCTTCACCGGCAAATGAACTGGAGACTCTCACTGAGTCCCACTGTCCTCAGGTCCCACTTGAGGGAGTCTCTGGAGTCCCTAAGCAGAAACAGGAGCTGGGTGAGGCTTTCTGAGCAAGTCTCTTCAAGAGGTTTACCAGCCATTGTTCTGTCTTCATTGTCCCAAATACCATGGCTCTGCCTCAGCACGCTGGACATGCTGTCACTTGATCCCTTCAAGTCTCCATGGCTTTGGGAAAGGAAACAAGCAAACTTTCTCCTCCAAATGCACCTTTCCTTTATCCAGGCCTCCTTTCTGTCCATCAGTGTCTCTGGGATCAGAGGACTTTGTTACTCTCTATGTCCTTCTCTTGCTTTGGAGTGTCTTCCATAAGCTTGTTGACCAGAGTCCTGTCCACTACCCCATGCCTCTGTGCACTCCCCTAGAATTGGTTCATTTGTCAGCAAGAGAGACAGAGAAGCCACAGCCACCACAGAGGCGACCAGTTCAAATGGTGCCCTTTAGTAGGCACGATCTGATGGGATCCTTGCAGCAACTGTGAGGGAGTCTGTATTGTGGTGCTGTGTTCTGGGGAGGAGGCAGCCCCAGAACTCTGAGTGAGTGACAGCCCCACAGAGACAGCGCCCATGATCACGAGTGCTGAGACTAACTCTCCTTAATTACCTGCATTCACACCGTCTGCTGCAAGTATAGCTCTGATGGGAACACTGATATTACAAATAATTGTTAATTAAAAACATATATACACCTCAGAAATAACAAAGCTGTATGTGTGTCTTAAAATCAGGAAATTCACCAAGACTGGAAGACTTTACCAGGTGACACTTCCCGTTACTTGAGCTGTGTATCTAGACAGGGGTTTGTTTTTCTAGGAATTAGCTAGATTTTTCTCCCACCACAGATGACCTCTGGGAAGATATCTTTTTAAAGCCTCTTAATTGTGGGGTTTTACTACTATGACAATTTCCAAATTCCTGTTGTATTTAAAAGTATTGTAATAGGTATCCCGGTTTTTCAAAATTAAAATTTGAAACATGTGCTCCAAAATTGTCATTGCTTTACGTATTTTAGTCAGGACTTCATGGTTAACAGGCATGAATATATTAAAATATATAATTTTGCTTATTCTTCCAATTATAAAAGTAATATAACAACACATTTGGAAACTTTAGAGAAGTAGAAAGAATTCTAAACTAGCCCATAATTCTATTCCCATTGTTAACATTTTACTACTTTCTTTTAGTCTTTTTGTGTCTTTTTTCATGTGGTGTGTAATATTACATATATATGTAAAATATGTATTTTATGTAATATATTAAATATATAATTTCTTATGTATAATTTCATATGCATATGTATATAGGTACTTTGAACATTTGTAATAGTAATTGCATTAACAATAAAAGTATTGAAATGTGATTATAAAATGTGAGATAATAAAGGTAATTGGTTTCTAAAATGATTAAAACAATGGTGCTTATGTAAATAATTACAATGTAACTGTAATCAAATGTAAATAATTATACTGATGGACTAAAGTGGCTATATTTAGTATATGATAGAAAACAATATTGTTCAGTATAGAACTATAAACATATGCATATTGAAACATAAGGTGGAATATAAATAGTATCTATTTATAAAGGACCATGTTCCAAAAAGTTTGTAGATTGTTCTCAGAGATCAGAATTGGGAGCCAGAAAATCCCTCCCCTGGCATTGGAATGGCTGCTTCCACGCCCAAGCCCTGGCTGAGTCTCTGCTGAGAAAAATGGGAGAAGGTTTCCTCCGTGGCCTTTTCTCTGTCCTGTTTACCTTCCTCCCTCCCTTAGCTGTCCTGAAAGCAGTACTGAAGTGGAGGGTTGGGGAAGGGGAGGAAGCCCTCTCTTCTCCTTTCCTTGTCTTCTCTCTTTCTTCCTCTCCTGTCTTCTACCAGCTCTGCCTGGGGCAGATTGGAGTCCCTGGTTCCAGGATCGGGCTCAAGAGCAAGGATAGTGGTGGGTGGTGTAGGGGTTGAGTCTGTAGACAGGTTAGCAGGGGTGAAGGATGTGGGGGAAGCCTCTGTGGGTTCCAGAGGGGAAGGAGGGTTTTTCATGTCTACAAGCAGCTACTGATAAGTACGGGGCATATGTGAGTTGTGCATGTATAAGTTATGGAATTGCTTGTGTTGTGCAATGGTAACACACTCAAGTGACACTATGAAGGGAGGAAGGTCACTAACAAGTAATGAGCACCTAAAAATGTACTTGACTCTGCACAGAGCACTTTACTACATCTCATTTTACTCTTACTCCAGATGAAGTAGCTGCAATTATCCTCATTGTACATAAATTAATTCACTAAAATTTGCATAGCTAGTAAATAGAAAAGCAGGGAATGATTGAAGAACTCACAGGGTGCTTCACAACACTAGAACCAAAGCTTGGGAAATTGAAACGTGGGCTCTGGCTCTTTCCTCTCAAAGTTGCCTGGGCTCTTGGGACCCTGTTTGTTCCTGTCATGTTTGTCAGCAGAGCTAAATGGATTTCAGGGTAAACTTTTCAACTCTTTTATCACTGACATACTTCTGCCTGGAGCTCCATGCAACTAGTGTAAGCAGTGTATCCTAGGCTGACAGCCAGACCAGGCTTTATAGAAGTCCAGAAAAAGCAGGGTTGGATGAAACATAGGGAGTGGGACAATAAAACAGTGTACATCTGGTATCTCTTCAAAATTATGGGTAAAGGAAGATGAAAAATTATGCCTTGGTCAGCGCAGTTGAATGGCATGTGGCTCGCTCTTCCTCTCTCTCTGTCTCCCTTTTAAGACGCAGAGTCTCGTTATGTTGCCCAGGCTGGCCTCAAACTCCTGTGCTCAAGCAATTCTCCCACCTCAGCTTCCAAAGTTGCTGGGACTATAGGCATGCACCACTACACTTGACCCAATCTCTTTTTTTAGACAAAAACAAAAAGTACAAAAAGAAAAAAAGTACGAATAGGTTTTTCAGCTGTGGGCCGCATTATGGTAAATGCTCTCAGATGTGGGCTTTATAAAATTATATTGATGCAAAGGTGAGCAGAGACTTTACTAATATCTATTTTCTTTGTGTCAGGATCCTTCATAGTCCTTTTATTATGATCTTTTATAATCCTTTTATTGTGATTCTTCATACTGTCCCAGTTCCATGGTATAGTTTATATAGAATTAAATTGGAATGGACCAAAATTATATAGTTTAGCACATTTAGCTCCCATTGCGATAATCACTTGACCAAACCTGCTAACCTGAACTTTGGTGGCACACTGGTGTGACACAGCAAAACTAGCAGCAGGTGTTCAGTCTTATTAATTTTCATGTGTGGCTAATCAATGAACAATATTGGATAACATTTTCTTTTCTTTCTTCATTGTTGTTTTTTTCCAGATAGGGTCTCTGTTGTCCAGGCTAGAGTGCAGTGGCACAATCACAGCTCACTGCAGCCTCCATCTCCTGAGGCAGTCCTCCCACCACAGCCTCCTGAGTAGATGGGACCACAGATGTGCACCATCCTATTCAGCTAATTTTATTTTTCATTTTTTTTTTTTTTTTTTTTGTAGAGACAAGGTCTCACTATGTTGTTCAGGCTGGTCTAGAAGTCCTGGGCTCAAGTGATTCTCTTGCCTCTGCCGCCCAAGGTGCTAGGATTGCAGATGTGACCCACTGTGCCCAGCTGATAACATTTTCAGACGTAATATTCATTAGTGAGATAAGACACGTAGTGTTTTAATGGGCTGCATCTTGAGTGGCGGTACCTAATGTAATCATGAAACGGCCTTGACTGTTAGAGGCAAACCTTCAGGTCAGCCAAAAAGAAAGGCAATTATTGTTTGTGCCCTGCTACCCCCATATCCCATATTCCGTAGATTCTCCTTTTGGTTGTACCTTGAACCAGTGTAAGGAAAGGGCAGAGCTTAAAGTTTTCTAACGTAACTCAAAATTGCATGGGAATTTTGAGTAAATTTTGTACCAAAAGAACAATCCAAATGAACCACTTTGATGAAAAATTCTGGTCTTGTTAGTCAGCAGAGATCAAAATCAGTAGGTCCATCCAGTTCTAGGGGGTGATAAAAACTCCTAAGCTCTACAAAGTTCAGGGAATTAACACATTCAAGAAGTTAAAAGCAAATTGGAATTTTCACAAATCTAGAAGACAGTGACTCAAGTCATATATACTGACTCAGAAAACTCTAACATTGGTTCTCAATGAGAATGCCTCCAACCTATATATTATTTTCTTCTAAGAGAGTCTGATATGCATTATTTTCCTTCATATTTAACCTCCTTATTACTAGATGCTTACTGTCATATTTGAACAGATGACACCAATAAATTAAGTTTACTCAGATTAATTTGCTTTTATTGAAGGTCTAGGTGGTCAACACTTAAGTGGTCACCAAGCATCAGAAAAAATATGTATACTAGGATAACTGGAGAAAAAATTAAATAAAACAGATTATCCTGTGGGTAAAAGGAAGGTAAAGGACAGGTGATGACATGGCTGAGCAGTAACAATTACAGAACTGTGAAGGGAGAGGTTCATTCCCAAAGTTGAATTAAGACAGACATGAAAAATGTGAAAATAGGCCGGACACAGTGGCTCATTCCTGTAATCCCAGCACTGATGTAGGTGGATCACTTGAGCTCAGGAGTTTGAGACCAGCTTGGGCAACGTGGTAAAACCTTGTCTCTACAAAAAATACAAAAATACCCAGGTGTGGTTGCATGCACCTTAGTCCCAGCTACTTGGAAGACTGAGGTGGGAGAATCACTTGAGCCCGGGAGGCAGAGGTTGCAGTGAGCTGAGGTGGCACCACTGCACTTTAGCCTGGGTTACAGAACGAGACCCTGTCTCAAAAAAATATAATAATAAAAAAGAAAATATGGACATAATCTAAATCGGGTACAAATAGCCAATGACTCTTTTAAAAAACTTTAAAACTTTAAAAATATTAATTGACAAATAAGGATTGAGTATATTCAAGGTGTACAATGTGATGATTATATCTACTTATACTTTGTGTAATGATTACCTAAATTAAATTAATCAATATGTCCATTACCACCCATGCTGTACATTAGATCTCTAGAACTTGTTCATTTTGTATTTGACCAACATTTCCCCATTTCTCCACCCCCATAGTTTCTGACAACCACTGTTCTAATCTCTTCTTCTATGAGTTTGACAATTTTAGGTTCCACATATAAGTGAGATCACACAGTATTTATCTTCCTATTTCTGGATTTTCTTTTGCTTAGCATAATGTCTTCCAGATTCATTTATATTGTCACAAATGGCGGGATTCCCTTATTTTTTTCTGGCTAAATAATATTCTATTATGTATATATACACCACATTTTCTTTATTCTTTCATCTACTGAGTGATACTTAGGTTGTTGCTGTATTTTGCCTCTTGCGAATAATGCTGCAATGAATGTGGGGGTGCAGGTATACTGATTTTATTTGCTTTGGATATATACCCAGACACGGGATTGCTAGGTCCTCAATTTTTTTTTTGAGGAATCTCCATACTGTTTTCCATAATGGCTGCACCAATTTACTTCACTACTGACACTGTACATCGGTTCCATATTCTCCATACACTTGCCAACCCTTGCCATTGTTTGTCTTTTTCATGACAGTTATCTTAACAGGTGTGAGGTAGTATCTCACTGTGGTTTGATTTGCATTTCCCTGGTGATTAATGATGTTGAGCACCTTTTCATATACTTATTGGCCATTTGTATGTCTTCTTTGGAAAAATGTCTACTCAGGTCCTTTGCTTCTTTTAAATATGGTTATTATTATTTTTTAAGTTAATAATATTGAGTAATCAATACTTTTTATTTAAAAATAATATGGAGTAATTAATACATATTTTTTATTTAAAAATAATACTGAGGTTTTTTTGTGTTATGTGAGTTTCTGACATATTTTGAATATCAACTCCTTATCAGATATGTAATTTGCAGACATTTTCTCACCTTCCATAGGTTGCCTTTTTACTGTTTATTGTTTCATTTTTTTTTGTACAAAAATTTTCTGCTTTGATGCAATCCTGTTTGTCTATATTTGCTTTTCTTGCCTGTGTTTTTGGGGTCACATCCAAAAAAAACCACTGCCCAGGTCAATGTCAAGAAGCTTTTTCCTTAGGATCTCTTCTGATAGTTTTATAGTGTCAGATGTTACATCTAAGTCTGTAATTGATTTGAGTTATTTTTGTATATGGTGTGAGATAAGGGTTCAATTTCATTTTTCTGCATGTGGCTATACAATTTTTCTAATCATTTGTTAAGGAGACTTTCCTTTCTCCATTGTGCATTCCACTCCTGGTTTTATTTCTGGGCTTTCTATTCTTTTCTATTGGTCTATGTGTCTATTTTTATGCCATTACTGTACTGTTTTAATTACTAGAGCTTTGCAATATAGTTTGAAATGAGGGCGTGTGATACTTCCAGCTGTGTTCTTCTTTCTCAAAATTACTTTAGCTATTTTGGGCCTTTTGTGATCCCATACAAATTTTTCTATTTCTGTAAAAAATGTCATTGGAATTTTGATAGGGTTTGCATTTCTGTAGATTGCTTTGAGTAGTATAGCTATTTTAACCATGTTAATTCTTCCAATCCATGAACACAGACAATCTTTCCATTTATTTGTGTTTTCTTTAATATCTTACATCAATTTTTTACAGTTTTCAGTGAATAGATCTTTTCCCTCTTGGGTTAAATTTATTCCTAAGTATTTTATTCTTTCTGATGCTTTTGTAAGTGAGTCACTTTTAACATTTCTTTTTTGGGTAGTTGGTTGTAGTGTATACAACTGACTTGCATTTGTTGATTTTTGAATCTTGCAACTTTACTGAATTTGTTAATCAGTTTTAACTTTTTTGGGGGGTGGAATTTTAGGGTTTTCTTTATATAAAATTATGTCTTCTGCAAGCAGATAATTTAACTTCTTTCTTCTAAATTTAGATGGCTTTTTTTTCCTTGCCAAATAGCTCTGGATAGGACTTCCAGTACTGTGTTGACTAGAAGTGGCAAAAGTGGGCATCCTTTTATTGCTTCTGATACTGGAGGAAAAGCTTTCAGTTTTTCGCTGTTGAGTATGATGTTAGCTGTGGGCTTGTATTTTGGCCTTTATTATGTTGAGGTACATTCCTTTCATACCTAATTTGTTGATTTGTTGAGTTTTTTTTTTTTTTTAAATCATGAATGAACATTGAATTTTGTCAAATGTTTTCTCTGCATTTTTTGAGTTGATCACATGATCTTTATCCTTTATTCTGTTAATGTGGTGTATCACACATGTTGATTTACATATATTGAACCATCCTTGATCATGTTGTGTGATCCGTTAATATGCTGTTGAATTTGGCTTCCCAGGGTTTTGTTAAGGATTTTTGCATCTACATTCATTAGGGATATGGGCATGTAACTTTCTTTTCTTGTAGCACTGTCATCTGGCTTTGATATGATGATAATTTGGTATGAGGCTAAAATGAGTTTGAAAGTGTTCTCTATTTTTAAAGTTTTAGGAATAGTTTGAGAAAGATTGGTGTGAATTATTCTTTAAATGCTTGTTAGAATTCATCTGTGAAGGTATCTGGTCCTGAGGGATTTTTTTGTTTGTATTTGTCGAGAGGTTTTTGATTACTGATTCAATTTCCTTAATCAATATTGGTTTGTTCAGATTTTCTATTTCTTCATGGTTAGTTTTGGTAGCTTGTATGTTTCTAGGACTTTATCTAGTCCTAAATTATTCAATTTGTTCATAGTAGCTTCTTATGATCCTTTCTTTGTATTTCTGTGGTGTCAACTGTAATGTCCTCTCTTTCATTTATAATTGTATTTGAGTCCACTCTCCTCTTTTATTGGTTAGTCTAGCTAAAGGTTTGTCATTTCTGTTGATTTTTTTTTAAAAACAACTTTTAGTTGTGCTGATTTTTCCTATTGTCCTTCTAGTCTCTATTTCACTTATTTCTGCTCTAATTTTTATTACTCCTTCCTTTTGCCGACTTTGGACTTAAAGTTCCTTTAAGTATGAAGTTAGGTTGTTTATTTGAGGTCTTCCCTTTTTCTTAATGTAGGTCATTGTCAGCCAATAATTCCTTATCAAGTGCCTACAATATGTTTAATTTTATATCAAAGACTCCACTATAATACAGTATAAGGTGTTCTTAGTAAATCTAAATGATAATTTGTTTCATGGTGTTAGAAAGAAAAAAATCTCGCATCTTTACTGAGTTTCAATTCGGAGGCATGCAGATTTTGTTCTTGGCTGGAAACCTGAAGTGGGTGAATGAAATTCTAAAATAGTAAGACCTTGAGAAAGGGCTGGGGAACTGCACTGAAAAATCAGACAAAGATGGTTTGTTCCTGATGCAAATAGAGGAGGCAGATTGGGCCAAGGGGGCAGTTGCCACAGACCATGGCTGGGTGTAAGTCTCAACTCTGTAAATCTGTAAATTCAATCTCCTTCATGCGGTGGGACATAAGCAAAACTCACAAGAAAATGATGAGGGATGGGAATCATCATGTAGTCTCTATGAAAGACTGTGACTGCCAAGCTGAGCAGAATGTTTTTGTCAGCTAATCATACACTATCAGGAGGTGAAGACACTCAGGAAGCACAGGTATCCTTAGAAGCTGCCTAAAGCCTGGCACATGGGCACATGACCAAATGCTTCTAATGGTTCATACTGCTCCCCTGAGAAGCACAGGAGACCACTGACAAATCCTGATTTGTCTTTTCTACATTTCATATCACCTAGTTCACATAGTCTTTAGTTCAGATAGGCTTTCTGAAGATTAGAGTGTCTGTTCTGTTTGGTCATTTATTTCATTTTTTTTTTTTTTTTTTTTTGAAACGGAGTCTCGCTCTGTCCCCCAGGCTGGAGTGCAGTGGCACCATCTCGGCTTACTGCAAGCTCCGCCTCCCGGGTTCACGCCATTCTCCTGCCTCAGCCTCCCCAGTAGCTGGGACTACAGGTGCCTGCCACCACACCTGGCTAATTTTTTGTATTTTTAGTAGAGACAGGGTTTCACTGTGTTAGCCAGGATGGTCTCGATCTCCTGACCTCATGATCCGCCCACCTTGGCCTCCCAAAGTGCTGGGATTACAGGCGTGAACCACCACGCCCGGCCTATTTCTGCTTGGGAAGTATCACATCTTTTAAAGGGCAGATGACGTGTTTCAACAGATCTGCATTGTTTTTATGAGTTTAGCTCTCAGATCAGGGGCTGAGAGTGCCTAAATTCCAACCCTGGTTACTGACGATAAGGAGTATTGCCATGGAAAAGTATATTCCTTTGTTCCACAAAGGAGAAAGTCGAGGCTTGCAGAATTTACCTGCTCTAAGGACAGTGTGTGAACTGAATGCAGGGGTCAGGTCTGGTGACACACACCAGTGCTCTTGGCCCCAATGATGTGATTGCTCTGTTGATCTGAGAAGGCCAGAGTGGAGGGCAGTGGGGTTGCCTCCTATTTGCTTTGTAGGAAGAGCTTTCTGCTGGGGAAAATTGGCAAGCTCTGGTGATAACGCTAAGAAAGCTCCAGTAAGCTAGTTTTTCTCTAGAGACTCAGCAGAGAAAGAAGGTGACTTGAGCACCTTATTGACAGGTATGCAAACCAAACGTGGCTGACTCATTCTCTACTAGGGAGCCGGCTGCAGCAGCTCCTCCAAGAGAACTCTGGGATGTTTCTGATGCTAGGAGGCCTCATATGCTTCCAAAGGAGTGGGAAGAAACTAGCATTAACCAGGGTATAATAAAGAACAGTTGCTTGAGAGGAAAGTATTTAATATGCTCCATTCTTTTTTAGAACAGATCTACAATCCCATATCTCAAATCTTTGCATCCAGATTACTTTGGATTTCAGAATATTTTGAATTTCAGGAAAAGGCATATAACATGTGTTATATAGTCCTAATTGTATTTGGGGCAGCATCCTCTAAAAATATAAATTTTTCAGCAATGAAACACAAATAGTTGCATCAGGTGAGATATGTAAATAATATGAATAGTCTCTCATCAGTCCAGTTCAGGTTTTGCAGCCACATGAATTTGTTTTAACATAGCTGTGAGGGCTTTGTGGGCCTCAGAATTTCAGATAGAGGACTGTGAACCAGTGTTACTTTTTATGTGATATTTTAATCTGGACATATTTCTGATCAGTAATGAGCTGAACAATTAATATTTTCAAATATTTGCGTGAAAAAAGCCTCCAAACTTTGTGATTCTAGCCTGTTTATCTCATTCCCACTCTATAAGTGGTTCCCAAACTCTACTGTGCATCAGATCGTCTGGAGAGTTGGCTAACTGTGTTTATTCCTGGGCTTCCTACCCAGGAATCTGCCTTTAAAGAACAGAGTGGATGACTCTGATGCAGGTGGAACTGGACCCCATAAAGAGGCACTGCTGCCATTTGTTGCTCCGAGGTGCAACCTACAGACCTGCAGACCCTGGAGCAAAAGTTCATCTTGCAGAGGTGACTCCATGTGTGTGGCAGTAGATATTGTTTGCATATACTGAACCCCATCTACACCCTTGCCTTAAAAGATGCCTGGAGGAGCTTGTCCTGGGGTGTACTGGGAAGGTTAGCTAGGCAGGGACCTAGGAACTAGGAGCATAAGGTGACAGCCCAGATGCAGGAAGAGGAGAAAAGAGAATTAACAGTAGATTCTTGCTATGTGCCAGATGCTTTTCAGAGGCCCAGTAATGGAATAACCACAACAGGGGTACACCTGGGTGGGATGTAGGGGTGAGGTTATTCTTTTTTTTTCTGGAGAAGCAAGATCAGAGAGTTAAAGTCACATTGTACGGAGGTGAGATTCTAGTAGTTTTGGATCTATCGCCCTACCCTTGCTTCCATCCTTCCTCTCTTCCCTTCCTTCCAACTGCAGTCACAGACATTTGTGCTAATTATACTGCTCAGTTCGTTCACATCATTGGTCGATGCCAGGCCCTTTTCTTGCTTTGTTTTATTTAATTAATTATTTTTCTCTTCTTTTCCTCAACCTCATTTGCATTTTTCTTCCTTCCATATTAACTGCACTTCATGTATCTTTGTGAACTCTACTGTGTCTCTGCAAAAGTTGACACCTAAGACTGTAAATACATATGAAGTATCGAAACATTTTAGAAATACTGCTATTGAAGATTTTTGGGTGGTTGTTCTCTTCCAAAGAAAAAGAATTTCTTGAGAAATTAATTTATTATATTATTAGGATGGGAGGTTTGGATTAACCTTTAAGAGGGTATCAGATCTAGCAAAATGAATTCTCAAAAAATCTCTGGCTACAGCTGTCCTTAGGACTGAGGGGATAAGGAGGCACTCAGCTACTCACATGCATGGAGCCAGAGGCACGGCTTGTTTTAACCCACACTGACCACACAGGGGAGCTTTAAGCCTTTTCTGTACAGCCCGGTCGCCCCTCTCCTTATATTAATGGAGAGGCAAGGACGATAGTCACGTTTTGGCCAAGTACACCTCTTTTCTGACAAGACCACCAAATCTAGTCATCTGAGGTGGCACCAAAAAGTTAGTGAGAGTTTAAACTTAAGTAGAAGAACATTGCAACGTTATGTTTTATGGCTTGTGTGGAACAGCTCGTTTCTGCAGCTAAAGAAAGGATTAGATTTGCAAATAAGCCCTAGACTGCATTTGCTCTATTTTATTAAAAAAATTAAAAAAAATTATTATTTTAACAAAGAGATAGGCTCTTGCTATGTTGACCAAGCTGGTCTTGAGCTCTTGGTCTCAAGAGATCTTCCTGCCTTGGCTTTCCAAAGTGTTTGGGATTACAGGCGTGAGCCACCGCTTCTGGTCAGATCTTCTAATATTACTAAATTTAATTTTTCCCCAAGTTTGGAAGATAAAGGATGCTATTTCATAGGAGTCTTTGCGTTTTAAAAAAAGGTGTTATATTATTGAAAATTTCAAATATATAGAGAAAACAGTACAGTGGATCCGATGTATCATTACTTATTCATACATACCATACACAATTATAATTATCAATGCCTGGGAAATATTGTTTCAACTCTACCCTCTTCAATGTTATTTTGAACTAAATCTCAGACATCACACTGGAATACTTTGATATGTATGTCTCAGAGATAAGATAACCACAATATTATTGTTACACTCACATCATTAATTCCTTAGCATCGACTATCCAGTGTTCCCAGATTTCTGATTATCAGGTAATTTTTAAATTATTTCATTTTCTTTCTTTCTCATCTGCTTTGCGATGGTAAGGTAAATTTTTCAATAGTTTGTTTTAATCGCAATCCAAATATAACCTAAACATTGTGATTTGTTGACATTTCTTCTACGTCTCTCATGATTCATGTGTTATTGTTGATAAAGAAACTGAGTCTTTTGTCCTGGAGAATTTCTCACAATTTTGATTTTGTTGTTCACGTGTGGTGGTTGTTTTACATGTTTTTCTGTCTCTTATAAATTGGGTGTTTATAGTTAGAGGCTTGGATAGATGGCATCTCTCTCTCTCTCTCTCTCTCTCTGTCTCTCTGTCATCTATTGTTTATAATCTATTTATTTAACCTATACTTGTTTCTCTTTTTATCATATTGTGATTCGCTAATTCTTTTTATTAACTGGAACACTTCTATAAAGAGACTTTGTTTGATCAACTACTTGACTGTCTTAGGTTCAGATGTTATAAGAGAGACAGGATAAGTGTTTGAGGCTTTCCTTGTATTTAATATGCTTTTTCTCAACAATATGCTGATTACCTAGTGATATGGTTTGACTGTGTCCCCAGTCAAATCTCATTTTGAATTGTAGCTTCCATAATTCCCATGTGTTGTGAGAGGGACTGGGTGGTAGATAATTGAATCACGGGGGCGGTTTCCCCCATACTGTTCTTGTAGTAGTGAATAAGTCTCACGAGCTCTGATGGTTTTATAAGGGGAAATCCTTTTTGCTTGGTTCTCATTCTTCTCTTGCTTGCTGCCATGTAAGATGTGACTTGCTCCTCCTTGCCTTTTGCCATGATTGTGAGGCCTCCCCAGCCATGTGGAACTGTGAGTTTATTAAACTTCTTTTTCTTTATAAATTACCCAGTCTCAGGTATGTCTTTATCAGCAGTGTGAGAACAGACTAATATACCTAGAATCTGCCAAAGGTGACCAATAAGGTTTTTGTTGTGGTATCATTATGAATTCATGGATTTAAGCATATTTGTGTTTCAACCCATTGTAGTTACTGTGCTATCTTTGCCCAATGGGGGTTTATTCAGCTTGACTTTTGGGTACTTTGGTCATGATCCCGGTACTCACTAAGAGCTTTGTTGCAGTGTGGTATGGCAAGACGTGCCAGGCTCATCTTGGACTTTTTTTTGGCCCAGCCCTGGAATCAGTCATTTCTTCTGGTTCCCTTGGTGAGAAATGATATTGCAAGGCCATAAACTGGGTGTATCCCAGACATTTTATGAAGAGAGGCTACTTTTCAGCTCCTG
>NW_012105054.1:2843622-2846356 GCF_000951045.1 Mandrillus leucophaeus | reverse complement strand
CCAAAGACAAAAACCACATGATTATCTCAGTAGATGCAGAAAAGGCCTTTGACAAAATTCAACAGCCCTTCATGGGTGTCTTCATTTCTAACAAACTCTCAGGTGGTGCCAGTGGGGTTGGTTTCTGGACCACATTTTGTGTGGTGAGGGTCTGGGGATGATTTCGATAGCTTTGTAACATATTCAAAATTCCCTTCATCTTTTTACTCTTAGAACACTTGCTCACTTGAATTCACTCACTTGAATTAAATGCATACTAACTCATCAATAAACTAACAAAATGCACACAATCCCAGGAAGTTTTTCAGCTCCTTACAGTCATCTCATGCTCTCCTCCCAATTTCACTTTTTACTTGTTATCGCTTCATCTTGTGGGGTTCAATGCAAGCACACTCATGGAGCTAAAGAGCCACTTAGTAAGCAGATACAGAACACAGAGTAAGGTGCTAGGATTTCCTAGCCTCTGCACTATTGACATTTTGGACTGGATAATTTTTTGTTGTGAAGACTGGCCTGCCCATTGTAGGATGTTTAGCAGCATCCCTGACCTCTACTCAGTAAATGCCAATGTCATCTCTATCCCAACCCCACCTGATACCTGCTCACAACAATCAAAAATGTCTCCAGATATTGCCAGATGTCCCCTGGGAGGATGGGACATTTCCCCTGGTTGAGAACCACTGCTCTAGACTGTGCATGGCCTGGGGACCAAACACAAAATTTTCGAGTGAAGAAAGGAAGAAAGCAACATTTTTGTGTGTGTGTGTTTTTGTGTGTGTGTGTGTGTGTGTGTTTTTTTTTTTTGCTAGTTCTCAACACTAACAAAATCAGGGACTAGGAACTGGAATCTCTGCTTCAGCCCAACGTTTCCACTTCTGTGACTGTAGAAGAAAGAGGAGAAGCAGCATACGGACCACGGACCTCCTCCATCTTTGCTGCCACCTTCCCACTCATGTATGGGTGCACCTCATTTGTGGAGCCCACATCACTGGGCAGACCTTAGTTTCAAGGGGTTTAAGAACGTGGTGGTATCTTAGTCTGTTTTGTGTTGCTATAAAAGAATAACTGAGGTTGGTTAATTTATAAAGAAAAGAGGTTTATTTAGCTCATGGTTCTGTAGGCTGTACAGGAAGCATGGCGCTCACATCTGTTCAACTTTTGGTGAGGGCTTTTGTGCTGTATAAAACATAGTGCAGAAGGTCAAAGGGGAAGCAGACACATGAGAAGAGAGACCATACCTGGGGAGGCATCCTGGCTTGATAACAACCCACTTTTGTGAGAACTAATTTTTCCCTTAAGAACCAATCCAGTCCTGTGAAAGAAAGAACTCCCTACCATGGGAACGGCACCAAGTCATTCATGAGGGATCTGCCCCATGACCCAAACACCTCCCTCTAGGCCTCACCTCACAACACAGCCACATTGAGAATCAAGTTTCAGCATTATTTTGTGGGGACAAACAAACAATATCCAAACCATAGCAGGTGGTCAGCTTTTCACCTCTCTGTGAGGGGAGACCTATGAGAAGAGTCTGGGATGGATGTTGAGTGAGCCAGTCCATGGGTCCACCCTCTCCCATGCTTCAGACTTCCCAGACTTCCCAGGCTAAGCCTGGAGAAGTTGCCTTTGGCTAAGCAAAAAGGCTCAGTGCTCCAACAAAACTTTAGGATGATCATTTTCCTCTTTTCTAAAAAATAATTACACTTCAGTAATTAATAATACTAGAGAAATAATTAATACAGTAATTAATAGAGAAATATACAAGGCCTAAGCTAGAAACTTTTACCAGGCACATCTTATGGACAATTATTGAATATTACAAAATGGGCAGACAGTCTATCAAGAGAATGTTCTATCTTATGAAAGAGCAACAGTATATGGTTGCTAATGCTTATATAATGTATGTGCCCGGGACTGTCTTAATGTCTTTTTCTATATTAAGTTATTTAAATCTCACAGCAAATATCAAAATAATACTTTTCACAGATGAGAAAACTGAGACCCAGAGACTTTAAGTATCTTGCCCAAGGTCACCTAATTAGAAAACGGCAGGGCTGGGATTTCAATCCATGCAAATTTGATTGCAAAATCTGTTTTTCATAACTATGCTATAACTAACTATAAATAAATAGATAAATATTTGATTAGATGCCATCTTATAATCTATAAAGGTTCTGTGGCCCTAAGAGATAGGGTTAATATGAAAAAAAGTGCAAGAGTCTGTCAAGCTCAAGGTCTTTGCAGCTTTTGAAAAGACATTTAAATATTGTGTAAAGGAAAGGAATGAAAAAGCCCGGTTAAGTGATGTAACAGCATAAGTGAGGGTAGCAGGTTTTCATTGAGATTTTCATTCATTTTGGGGAAACTGTATTTTACAGGACATAGGTTCTCTGTGATATCAGCCCCTTCATTATACTATGAAGTCCCTGTTATAGTCTGTCCATTCGGTTTGAAGTGGCCCATTTGTGTCACTGACAAGAATTCAGTTTGTATCAGACCTGATACTTTCAGCTGTTAAGAACTTCTAGCTGTTAAGAAGGTATCCCTTACATTTTGGAGAGTGACATACTGTATTTTAGTTGGTTAGCATCTTTTACCCAGAAAAAGATTTAGATTAACGTCAAAATCTATAAGAGAATCAAAACATAATATTAATATTTTTGTAATAAGGCATCTGAATATGTTTATAAGATTTTGTCTATTAGAATGCTAGTCAAACTTATCAATAAATTAA
>NW_012105054.1:2834621-2839367 GCF_000951045.1 Mandrillus leucophaeus | reverse complement strand
ACACTCACATCATTAATTCCTTAGCATCGACTATCCAGTGTTCCCAGATTTCTGATTATCAGGTAATTTTTAAATTATTTCATTTTCTTTCTTTCTCATCTGCTTTGCGATGGTAAGGTAAATTTTTCAATAGTTTGTTTTAATCGCAATCCAAATATAACCTAAACATTGTGATTTGTTGACATTTCTTCTACGTCTCTCATGATTCATGTGTTATTGTTGATAAAGAAACTGAGTCTTTTGTCCTGGAGAATTTCTCACAATTTTGATTTTGTTGTTCACGTGTGGTGGTTGTTTTACATGTTTTTCTGTCTCTTATAAATTGGGTGTTTATAGTTAGAGGCTTGGATAGATGGCATCTCTCTCTCTCTCTCTCTCTCTCTGTCTCTCTGTCATCTATTGTTTATAATCTATTTATTTAACCTATACTTGTTTCTCTTTTTATCATATTGTGATTCGCTAATTCTTTTTATTAACTGGAACACTTCTATAAAGAGACTTTGTTTGATCAACTACTTGACTGTCTTAGGTTCAGATGTTATAAGAGAGACAGGATAAGTGTTTGAGGCTTTCCTTGTATTTAATATGCTTTTTCTCAACAATATGCTGATTACCTAGTGATATGGTTTGACTGTGTCCCCAGTCAAATCTCATTTTGAATTGTAGCTTCCATAATTCCCATGTGTTGTGAGAGGGACTGGGTGGTAGATAATTGAATCACGGGGGCGGTTTCCCCCATACTGTTCTTGTAGTAGTGAATAAGTCTCACGAGCTCTGATGGTTTTATAAGGGGAAATCCTTTTTGCTTGGTTCTCATTCTTCTCTTGCTTGCTGCCATGTAAGATGTGACTTGCTCCTCCTTGCCTTTTGCCATGATTGTGAGGCCTCCCCAGCCATGTGGAACTGTGAGTTTATTAAACTTCTTTTTCTTTATAAATTACCCAGTCTCAGGTATGTCTTTATCAGCAGTGTGAGAAGAGACTAATATGCCTAGAATCTGCCAAAGGTGACCAATAAGGTTTTTGTTGTGGTATCATTATGAATTCATGGATTTAAGCATATTTGTGTTTCAACCCATTGTAGTTACTGTGCTATCTTTGCCCAATGGGGGTTTATTCAGCTTGACTTTTGGGTACTTTGGTCATGATCCCGGTACTCACTAAGAGCTTTGTTGCAGTGTGGTATGGCAAGACGTGCCAGGCTCATCTTGGACTTTTTTTTGGCCCAGCCCTGGAATCAGTCATTTCTTCTGGTTCCCTTGGTGAGAAATGATATTGCAAGGCCATAAACTGGGTGTATCCCAGACATTTTATGAAGAGAGGCTACTTTTCAGCTCCTGAGGATGAGGAGGAGAAAGGGACCAGGCACAATGAACCAACTTACAGATCTGCTGGGAAGATCAAGCAGCAGTGTGTCCTGTGCCCTGTGCACTGAAATTGTTCTACACTTCCTTTCTTTGTTCAGCCCAGCTGGTGCTGCTGAGACAGTACCTTCACAAGGACTTGAGGCATGCCACCCATCAGCTCTCCCAGAATGCTGGTTACTTGACATGGCAGAAAGATCAGGGGCATTGGGCCCACTCACACCTGAGTCTACTTTGTAGCTGGCCGCTTACTCGCCCTGTGCCATGGCCAAGTTATTCAAGTTTCCCAAGCCTCCATCTTTTAATCTATAAAATGGAATTAACAACAACTACCTCAGACATTTCTTATGGCAATTAGCATAGATGATCTTTTCTAGTTTAATGAATTTAACCTGTAAAAAACCCAGCACAGGACTTGCACACAGTAAGTGTATTAGGCAGTTAATACAAATGATCACCATATACCCCAAAATAGCAAATTGGGGATGATCATTTAACCCTAATTAGTAATTAGCTAAACTATTCCCAGTTGAATCAAGCATCAAGCCAGCATGAAAATGAACAATAAGGAAGATGTGTGGAAAAGGAAGCCAGTGAGCTATTTGCTGGCCTGATGTTATCTATTAGATTAAGGTCTAAAACTTTTTCTGTCTTTAGATAAATTTTCTAGGGTAAGTCCCTTTCCACTTCCTATTTCCCAACAAACTACTGGCATACGTAATAATCCTTCAACTTATAAATTCAGGTCAGGGGTCTACTTTATAAGCATTAAATTAAAAAGGCCATACCCAGATAGAAGGGCACCAGAAATCACCAGGTGTCCTAGAGTCTCTGATGTAATGCTGCCTTTGTTTCTGTTTGGTTATCTGGGAAGTACCTGTTTTAACCCTCTGGCTTTACCTCTCTAGCATGGCCCAGAGACAGTGAGTCCTTGCTTTCCAAAGTTCTGTCCTTCAACCCTGTTTCTTGTATGCATAAAAGTCTCCACAAGTAAGACTAAAATTGTTGCCCATGTTACTCTCTCTATATAGAGTCAAGTCTGCCTTCAGCACTTTTACGCCTTTTTGGGTGGGGTGAGGGGACACATACTACAAAGGAGGAAATGAATCCAAGTAGACATATTCCTGTATGTCATATCGTTAATATACAGAGAATACATTCTGAGGTTCACTCTGATAGAATTAGTTCCTTCAGCTGCTGGGTCCCTGCAGTGCTATGTACACACATTTAGGCATACTTACCTTGTCAAAAGTTTTCTTTAGTTGACTAAGTGATGAGAACTGCTTTCTTCTCTTTTTTAAAATGTTAAGTGCCTAGGTTGGTGGCTGTTACATAAAAGTTTGAAGATACATCTTTAATGGTGGATCACTGAAGTCTGTTAAGATCGTTCAAAAATATTTTTTTCATTATAAGTAACATTCAAATTGTACAAAATTTAGAAAATAAAAGTGTCAAAAAAGATGAATGATAATCTCATAATCTATACAATTCCTCTGAATGTTTTACTCTTTTTAAAATATATAATGAAATTTTAAATGGATAGTTTACACACTTTCTGTATTGTATTTTTTAACTAACATGATGTCATAAGCATTTCTTATGTCATTACATAGTTATTATAATCATATCTGAATAGTTGCACTATTTTGGACTTTAGATTGTTTTCCTTTTTTTCATGTAATTAATAGCACTGTAATAATATGTTAGTGAGTATAATTTTTAATCAGTTTTGAATATTTCTTTATGAAAGAGTTATGTGGGATTGCTATATACGAGGATATGCATAATCTTTCAGATTTTTATGAATATTATCTAACTACTCAAAAATTTTATGTCATTTTATAATTCATCACACATATATTTGAATGTGTTACATCATACTCCGATGAACTGTAGGTGTTTTTTGATGCTTTTCATAATAGCAATAAAAAAATGGAATTGTGTTTGATTATTGTTAAGGGTAAGCATTTTTTCATATTTTGGTTACAGTTGTGTTTCTTCAGGTTAAAGAATAATGGATCTTGACTAAATCTTAGCAATCATCTGCTCCAGTGTCCTTCAGATGTTTCTTATAAACAGTCTGCATTTTTCAAATGCAGTTTTATACACCCCAATCTCTAAAACAGATACAAATACAAGTGCTCTTGATGGAGTGGGAGTGGAAGGTCCCATAAACCCCACTACTCAACTTTCCCTCAACCCCTGAGACTGCCCTAAGGAATACTAGCGCTCCAGGAAACAGAGTTTGAAAACCACCCATTTGCCTCTGCCATGATCTTACTCTTGGCAGATGTTCCTGCAGAATCCCTGCAGAGGTAATTTAGTGATGTGTGGAGCCACAGTCTGTGTGTGATCTCTGGAGGAGCAAAGTGAGGGCTGCCAAGAAGTACTGACTACAAAATCTCTTTGGGGTATAGAAAAGGAGTGGTGTGTATATGTGCGTGGGTGGCAGTGCTGGGAATATTTCTGTTGGGGAGATATAATCTCTGTCTAATAAATAGCCTTTCACATTTTTAAATAGTATACCCAATGCTCCGGACTAAACATCTTTCTTACAAAGAGGAAAAATAAGGGGCGAAATGAGTCATATTACAAAAGGACCATAGGGTCTCTTTAAGTGGCATCTTTTCAGGAGCTTGTTTGCAGATCATTAAATACTTAATAGAGGGAGAAAGAAATAATCGATGTGTTCCAGGACACTGGTGATTAAGTAGCAATCAGATATAAAACAAAGCAGATCTGAAGTTACTCTGATTTGTGTCTCATGTTGAAATTCTGCATTTTACCAGCCAGGGAGCAAAAGTATGATACCATGCAATTCACTATCCAAGTACTTGTCAATTAAAAGTTGTCTCTCCAGTTCATACACACCTGCTGGTGTTGCCTATGCAGTACATTTTCAATGTGCATATTGGCATAGTGGAGGTCTTGTTAAAAATGTTGATTCTCATTAAAAATCTCAGAGGTAGGACTCAGGTGTCTTCATTTCTTTTTTTTTTAAATTTTACTTTAAGTTCTAGGGTACATGTGCACAATGTGTAGGTTTGTTACATATGTATACATGTGCCATGTTGGTGTGCTGCACCTATTAACTCGTCGTTTACATTAGGTATATCTCCTAATGCTATCCCTCTCCACTCCACCCACCCCACGACAGGCCCCAGTGTGTGATGTTTCCCTTCCTGTGTCCAAGTGTTCTCATTGTTCGATTCCCACCTATGAGTGAGAACATGTGGTGTTTGGTTTTCTGTCCTTGTGATAGTTTGCTGAGAATGACGCTTCCCAGCTTCATCCATGACCCTTCAAAGGACATGAACTCATCCTTTTTTATGACTGCATAGTATCCCATGGTGTATATGTGCCATAGTTTCTTAATCCAGTCT
>NW_012105054.1:2804898-2829463 GCF_000951045.1 Mandrillus leucophaeus | reverse complement strand
AGTATTTAGAAGGAAATAAATTATTTGACATTTATAAATGTTGTTTTATATATTTGAAGTTTTAAAATTAATTTTGTAAGTAGGATCAACTATGAATCAGTCTCCTTAAAAGTGATTGTTAAAACTTTTTAGACTGACACGTATAGTTATATATATAGATTGAATTTAAAAGCTTACAGAAGAAATAAATGTTTTGAATTTTTAACTTTCAAAAGGCTGAGACGAGATGAATTTGTAATTTTAATAAGTTGAAAATCATTTTTTAAATACCAAAGTAAACCCTTGAATAATTCTTTCTCTGCCCAGGCATTCTCCTCGAAGACATAAACAAAAACACCTCCCCAGCCCACCTACACCTGCAAAGCCTCAAATGCAAAGTCATCGAAGAAATAGCAAAAAGCTTCTCAGGGCCACCAATAGGAAGGCAGATGAATTTAGGAAAGAACAGAGACAACCTATGTCCGTTCTCTAAATTAGGACTGTAAGCTTTACAGTGTTGAGAGAAAAACAATCAAATGGAATATTTTGATCAGTAATAGATTTCAACACTTTTGTACTTCATACACTGCTCTCTTTCTTTAGAAACATTTGGAAGAGTTTTACCATGCAAAGATCAAAACAGCAAAGCAACTCTTCATAGCAATTACCAAGTCAATGTATTTCACAATAGTCCCTTTAGTGCGGGTTGTAAATGCGTCTCAGCGTATTTCCTGATTTACTTACACAAAGGAGGGCCCTCAACTTTGAAAACTTCAGTCTTGAGGGCTAAATCGAGGTAGTGCTCATGAAAAATTAGAACAAAACTTTTTCATTCACATTAGAATGTAATTGCTATTTTACTATAATTGATTCATATCTATTTTGTAGATTCTGGAAACTTCTAACTGCACAACTGTTTTTTTTTTTAATTAGCAAAATAAACAAATGCATTCAATGGAAAAACTATACAAGACAATGAAAATACTGATATATGAGTGTTTCTTCAGTTATAAACATTAATGTAGTTGTGGAATTATATATACCATCCCATGCCAATTTTGTTCTTGAAATTGTGAAAAATCATACTTTATTTACTGTGCATTTTGGTTTCTTTTTTCTTTGTTTTTTAACTGAGACGGAGTCTTTTTCTGTCGCCCAGTCTGGAGTGTAGTGGCACAATCTTGGCTCACTGCAAACTCCGCCTCCCAGGTTCAAGCGATTCTCCAGCTTCAGCCTCCCAAGTAGCTGGGACTACAGGCACGGTGGCGCCCAGCTAACTTTTGTATTTTTAGTAGAGACAGGGTTTCACCATGTTGGCCTGGCTAGTCTCGAACCCCGGACCTCAAGTGATCCTCCCATCTCAGTCTCCTAAAGTGCTGGGATTATAGGGGTGAGCCACTGTGCCCCGCCTGGTTTCTTTTCTAGAATCGTGGCTGGCTCTTCATCCTGCCCTAATGAGGAGTGGGGGCAGCTTGTGCATCTCGTGAGCAATGCTGCTTCGCTACTGGCCCCCTCTGGCCTTCAAAATCTTCATCACTAAAGGGAGGGTTGAAGGATTACCTTGGAAGAATGTGTTGATACTCACAGGATACTGTTCTGGAGTTTATTATTCAGAATTAGTCTTGTTTGTGGTGAAAACAGTAGAAAAATAATAATGACTCCATTCATGGCTATTTGAGCAGTCCCTATTAGGGCACTTAGGTGGTTCTACTTCCTAGAGCAAAGCTCCGTAACCCTGGATAAGGTACCAAACCTTAGTTTTCTATCTGTAAGTTGAGAGATTCGTCTCTTCCTCACAGGATTGTGAGGATTCTGTGATAGGGAAATGGGCCCAGTATCTGACCCATGGCACAGCACTCAGTATGTGGCAATGAAGAGCCATCAGTGCTCATTAATAACCCCAAACCACATCCTGGCTTAGCCACACCGTGAGCTGATCCAAGCCTCCTGTTAGCAATTTCAAGGCTCTTCATTCTAGAAGTCATCTCCCACTTGGTACTGTCATACCTCCCCCAACTTCTCTTTAGATGTGTTGCCCAATGTCTGAGGGTTCCTTCCTTCCCTTGCTCCTCCTGCCTCCAACAAAATCTGTTTTTGAGAGAGTATCTAATAACCTCTTGGTCTAAGTCATTATTTCTTTTTATCTCATTTTTCCAGGTTTGTTGAGGTATAATTGACTAATAAAAGTTGTATATATTTAAGGTACACAGCCTGATGCTTTGATATACATTGTGGAATGACCACTTTAATCAAGTTAATTAACATATCTGTTGCCTCATGTAGTTGCGTGTGTGTGTGTGTGTGTGTGTGTGTGTGTGAATACCAAAGACCAACTTCTTAGCAAATTTCAAGGATTCATACAGATTTGGAAACTCTAGTCACCATGTTATAAGTAAGATCTTAGAATTTATTCATCTTACAAAACTGAAACCTTGTACTCCTTGACTAACATGTCCCTTTAAAAGGGTCACATGGCTTTAGACCAAAAAAAGTAGAGCTTAAATTCTATATTTCAGGCTATAGGAAGAGGGTAGCAGAGGCATCTGAGGGTTGAAACACTTGTTTGAACTCTGGTAATTATACCTTTCAATATTCACCTTCTCCACCTACTTGTAAAAATGGCCTCACTAGGCTGAGTGATTTCTGGCACCCTCTTTCCCCCAAAATCTGTTTCAGAGGTTAGAGTGACCTCTTAAGGAATGAGTTATTCAGGAATTTCAAATCTGTCAGAAGGCATAATTCAAAAATCTTTGGGCATGAGTGGGGTGTGGAGTACTTACCAAATAAAATCCTAGTTTTAAATTTGAGCACACAAACTTTAAAACTTTGGAAAGTAAAATGTGCTTGACTTTGTGGGTGTGTGGTGTGAACATGTGTGGATAAGCATGTGTGACTGTGTGCATGTGAGTGGTAAGAATCAGTGTATGGGGTCTGTGGTTGCATGTGTATGTGTGTACAAACATGTATGGGTGATGAGTATGAGTGTGTGTGATGTGTGGTGTGTGTGGTATATATATGTGTGTGACTGTGTGTGTATTGTGTGTATGTAGTATGCATGATTGCATGTATGGTGTGTGTATGTGGTGTGTGTGACTGCATGTGTGTGTGTGGCACATTGTGACCTCTGCTGAAACAGCAGTTCAGGTGATAGAAGCCTCCTGTTCAACCACAAAACAGATTGTTTTCCTCCAAATTCCCCGGACATTGTGGAGCCCTGAGCCAGGATTACTATCTCTACCGTGGAGAGGGAGTTTATTCCAAATAAACATTGTCTGTAAAGTTGACAGATTCCTGAGATGAACTTTAGCTTGAGTTTCTATTTACTATAAGTTCCTAAGAAAACTTTGAGAGTATAATTTGTGCTCAAATGCTTCAGTCAGAGTGAACTATAGGATGGAGGAGATAACTTGAGTGTTTAATCTGTGCAGATGCTGTTTCATTTTTTTTTTGTTTTTGTTTTTTGAGACGGAATCTTGCTCTGTCGCCCAGGCTGGAGTGCAAGACTATTTTTTGAGAAGTGGCTCTGGCTGTCAGTAGCATTTCCTTCCCCGGCCAAAGGCCACTTGCTCCTTTTTCCTTTGGTATCCTTTCTGAGCCATGGCCTGTCATTCCAGGTATTGCTAATTCAGCACATACATGCCATGATCCCATGTCCTTCGGCTGCGCCCTGCCAGGTGGAGTATGTTGCACTGTCTAACGCTAAGAAAAAGGGGAGCTCTGGAGCCAGCAGAGGGAGCTTTCTGTCTGAATTGGAACTGCCTTCAAACTTGCAGCACAGATTCACACTCTTTTTAAAACTTTAGAAGGAACTTTCAGGCAGCCTGGCTTTGTGCATAAAGTAGCATGTATAACTCCATATCGGAGGCATCTATTCAATGTTTCTTGTGAGTGCCTTCCACGTGTTAGTTTGCCACTGAGGGAGACTACCTGCAACTCTCCTGCACGTTGATTTCAGGTTAACCTTTTCCCTCTCCACGGTGGAGATAGTGATCCTGGCTCAGGGCTCCACAATGTCCAAGGAATTTAGAGGAAAACAATCTGTTTTGTGGTTGAACAGGAGGCTTCTATCACCTGAACTGCTGTTTCAGCAGAGGTTGAAACTTACCCCCAACCCCCCCCCATGCAGTCATACACACCACATACACACACCATACATGCAGTCATACATACTACATACACACAATACACACACAGTCACACACACACAAATATATATATATACACACACACACACCACACACACCACACATCACACACACTCACACTCACCACCCACACTAAATCTTGTGTCATTGCCCTGTCCTCAGCATAAAACCATAGTGTGAGTCTGGACTCTACATGAACTTTCTTGTTCTTTGTTCCTTCATTTATAAAATGAGGCCACTACAACCATGTGGTAGAATAAACAATGACCTCAGCAATATAATATAACTTAGTGCTAAAGCCAAAACCAGGATCAGAGAATAACAGCATCTCAAAGCTGGAGAGACCGGGGTAGCGGAGCACTTGATCCAAGCCCCCGTCTGAGGAGGCAGAAAGCTTCCAGGACGGGAGGGTGTTTTCATATGGCAAGAGTCCCAGGACTTACGACTATAGCCTCTTGTCCAATGTATTGGGTTTCTGCAGCCTTGTGTGTGTGACTTTGAAGAGCCACATGTTTTAACTCCAGAGAAATGAAAAGTGAGCTATCTGATGTGGCTTATGCATGAACCCACATCCTTCCATGAAACAATACCATTCCAAATAGAAGCAGCAATGGTCAGCCTCATTCGGTTTCTATTTCGTCTATAGAATTCGTGTTTTGTGTGATCATTCATTCAGCAAATCTTTTTTGAGCTCTTCTTGTGTGTCAATTACTGTGTTGCCTAGTGCGGCTGTAGCCACACTGCAAGCCCTGCCTCTGACAGTTTATGAAGAGTGCTATGCCGAATGCGGCTAGTTTGGCCATCTTCTATGTTCACCTCCTTCCATTTCCTGGCTCTAGTGTTCTGAATCTCCACACTGCACTTTGATGCCTACAGAGTCACTGTTTCATTTGTTTTCGGTGGTACCAGACATGCAATTTACCAAATATTCCCAGCTTCCTGCCTTGCAGGCCCGTGGGAAGTTTGCATTTCCTGGCCCACTGGGGTGGAGTAGAAACACGTGAGTAGTTCCGGCCAGGACCTGTGAGTGTGATGTGTTTCACTTCTAGGTCAGAGCATCTCTACCTGGTTCCATATCCCTCAGACAAGGAGCTCCAGAGAAGGGCTGGTGCTGCTCCCCAGTCTGGCTCCCTAAGGAACTGTAGAAACAGAGCCTTTTGCTGACTGCCAAAAGCCATGTGCCAGGTATGAGAAATCAACCACTGGGCTGTTTTTTTGTTTGTTTGTTTTACAAGGAGTCTATCCCAACTCATTACCTTCATATAGAACATAGCAATTGGGTTCCTGCTTTATTTGGGCTAATCGCCAGCATGTATTCATTTATTGATTGATTCATTCATTTAACAAATAGGCCTCCAGTTCCTCCTGTGTGTCAGGAACAGTTCTGGGGATTCACCTGTGAACACAGAGTGAACCATCTTCCCCAAGTCAGCTGATCTTCCAATGGAGAAGAAAGGGAGTGATCACACTTAATGGGAAAAACAAGCTGGAAATAAAACCAAAAACACGAATCCAGGTGGGCTTTGTCATTGCTGAGACTACTGATAAATCCCGACATTTCAGGGTACTGTGCAGGAGACTTACAGACACCAGAAACCCGAAGGCGGCATCCACCTGGATAATGCTGGAAGGAAACATAAAAGGCTAGAGAAGGCCCAGACCATATGAACTTGTTACGGACCACTGATGATGCTTCAAGATTGCTGTTCAGGTGAAGGAAACGCCATGACCACCCCAAATCAATCACAGAGAATTCCGTGACTGAGGAATTCTCTCCATTCTTTGCCTCCTCCAACACCTGTTCTCACTCAGCTCAATCTAGCCTCTTCTTTGGCCACATGAGTAGGGTCAGGAGTTAGCAGGAAATAGAAAGATGGGAGTAGGAGAGAATGTCTGTGAGAAAGGTAGAATGGTCCCCTTCCCCTTATCCCTCCAGGCACAAAGGGGAGACTTAAGCTCATGGATAGTGAGAATAATTTAGCAGCATCTTCAAGCTGAATCCCAGTATTCTGCTTTCTAGTTTATGTGGTCTTGGGCAAGCCACTTGCCCTCTAGGTAACTCGATTTATTCCTCCAAAATGGCAGTGATACCTGTCTTATGGCATTGCTGTGAAGGGGAAGGCAAGCTGAAGAGTACCACATAAGAAGGACTCACTGGCAGCCATTATTTTATGAAGGTAGAATGTTTTTCTCCAAGTGCGTTAGCATCTGTTGTCCACTTGCTTTTTTAAGAACTATTGTAGAGATGGGATCTCACTATGTTGCCCAAGCTTGTCTCAAACTCTTGGGCTCCAGCTATTCTCCAGCCTTGGCCTCCTAAAGTGTTGAGATTACAGGCATGAGCCACCATGCCTGGGAGTTGACTACCTTCCTACAACACTCCTGAAGAGGATGGCTAGAGAGGAACTCATGTTGTTGTAATCCCCCGAATGAGAAAGATGCACACTGGTCTACAAAATGTTACCTCTTTGTTGTTAGGCCACTATGGTTACTTCTTGAGAAATCTGCTTTCTACTGAACATCAATTTATATTTCAAATAAATGAACATCTATAAGAATACATGTCTGATTGAATATGAACAGGTGAGTTTTGAAGTACCTGGATCACGGGGATTCTAAATGCTAAATTCTGGGTGTATTTGGAACTCATGAATTAAGAAATCCTTCCAGTGGTGCTTATTAGTGATATTTTAGGAAGCTAAACATTGAGTAGAAGTATTTAGAAATATTCCATCTGTGCTTGTGAAATCCTAAGGACTGACCTAAGCCTGGAAATTGTGAACTTTTGAATGTTCATCTGTGCTGACTTCTGCTAGGTCTGTGAGCTTCCCTTACTCAATAACCCAGACTAGCTCTTAACTTATTCTGCATGAGAGATACTCTGGAATTCAAGTCCTTAAGCAAGCATCCATTTGATTAGAGTTTATGGTAGTTTTATGCATGAAAAAATCCCTGACCATTTACTATTTCTTTTAGGGAGTTGGTTAAAGAATGATGGCAACCTTGGAATATCATGCTATAGAAGAACTACTGCTTTCTAGAAAATGCTTTCCTGTTTTACATATGCCATAACCCCATATGTGGGTGTTGGCATTTGGTGTTTTAGATGATGAATAAATAAAACATACTAAATCAAGTCAGTGCTCATTTCCATCACTGTAATGGAGTGTTGGGCATTATTGTGATAATATCCTTAAAATAACTGAGTAAAAAACAAAAAAGTCTTCCAACCACAGCCAGTTAACTTCCCTATATAAAAAATGTAGGTTCTTTTTTTATTAGGCTACAAAACTATTTCAAGCAAATGGAAACCAAATGTGCACCAAAAAAGAGCCCATGTGTATTTTCAAACTCTTGTACCTCAATGGTTCATGCCTTTGGGCTCTACAGCAAAGAGCAGCCAAGTCTCCCTCCTCCCTTTGTGCCTTTAGGAGGGAATAAAATACATACCTTTTGAGAGCATGTTTGTGTGATTGTATTAAGCAAATGATATATTAAAATAGTCCCAAATGTTTTGAACAGAACCATTTTAATATTGGATTAAAAGCTACCAAAATAGTAAATACATGATTGTTAAACTCCAAATACTCTACTTATTGGAAGAGAGCATTTAAAAAAAAATAGAGAGGTTAATCTTATTTTTAAGAGTCCTGAGACATGGACTTCTCTGATTTCTTGATGTCTGATGAGCAAGGACCTGTGAGTCTCTTAATCACTAATGCCAATGGAATTTAATGCTCTAAAATTAAAATTTCCCTTTTAAGTCAATAGGTACTCCTTTTATACCAAGAGGGTCTGAGGGGTAAGAAATGTATGAGAATATGACCAGGACAGACAATAATCAGGGAAAATGAGTAGATCCCACATAGGCACACACCCATCAAAGTCCACACTCACATATACATATCCACATGCACAGACACTCAACTTGTAAGGCTTAAGTTCATATCATGTCCAACACCAGAGAGGTTTAAATTTTTATTTTCAAGCCAGTGCCCAGGGATGGGCATCTCCAGGGAGCTGAGGATTAGCACCAGGCAGCCCTGCTAACCATGTCTACATCCCTACAGGCACAGAACAAGCCAAAGCCTTTGCTGTATGTTGGCAGTGCACTTTTATGAATGTAATTTCTATTGCTGTTTTTAGCTTTTTCACATCGCGTAATGTGAGGCCTTATACTTGTTAAAAAATGTACTTTCAAAATTGAGAAAAATGGTATTCAATGGTCAATGTTTTGAAGAAAGTTTCTTGAATTTCCTTGTGTATTACTCCTTGAGTCCTTTCTGCTCTCCGGATTCATATAATGCTATGTTCTTGGCAAGCTGGGCTGCTGTGGCAAACACGGTGTAATCAATAAAGGAAAAATTAAATGCCCTATTATGGGCAAAGCAGGTCTGGCCATAATCCAACGTGAGCCTTTCCTGTCCTCTATATTTATTATACTTCACATTGCCCTTGTTCACATTCGCCTTAATAAAAGCTAAACGAAGTGCCAAAGAATAGATTTGTTGAATACTTGACGCCTGTTTTTCTCACCATTAAAGCATCAGCTTTGATTAGGAGAAGCACTATATCCAGTGGGAACCAGAGCCGGTAGTGGCATTTGGTGGGGGATTTCAAATGCACAGATGTGATCTTTGGACAATGGAAAATCAAATGAGCTGAAGTTGGACGAAACCAGATGTAGAGGCTCCAAGCTCAACCAAATGCATTGTAAAGAGGCAGTTGTGCTGCTGGGGTAAAGTGATCCAAAAGTTAAACATTTGATGGTGAGTTAAATAAAACTTGCCGAGCCCACACAATGCATCATCTTGAGGTTCACAACTCTATTTCCCCAAGATGAAGAAATCATCTCAGCACAAGTGTTTTAATGGGATGTAAAGAGGATGATCATCTCTCAGAGCCTTGGAGATGCAGCATCTGAATGGGCTCAGGTTTTGGAGGGTGCTCACGCCAAAGGCTCACACACTCTCCACTTGTCATTTCCCTTAGAGATGCAATTTGAGGGAAAAGATTCATCCTAACCTCCGACTTTTAAACCCGAAAGACAATGTTTTCCTAGTGAAGTCCAAACCCTCTTGTTGGTATGAATGTTCTGGGGAACCAACTTTGCTTTAAGGGGATCACTTATTAAGCCTAGGATTGGAACAAACATTTTCAGGAATCTGTCAGTCAGTGCCTTCTGAACTGCTCCCTGCTCCATTGTAGGATACAGCTCTCTCGAGAACCAACTCTGAGGCTCCGGCACAAATTATCTTACTTGACTTGAACTGTAAAACCATTGGCACCACCTTACCTTTTCTATCATAATGCCTAAGAATAAAACCCCATGATCCTTCTGTTTGTTCCTCCTGCATGTGTCTTTTTTAGTTCAACTTCCTTTCATGATATGTTAAAAATTCCATTGACGGTGGGTGCCAAAAGCATTTAATTCCACCTGTGGAGTATGAATTCAAGGTAGCTTCTGCTCACGGGTGGCTCCTTCCCCTCCAGAACAGCCTTATCCCTGAGTTGGTGTCCACCATGATCCTGGAAATCAATCACTCTTTGGATCTGCAGCCCAAGGACAGTGAATACATGTTTGGGTAATTGGAGGGAGGGCGATTATGAATAAATCACAATATAACTCTATCTTGAAACTGATGTATTAATTTTAATTTGTGATCTAAGATGTTCAGAAGGAGGAGGCTTTGGGATTCTTCAAGAAGAGGTCTCTGCTAGAGAAGAATGAAAAGGTTAAAACTGAAGGGGCTTAGTGAATGTGGGATTGAATTCCTATTCATCAAGAAGCTCAGAGGGGTGGGGGCAAGGAGTGAGGACAGTGTTCCTGTGAACACTCAGGGAAATAAAAATCACAAGTGAGTTGAACAAGTCAACAGAATGTGAGGAATGAAAGTAAGGTGGGCTTTTCCCTTTGTTTATTTCTGATCTGGGAAAGGAGCTGATCCACGACAAAGGGGCAAGGGAAAAGGTACTTTAAGACCTTGTTTAAGTTCAGCCATTTGTTGACCAAGATGATCAGTAACAGAAAGACATTCACATGCGTTATAACTGTATGCTTCAGAGAAGGCCCTGAACTAGCTTAGTGTTAAAAATTAATTAAGGTAATGCAAACACATTGTTTAATAGAAGTGCATGGAGGAATTTATGATGGAAAGGACCTGCCTTCTTTCCCACCTTTCTCCTTCCCAAGGCCTGTCTTCAGAGACAACCACTTTTGATCCTCATTATTTGGGAACAGCTCATATTTCTAAATAATATGATTTTATACTGATAATTAGACTGATAAAATGAGCTTATACTGATCTTTCTTATCAGCTTTTGACATTGTGTAATTGCTTTCCAGTTTCTTGTGTGTAGATGAGATTTTAGCTTTCTCACACCTCTTCTCTCCCAATGTGTCTTTGTTTGTTTATCCTTTAGTATGCATTTTATTAATTTTCTTTAAAGTTTTTATTTTGAGGTAATTATAGATTTGCATGTAATTACAACAAATAATGCAGAAAGAACTCATGTACCCTTTACTCAGCATTCCCCATCCTGCACAGGTAGTAGTCCAATATCATCACCAAGATATCAATATTTATATAGTCAAGACGCAGAACACTACATTGCCACAAAGATCCCTTGTCTTGCCCTTTCGTAGCTACTCTGCTTCCTTCTCATCCTCAGCCTCTTTTTAACCCTGGCAATCACTACTCTATTCTCCATTTTTATACTTTTGTCATTTCAATAATAATATTAGCATTATTATTTGAGACAAGGTCTTGCTGGAGACCAGTTGCACAGGCTGGATTGCAGTGGCACAATCCTGGGCTCAAGAGATCCTACCACCTCAGCCCCCTGAGTAGTTGGGACTACAGGTGCATGCCTCCACACCTGGCTAGTTTTTCTATTTTTTTGTGGAGACAGGGTCTCACTTTATTGCCTAGGCTGGTCTTGAACTATTGGCCTCAAGTGATCTTCTGGCATCAGCCTCCAAAGTGCTGGGATTACAAGCATAAGCCATGGTGCCTGGCCTAATAATATTATATAAATTAAGTTATACAGCACGGAAACTTTTGAAATTGCTTGTTTTCATTCAGCACAACTTGCTGGAGATTGATTCAGACTTTTGCACATTATCAATAGTTTGTTACTTTTATTGCTGAGTAGTATTCCAAGGTATGGCTTTGCCACAGTGTGTTTATCAATTTACCCATTGGAAGACATCTGGATAGTTTTCAGTTTTTGGCAATTAGGAATAATGCTGCTATAAACATTCATGCATAGGTTTTTGTGTGAATCTAAGTTTTCATTTCTCTGGGATAAATTAAAGGAGTACAATTGCTGTTTTATATGGCAGTTGCATGTTTAGGTTTTTAAGGAACTGCTCAACTGTTTTCCAGGGTGGCTGTACCATTTTACATTACTGTCAGCAATATTTGAGTGATCTTGTTTCTCCACATCCTCACTAGCATTAATTTGTGGCTGGGCGCCGTGGCTCACGCCTGTAATCCCAGCACTTTGGGAGGCCGAGGCAGGTGGATCAGGAGGTCAGGAGATCGAGACCATCCTGGCTAACATGGTGAAACCCCGTCTCTACTAAAAAATACAACAAAATTAGCTGGACGTGGTGGCAGGTGCCTGTAGTCCCAGCTACTAGGGAGGCTGAGGCAGGAGAATGGCGTGAACCCAGGAGGTGGAGCTTGCAGTGAGCCGAGATCGCGCCACTGCACTCCAGCCTAGGCAACAGAGAGAGACTCTGTCTCAAAAACAAACAAACAAACAAACAAACAAACAAACAAACAAACATTGTATTCGTGTTGTGGTGTCTGGCTTATTTCACTTAGCATAGTGTCCTCCAAGGTCATCTGTGTTGTTGGAAAATGTGTTTCAGCTTTCTTTTAAAGGCATGTATATGTGTATATATATGTAGAGAGACAGAGAGAGAGAGATAGGGTCTCACTCTGTTGCTCAGGCTGTAGTGCAGTGGTGCAATCACGGCTCACTGTAGCCTTGACCTACCAGGCTCAAATGATTCACCTCAGCCTCCCAAGTAGCTGGGGCTACAGTCATGTGGCACCACACTGGGCTAATTTTTGTATTTTTAGTAGAGATGGGGTTTTGCCATGTTTTTCAGGCTGGTCTTGAACTTCTGGACTCACGTGATCCACCCACCTCAGCCTCCCAAAGTGCTGGGATTACAGGCATGAGACACCATGACCAGTCTTGAATCATATTTTATTGGATTTATATATCATGTTTTCTTTATTGGTCATCTATCAATGCAAATTTAGTCTGATTTCATATCTTGGCTATTGTGTAGAATGCAAAAATGAGCAATGGCAGTGTAGATATCTCTTTGAGGTACTGAATTTCATTTCCTTTGAATGAGATTGATGGGTTCTTTGTGAGGGAACTCCATATTGTTTTCTATAATGTCTGCCGGCACCAGTTTACATTCCCACAAACAGTATACAAGTTTCCTTTTCTCCACATCCTCCCCAACACTTCTTTCTGATAGTAGCCATTCAGATGGGTGTAAGGTGTTATGTCATTGTGCTTTTGATTTGCATTGCCTGATGATTAGTGAAGTTAAGTTGGTCATTTGTATGTCTTCTTTTGAGTAATATTCATTCAGGACTTCTATCCCTGATTAAATTGGGTTATTTATTTTTTTGCTGTTGACTTGCATGAATTCCTTATATATTATGAATACTAACCTATTATCGGACATATGGTTTGCAAATATTTTCTCCCATTACATAGGTTGCCTTATTTCCAAAAGATTATTTCCTTTGCCAGGCAGAAGCTTTTTAGTTTGATGCCATTTCATTAGCCTATTTTTGATTTTGTTCCCTGCACTGTTTGTGTTATATCCAAAAAATTATTGCTAAGACCATTGTCAAAAAGCTTTTCCCCTATGATTTCTTCTAGTAGTTTTATGTCTTACATGTTAGACCTACTGACCTAATTTGTCTTTAGAGACATTTATGGCCTTATTTTACACTCATATTTTATCTAATATAAGCGTAGCTACTCTTGCTTTCTTTTGGTTATTTATGTCTTACATGTTAGACATAAAACTAAGATGTTTTAATCCATTTAATTAAGTCTTTCATCCATTTTGAGTTGATATTTGTGTATGGTGTGAGATAATGATCTAATTTTATTCTCCTGCACGTGCATATCATATTTTCCCAGCATTATTTATTGAAGAGATCCCCACTTTGTGTTCTTGGCACCCTTGTCAAAGATGTATGGATTTATTTCTGGCCTTTCAATTCCATTCTCTGTTGATATGTCTATTTTTATGCCAGTACCACACAGTTTTAATTACTGTAGCTTTTAAATATGTTTTAAATTACAGAGTTTTATGCTTCCAGCTTTATTTTTCTTATGCAAGTTTGCTTTGGCTATTCTGGGTCTTTTGGGGTTCCATATGGATTTTAGGATTGTTTTTCTATTTCTGTAAAGAATGCCATTGAGATTTTGATAGGCATTGTATTGAATCTGTAGATTTCTTTGAATAGTATGGACATTTAAAATTCTTTAATTCTTCTGTTCCATGAATATGAAATGTCTTTCCATATATCTGTGTTTTTTTAAAAGTTCTTTCATCAGTGTTTTATAATTTTCAGTGTGTAAGTCTTTCAAATTTTTGTTGTTTATTCTTACATATTTTCTTCTTGTTGTTGTTACTGTGAATAGGATTGTTTTCCTAATTCGTTTTTGGATAGTTTATTGTTTGTGTATAGAAAAGCATTTGATTTTTGTATGTTAATTGTGTATCTGATTTTACTGAATTGATTTATCAGCTCTAGTATTCTTTAAATTGAGTATTTAGGGTTTTTTATATATGTAATCTGAAAATGAAGATAATTTTACATCTTTTCAGCTTTGGATGCCTTTTCTTTTTTTTTCTAATTGTTCAGGCTGAGACTCCCAGTACTATGTTGAAACAAAGTGGTAAAAGTGAATATTCTTACCTTTTACCAGATTTTAGAGAAAATAATTTTAGTTTCCTCCCATTGATTATGATGTTAGCTGTGGCTTTTCATATCACCTTTATTGTGTTGAAATAAGTTCCTTCTATACCTATTTTGTTGAGAGTTTTATGTATAAATGTATCTTATATTTCATCAAATGTGATTTCTGGGTCTATTGAGATAAGTATACTTTTTTTTTCATTTTGTTACTGTATTATATCATATTGATTGATTTGCATAAGTTAAACCATTCTTGTATCCCAGGGATAAATTCCACTTAGTTATGATATGTGATACTTTTAATTGCTGCTTAATTTGGTTTGCTAGTATTTTATTGATAATTTTTTGTATCTATGTTCATTTAAGATATTGGCCTGTTGTTTTTCTTTTCTCTAATGTCTTTGGTTTTGGTGTCAGGGTAATGCTAATCTCATTGAATCAGTTTGGAAGTGTCTCTCATCTATTTTTTGGAAGAGTTTGAGAAGTATTGTTATTAATTCTTCTTTGAATGTTTGTTAGAATTAATCCATGAAGACATCACATCCTGGACTTTTCTTTGTTGGAAGGTTTTTGGTTACTGATTCAATTTCCTTACTTGTTATTGGTTTGTTCAGGCGTTCTGCTTTTTCTTGATTAAGTTTGGGTAGATCATATGTGTCTAGGAATTTATTCATTTCTTCTAAGTTATACAGTTTGTTGGGCATAGAATTGTTCATAATAGTTCCTTATGATCCTTTCTATTTCTGAGACATCCATTGAAATGTTTCCTGATTTTGAGTCTTCTGCGTTTTGTTAGGCTAAGTAAGTGTTTGATTAATTTTATCTTTCAAAAAACCTAATTCTTATTCATTGATTTTTTCTTTTTTTTTTTTTTTAAAGTTTCTCATTTGATTTATTTTTAGTCTTTTGCTAACTTTGGGTTTAGTTAGTTCTTTTTCTAATTCCTTTGTACGGTGTTAGGTTATGGAGGGGTAAAGAGCTTTCTTCTTTTTAAATTTAAGTATTTATTGCTATAAACTTGCCTTTTAGTGCTACTTTTGTGCCATCTTTAGGATTTAGCATGTTGTGTTTTCATTTTCATTTGTCTCAAAACACTGTTAAATTTTTCTTTTGCTTTCTCTTTTGCCTAATGGGATGTTCAACAGAGTGTTGTTTAGTTTCTGCATATATGTGAATTTTTTTGCTGTTATTGATTTCTGGTTTTATTTCATTGTGTTCAGAAAAGGTACATCAAATAATCTTGATTTTTCTTAAGTGGAAGATTTTTGTGTTGTGTGACCTGATAGGTGACCTATTCTGAGGAATATTGTGTGTGCACTTGAAAAGAATGTAAGTGTACTTTGGCTGTTAGGTTGAAATGAGGCTATTAGGCTATTTGAAAGACCTGCCCAGGTCTTTGAAATGAGGCTATTAGGCTCTTAGGTTGAAATGAGGCTAAAGGCTATTAGGCCAGTTTGGTCTATTGTGTTGTCCAGGTACCTGCTTATTGATTTCCTGTTTGGTTGTTCTATCCATTATTGTAATTGGGCACTGAAGTTCCCTACTATTATTATATTTCTGTCAATTTCTGTCTTTTGATCTGATACATTTTCTCTCAATATTTAGGTGCTCTATTACTGGGTGCATATGTATTTAAATTGTTATATCTTTATGTTGAATCAACTATTTTATTTTTATATAATGACCTAATTTATCTTTAGAGACATTTATGGCCTTATTGTACACTTATATTTTATGTAATATAAGTGTAGCCACTCTTGCTTTCTTTTTTTGCCATCTCTTTACTTTCAGCCTATGTGTCTCTCTAAAGTGAGTCTTGTAAAAAACATATCACTGGATCATGCTTTTTAAAAAATCCATTCATCCACTCAATGACTTTTGATTGATGAATTTAATCTATTTGCATGTAAAATAAATACTGCTAAATGAAAAACTATTATTGCCTTTGTGTTGTTTTCTCTCTATTTTGCAGTTGTTTTTCTCTTTTGTCTTGTCTTGATGTCTTTGTTGTTTAATAAATTTTTGTAGTGATTTGCTTTAGTTTCTCTTTGTATTTTGTACTGTAAGTTTTTTATTTGTTGTTAGCTCCAGGTTTGTGTAAACTATCTTCTGGTTATACTCTTCTATTTTAAGTTGATAACTGCTTAATTGCAATTTCACAAAAAAACTACAGTTTTACTTCCCCAACATACTTTGTGTTCTCGTAGTCAGAATTTGCTTCTTTTTATATTGTGTGTTCATTAACATCTTTTTATGCTTTAACTTTTGTATTAGGGTCAAAAGTAAATTATGTACCACCATTACACTGTAACATTAATCTGTGTATGTCTACATATTTACCTTCACCAGTGAGATTTATGCTTTCATATGCTTTTGCACTGATGTTTATCATTTTTGTTTCAATTTGAAGAACTTCCTTCAGCAATTTTTTAAGCTACCTTGTGTGGTTGATACTGATAGCCTCTGTCTGTCATCTTTGTTCCTAGCCGTTTTCAGGTATCTTGCTATAAAAATCTCCTCAGCTACCTAGGTGAGATGAAACAAAGTGGGCCTTTAGGGCATTGCCTTGAAATACTGGGGAAGTTGTGAGCAGACTTCATTTCCACTGATGCTGAGTTGTTCTGGCCTGAGAATGGAATGAGGCAGGCAACATAAAACTGTTCTTCCCACCCTTTCTGTGTGCTTCTTCCTTCTCCTTCTCCTTCTTTTTCTTCCCTCTTTCTTCCTTCTTCTCCTTCTCCTTGTTTTCCTTCTCCTCCTCCCCTTCCTCCTCCTCCTCCTCCTCTCCTCCTCCTCTATCTTCTTCTTCTTTTTCTTCTTCTCCTTCCTCTTCCTCTTCTTCCTTCTTCCTTCTTCTTTTTGTGCTCCACTTTGTTGCTGTACTTCTTAACTGGACTTCTGAGCCCTCCCAGAGCTATTTTCATTTGGGTACAGCTGTCTAATGTTTTTGTGTTTAGTGAGACAAAGACTTGGATCTTCTACTCTGCCATTTTGCTGATATCCAGGATCTATAATTTTATATTTTAGACATGTCTTTAATCTGTTTTGAATTAATTAATTTTTGTAGAAGTTTCAGGGTTTATGTCAAGGTTCTTTTTCTTTTTGTACTGTGGATATCAAATTGCTCCAGCACCATTTGTTGAAATGGATATCTTTTCTCTATTAAATAGTTTTTGCACCTTCTGTTTCTCTCTTCTAGTTCATTGGCCTATGTTCTAGTCCATTAATCTATGTTTTTACCTCTTTGCCAATAGTCTTGGTTATTGTAACTACATAGTGCCTTGATATTGGGGAGACAGATTTCTCCCACTTTATTCTTTTTTTTTCCTCAAAATTATTTTAGCTATTCCAGTTTCTTTACCTTTCCATATACATTTTAGGATACTGTTGTTTATATCTACAAAAATCTTGGTTTTTGAGAGAAATTGCATTAAAGCTGTATATTAATTTGAGGCATTTTATTCCAATCATAAATATATGTTTCTTTAATTATTTAGAGCTTTGATTTCTTTCATTAGCATTGTATAGTCTTTGGCAAGTCCTGTACGTATTTTGTCAGATTTACCTGAGTATTTTATTTTGAGTGATTATATATTGTATTAGGTTTTTAATTTTGTTGTCCATATTTATCACTAGCATACAGAAATACAATAGATTTTTACATGTTTATCTTATATCCTGCAATCTTGGTGATGCACTATTTCTAGGAGATTTTTGTAGACAATCATGTCATCTGCAAATAGGGACACTTTTACTTCATTCTTTCTAATCTATATGTCTTTTATGTCCTATTCTTGCTTTATTGCACTGGCTAGAATTCCAGAAATAAGTTGAATGAGAGAACTGAGAGCAGAAATTCTTAAGGAGAAAGTATTCAATCTTTTGCCATTAAGCACAACGTTAGCTGTAGGTTTATTGTTGATAGTCTTTATCAAGTTGACAGGTTTCCTATTTCTATATTTTTAAGTTTTTTAAAAAAATCGTGAGTAGATGTTGAGTTTTGTCAGCCTTTTTCTATATTCATTGGTGTAATCCTGTGATTTTTCTCCTTTTTTCTTATTTTTAATTTTTAAGTTATAAATTGACAATTTATAATTGTATACATTTTTAGGGCACAAAGTGATGTTATGATTTATGAACAAAATGTGGAATAACTAAATCAAGCTAGTTAATGTATTCATCACTCCATATACTTAACACTTCTTGTGGTGAGAACATTTGAAATCTACCCTCTTAGCAATTTTGAGTTGTACAATACTCTATGTTCTATTTTGAGCAATAGCGATCAAATAAATCATATTCCTTCTGTCTAAAACTTTTTACCTTTTGACCATCATCTCCTCATTCCCTCCAACCCCCAGCCTCTGTAACCACTATTCTATTCTGTGCTACTATGGGTTCAATTGTTTTGGATTCCACATACAAGTGAGAATATCCAGTATTTGTCTTTCTTTCTCTGGCTTATTTTACTTAGCGTAATGTTCTTCATTTCCATCCATGTCCTTGCAAATGACAGAATTTCCTTCTTTTTTTCAGTCTGAATAGTATTTTATGGTGTATGTATACCACATTTTGTTTACCTATTTATCTGCTCATGGACACTTAGTTGATTCTGTAACTTGGCTATCATATTAATGCTGTAATAAACACAGGAATGCAGAGACATCTTTAACAATTGATTTCAGATCTTTTGGATAAATACTCAGAAGTGGGATTGCTGGATCATATGGTAATTTCATTTTTAATTTATTGATGAACCTCCATAAAGTTTTCCATAGTGGTTGTACTAATCTACATTTCCACTAGCAGTATACAAGTTTCCCTTTTCTCCATAGCCTCACCAATACTGATGGTTATCTTTTGTCTTTTTGATAATAGACGTTCTGACAGAGGTGAGATGATCTCTCATGGTTTTAATTTGCATTTCCCTTATGATTAGCAAAGTTGAGCACTTAAAAATATATTTGTTGGCCATCTGTGTGTTTTCTTTTGAGAAATGTCTATTCAGTTTCCCTGCCCATTTTTCAGTTGGGCTTTCTGTTTTGTTGCTATTGAGTTGTATGGGCTTCTTATGTATACTGGATATTAACTCCTTATTGGATGTATGACCTGCAAATGTTTTTCTCCCATTACATAAGTTATCTCTGCACTCTGTTAATTATTTCTTTTGGTGTACAGAGGCTTTTTAGTTTGATATAATCCCATTAGTCTATTTTTGCTTTTGCTACCTGTGCTTTTGGGATCAAATTTAAAAAAAATCATTGTTCAGACCAACATCATATAGTTTATCACTACATTTTCTTTTAATAGTTTTACCGTTTTGGTTTTAATATTTACATCATTAATCCATTTTGAGTTGATATTTTAATATCATATGAGATAAGGGCCTACTTTCATTCTTCTGTATGTGGATATCTGGTTTTCCCAACACCATTTATTGAAGAACCTATCCTTTTCTCATCGTATATTCTTGGCACCTTTTTGGAAATCAATTGACCACACATGCATAGGTTTATGTCGGGGCTTCCTATTTTGTTCCATTGGTTGAGGTGTTTATCTTTTTTTTTTTTTTGCCAGTATCATGCTGTTTTAATTACTATAGCTTTTTAATATAATTTGAAATCAGGTAATGTGATATTTCCACTTTGTTCTTTTTGCTCATATTTGTCTTGGCTATTAGGGATTTTTTTTGCAGTTCTATATGAATTTAGGATTATTTTTTCTATTTCTATGAGAAAAGGCATTGGAAGTTTGATAGAGACTGCATTAAATGTGTACATCACTTTGGACAGTATGGACATTTTAACAATATTCTTACAGTCCATGGATATAGAATATCTTTCCACATTTGTATCTTCTTTAATTTATTTCACCAATGTTTTGTGGTTTTCAGTGTGCAGGTCTTTCACCTCCTTGGTTAAATTTATTCCCAAGTGTCTTACTATTTTCATAACTATTGTAAATGGGATTGTTCTCTTGATGTCTTTTTGGGATCGTTTATTTCCAATGTACTGTTTTTATATGTTGATTTTGTATTCTGTAACTTTACTGTATTTTAAAAAATTAATTCTAAGAGTTTTTGGGTAAAATCTATTTTCTCTACATAAAATCATGTCATCAGCAAACACTGATAATTTTATTTCTTCCTTTCCTATTTGAATGTCTTTTATTTTTTCTCTTGCTTAATTACTCTGGCAAGGACTTCCAATACTACGCTGAATAGAAGTGGTGTGAGTGGGCATCCTTATATTATTTCATATCTTAGAGGAAAGGTTTTCAATTTTTCACTTTTGTGTTAGCTGTGTGCTTCTCATATATGATCTTTATTGTGTTGAGGTATGTTTTTTCTGTAACTAATTTGATGAGTTTTTTTCATGAAAGGATGTTTTCCTGCATCTACTGAAGTGATTGTATGGATTTTATCCTTTATTCTGTTAATGTAATATATCACACTTATTGATGTGAATATTGAACCATCTTTGCATCCCAGGGATAAATCCCACTCGATCATGGTAGATAACCTTTTTAATGTGTTATTGAGATTGATTACTAGTATTTTGTTCAGAATTTTTGCATCTATGTTCATCAAGGATATTTTAAAAAATACTAAATTCTTATTTCTTAAGCAGATCACCTGTCTAGAGCATATGTTCATCAAGGATATTGGCTAATAATTTTCTTGTCCTGGAATGTCCTTGTCGAGCTTTGGTATCAGAGTAATGCTAGTCTCATTAAAAGAGATTGGAAGCATTCTCTCCTCTTTAATGTATTGGAAGAGTTTAAGAAGGACTGATGTTAGTTCTTTAAATGTTTGCTAGAATTAAGCAGTAAAATCATCAGTCCTGGGCATTTTTTTTTTCCTGATGAGAGACTTTTTATCACTGATTCAGTCATCTTATCCTTTATTGGTTTGTTCAGTTTTCTACTTCTGCATGATTCAGTCTTAGTACATTGTATACTTTTAGGGCTTTATTAGGTTATCGAATCTGTTGGTGTATAATTGTTCATAGTAGTTTCTTATGAACCTTTGTGTTTCTGTGGTATCAGTTTTATTGTCTCCTCTTTTCACTTTTAGTTTATTTGAGTCTCCTCTCTTTTTTCTCAGTTAATTTAGCTAGTGGTTTGTCAATTTTGTTTATCTTTTCAAAAAGCCAATACATTTTGTTCATTTTTAAAGACAGGGTCTTGCTCTGTTGCCCAGGCTGGATTGCAGTGGCATGATCACAGCTCACTGCAGCCTCAACTTCCCAGGCTGAAGTGATTCTCCCATCATGCCTCCCAAGTAACTGGGACTAAAAATGTGTGCCACCATGCCTGACTAATTTTTAAATTTTTTGTAAAGTCAGGGTCTCACTATGTTCCCCTGGCTGTTATCGAACTCCTGGCCTCAAGTGATCCTTCTATCTCAGCCTCCCAAATTGCTGAGAGTACAGATGTAAGTCACTGCATCCGACTTACTTTATTGAGGTTTTATATTGTTTTTCTAGTCTCTGTTTCATTTATTTTTGGTCTAGTCTTTATTATTTTCTTCCTTTTGCTAACTTTGAGTTTAGTTTGTTTTCTTTTTCCTGTCCTGTGAGGTGTAACATTAGTTTATTTTGTGATCTTTCTTCTATTTTGATGTAGGCATTTATTGCTACAAATTTTCTTTTTTAGAACTGCTTTTGCTGTATATGATAAGTTTTGACAATTTTGTTTCCATTTTCATTTGTCTCAAAATGTTTTAAAATTTTTCTTTAATTTCTTTACAGACCAATTGATTGTTCAAGAGCATGGTTTAATCTCCATGTACTTGTGAATTTTGTTACTGATTTCTAGTTTTATATTATTGTGGTTGGAAAAGATAGTTGATACAATTTCAATGTTCTTAAATTTTATGAAGTTTGTTTTGTGTTCTAATACATGATCTCTCTTGGAGAATGTTTTGTGTGCATTTTAGAAGATATGCATTCTCTTGCTATTGGATGGACTGTTCTGTACATGTCTGTCCAGTCCATGTTGTCTAAAGTGTTGTTTGAATCCAGTGTTTCCTTATTATTATTGTATTGCAATCTATTTCTCTCTTCAGATTCTTTAATATTTGTTTTACATGTTTAGGTGCTCCAATGTTGGATATATGTATTTGTTATATCCTTTTGCTGAATTGACTCCTTTACTATGTTATAATATCTTTCTTTGCCTGTTCCAGTTTTTGACTTAAATTATATTTTGTCTGATATAATTATAGCTATTCCTGCTGTTTTGATTTCCACTTGCATGGAATGTCTTTTTCCATCTTTTTGCTTTCATCTATGTGTGTTCTTCAAAGTAAGGTGTATCTCCTATAAGCAGCAGATAGGTAGATCTTATTTTTGTGAAATCCATTCAGTCACTCTACATCTTTTTGGAAGAACATAATCTGTTACGTTCAAGGTAATTATTACTAAGCAAGGACTTACTGCTGCCATTTTGTTAGTTCTTTTTAGGTTATTTCTGTAGGTATTTTCTTTCTCTCTTGATGACTTCCTTTGTGGTTTGATAGTCTTCTATAGTATTATGCTTGAAATGCTATCTATTTTTGTTTTGTAATTTTACTAAAGATTTTGCTTTGTGGTTACCATGAAGCTTGCACACATCTTTCTTATACAACAGCCTACATCAAACTGATAATAACTTAATTTGAATTGCACATAACAACTCTGTATTTTTATTTCCCTTCCCACATTTTATGATTTTGCTGTCAAAATTTACATTATTTTGTAATGTATCCCTTTGAAATTTATTTTAGCTATCATTGTTATTAATAGTTTTATCTTTCAGCCTCATACTAGGGATAAAATTGCCTTACACACCATCGTTATAGTCTTAGATTATTCTGAATATGGCTATGCTTTATTTATACCCTTAATATTGTGCTTTTATATGTTTCATGTTATTAATTAGCATATTTATGTTTCAGTTTAAAGAAATCACCATAGCAATTCCTGTAAGACATTTTTAATGATGATGAACTCTCTTAGTTTTTGTTTGTTTGGGAAATTTTTATTTCTCTCTAATTTCTGGAAGTTATCTTTGCTGGTTGAAGAAGACTTGGTGGACAGTTTTTTTCCCTTCAGCACTTTCAATATATTATCCTACTCCCTCCTTGCCTGCAGAGCTTTTGCTGAGAAATTTGTTGATAAGACATGTTGTCATTCTTTTGTATATGATGTATTACTTATCTCTTGCTGCTGTCTGAATTTTTCTTTGTCTTTGATTTTTGATAGTTTGAGTATTATTTGTCTTAGTGTACTCCTCTTATGGTTGTATTTAATTGGGATCTATGTGCTTCTTGTACCGGGGTATTGTCACTTCTCCTCAGACTGGGAAAATTTTTAGGTATTATTTTTTTTAACATTTTTATTTTATTTTATTTTGGTAGGTTTTTGGGGAACAGGTGGTGTTTGCTTATGTGAATAAGTGCTTTCATGGTGATTTCTGAGGTTTTGGTGCACCCATCACCTTAGCAGTGTACAGTGTAACCAGTGTGTAGTCTCTTACCCCTCACCCACCCCATACCCTTTCCCCCAGGTCCCCAAAGTTCATTGTATCATTCTTATGCCTTTGTGTGCTCATAGCTTAGCTCCCATTTATGACTGAGAAGATATGATGTTTTCCTTTCCTGAGTTACTTCACTTAGAGTAATGGTCTCCAGTTCCATCCAGGTTGCTGCGAATGCCTTTATTTCATTCCTTTGTATGTTTGAATAGTGTTCCATGGTATATATGTACTACATTTTCTTTATCCACTTGTTGATTGATGGGCATTTGGGCTGGTTCCATATTTTTGCAGTTGTGAATTGTGCTGCTATAACATGCATATGCAAGTACCGTTTTTGTATAATGACTTTTTTTTTTTTTTGAGATGGAATCTTTGCTCAGCCTGGGGTGCAGTGGCATGATCTCAATTCACAGCAACCTCTGCCTCCAGGGTTCAAGTGATTTTTCTGCCTCAGCCTCCCAAGTAGCTGGGATTACAGGCATGTGCCACCACACCTGGCTAATTTTTGCATTTTTAGTAAAGACAGGGGCTTCTCCATGTTGACCAGGCTGGTACTGAATGACTGGACTCAAATGATCTGCCTGTCTTGGCCTCCCAAAGTGCTGGGATTACAGGCATAAACCATCACATCAAGCTAATGACTTCTTTTCCTCTGGGTAGATACCAAGGAGTGGAATTGCTAGATCAAATGGTAAATCTACTTTTAGGTCTTTGAGGAATCTCCACACAGTTTTCCATAGTGATTGTACTAGTTTACATTCCCACCAACAGTGTAAATGTGTTCCATTTTCACCACATTCATGCCAACATTTGATTTTTTGATCATGGGCATTCTGGCAGGAGTAAGATGGTATTGCATTGTGGTTTCAATTTGCAGTTCCCTGATCATTAGTGATGTTGAGCACTTTCTCATATGTTCATTGGCAGTTTCTATATCTTTTTTTTTTTTTT
>NW_012105054.1:2800376-2801348 GCF_000951045.1 Mandrillus leucophaeus | reverse complement strand
TTCAAAGGGAATGCTTCCAGTTTTTGCCCATTCAGTATGATATTGGCTGTGGGTTTGTCATAAATAGCTCTTATTATTTTGAGAGACATTCCATGAATACCGAATTTATTGAGAGTTTTTAGCATGAAGGGCTGTTGAATTTTTTCAAAGACCTTTTCTCCATCTATTGAGATAATTGTGTGGTTTTTTCGCTGGTTCTGTTTATGTGATGTGTTACATTTATTGATTTGTGTATGTTGAACCAGCCTTGCATCCCAGGGATGAAACCGACTTGATCATGCTGGATAAGCTTTTTGATGTGCTGCTGGATTTGGTTTGCCAGTATTTTATTGAGGATTTTTGCATTGATGTTCATCAGGGATATTGGTCTAAAATTCTCTTTTTTTTGTTGTGTCTCTTCCAGGCTTTGGTATCAGGATGATGCTGACCTCATGAAATGAGTTAGGGAGGTTTCCCTCTTTTTCTATTGATTGGAATAGTTTCAAAAGGAATGGTACCAGCTCCTCTTTGTACCTCTGGTAGAATTTGGCTGTGAATCCATCTGGTCCTGGACTTTTTTTGGTTGGTAGGATATTAATTATTGCCTCAATTTGGTCTATTCAGGGATTCAACTTCTTCCTGGTTTAGTCTTGGGAGGGTGTTTGTGTCCAGGAATTCGTCCATTTCTTCTAGATTTTCTAATTTATTTGAGTATAGGTGTTTATAGTATTCTCTGATGGTAGTTTGTATTTCGGTGGGGTCGGTGGTGATATCCGCTTTATCATTTTTATTGCATCTATTTGATTCTTCTCTCTTTTCTTCTTTATTAGCCTTGCTAGTGGTCAATCAATTTTGTTGACCTTTTCAGAAAACCAGCTCCTGGATTCATTGATTTTTTGAAGGTTTTTTTGTGTCTCTATCTCCTTCAGTTCTGCTCTGATCTTATTATTTCTTGCCTTCTGCTAGCTTTTCAATGTGTTTGCTCTTGCTTCT
>NW_012105054.1:2786767-2796387 GCF_000951045.1 Mandrillus leucophaeus | reverse complement strand
TAGCAGGGACTACAGGCGCTCGCCACCACGCCCAGCTAATTTTTTGTATTTTTAGTAGAGACGGGGTTTCACCGTGTTAGCCAGGATGGTCTCAATCTACTGACCTCATGATTTGCCCACTGAGAATTGTCTATTCATGTCCTCAGTCCACTTTTTGATGGGATTGTTTGTTTTTTCTTTTTCTTGCTGAATTGTTTGAGTTCCTTGAAGATTCTAGATATCAGTCCTTTGTCAGAGGTATAGATTGTGAAGATTTTTCTCCCACTGTGTGGGCTGCCTGTTTACTCTGCTGATTGTTCTTTTGCTGTGCATAAGCATTTTAGTTTAATTAAGTCCCACCTATTTGTTTTGGTTGCATTCCGTTTTTGGATTTTTGATCATGAAGTCTTTTCCTAAGCTAATACCTAGAAAGGTTTTTCCTAAGCTAATGCCAAGAAGGGTTTTTCCAATACTATCTTCTAAAATTTTTGTGGTTTCAGGTCTTATATTTAAGTCTTTGATCCATCTTGAGTTGATTTTTCTATAAGGTGAGAAATGAGAATCAAGTTTCGTTCTTCTACATGTGACTTGCCAATTATTCCAGCACCATTTGTTGAATAGGGTGTCTTTTCCCCACTTTATGTTTTTGTTTGCTTTGTTGAAGATCAGTTGACTGTAAGTATTTGGCTTTATTTCTGGGATCTTTATTCTGGTCCCTTGATTTATATGCTTGTTTTTATACTACTATCATGCTGTTTTGGTTACTATGGCCTTCTAGTGTAGCTTGAAGTCAAGTAAAGTAATGCCTTCAGATTTGTTCTTTTTGCTTAGTCTTGCTTTGGCTATGCGGGCTCTTTTTTAGTGCTGTATGAATTTTAGGATTTTTTTTCTGGTTCTGTGAAGAATGATGGTGCTATATTGATGGGAATTGCATTGAATTCGTAGATTGCTTTTGGCAGTATGGTCATTTTTACAATACTCATTCTAACTATCCATGAGCACAAGATGTGTTTCCATTTGTTTGCGTCATCTGCGATTTCATTTATGAGTGTTTTGTAGTTTTCCTTGTAGAGGTCTCTCACGTCCTTGGTTAGGTATATTCTTAAGTATTTTGTTACTTTTTTGCATCTATTGTGAAAGGAGTTGAGTTCTTGATTTGATTCTCAGCTTGGTCGCTGTTGGTGTATAGCAGGGCTACTGATTTGTGTATGTTAGTTTTGTATCTTGAAACTTTGCTGAATTCATTTACCAGTTCTAGCAGTTTTTTAGATGAATCTTTAGGGTTTTCTAGATATACGATCATGTCATCAGCAAACAGCAACAGTGTGACTTCCTCTTTACCAATTTCGATGCCCTTTATCTCTTTCTCTTCTGATTGCTCTGGCTAGGACTTCCAGTATTGTGTTGAATAGACGTGGTGGGAGTGGACATCCTTGTCTTGTTCCAGTTCTCAGGGAGAATGTTTCAGCTATTCCCCACTCATTATAATGTTGGCTGTGGGTTTCTCATAGATGGCTTCTATTACCTTAAGATATGTCCTTTCTATGCCAATTTTGCTGAGGGTTTTAATTATAAAGTGATGCTGGATTTTGTCAGATGCTTTTTCTGCATCTATTGAGATGACCATGTAAGTTTTGTTTTTTTATTCTTTTGATATGGTGTATCACATTTATTGACTTGTGTATGTTAAATCATCCCTGCATCCCTGGTATGAAACCTACTTGATCGTGGTGAATTATATTTTTGATATGCTGTTGGATTCAGTTAGATAGTATTTTCTTCATGATTTTTGCATCTATGTTCATCAGGGATATTGATGTGTAGTTTTCTTTTTTTTATGTCTTTTCCTGGTTTTGGTATTAGGGTGATACTGGCTTCATAGAATGATTTAGGGAGGATTCCCTCTTTCTCTATATTTTGGAATAGTGTTAATGAGATTGGTACCAATTCTTCTTTGAATGTTCGATAGAATTCAGCTGTGAATCCATCTGATCCTGGACTTTTTTTTTGGGTAACTTTTAAATTACCATTTCAATCTTACTGCTTGTTATCAGTCTGTTCAGAGTTTCTATTTCTTCCTGGTTTAATCTAGGTGGGTTGTATATTTCCAGGAATTTATCTACCTCCTCTAGGTTTTCTACTTTATGTGTGTAAAGGTGGTCATAGTAGCCTTGAATGATCCTTCATATTTCTGTGGTACCAGTTTTAATATCACCCCCTTCCTTCCTTCCTTCCTTCCTTCCTTCCTTCCTTCCTTCCTTCCTTCCTTCCTTCCTTCCTTCCTTCCCTGTCCTTCTCTCTTTTTCTCTCTCTCTCTCTTTTTTTGTTGTCCAGGCTGGAGTGCAATGGCACGATCTTGGCTCACTGCAGCCTCTGCCTCCTGGGTTTAAGTGATTCTCCTGCCTCAGACTCACGGGCACCTGGGATTACAGGCACTCACCACCACACCTGGCTAATTTTTTGTATTTTTAGTAGAGACAGGTTTCGCATTGTGGCCAGGCTGGTCTCGAACTCCTGACCTCAAGTGATCTGCCTGCTCGGCCTCCCAAAGTGCTGAGATTACAGGCATGAGCCACTATGCCTGGCCTCACCCGTTTTGTTTCTAATTGAACTTAGTTGGATCCTCTTTTTTTCATTGTAAATCTCACAAATTGTCTATCAATGTTATCTATCATTTCAAAGAACCAGTTTTTTTTTTTGTTTCATATATCTTTTGTATTTTCTTTTCTTTGAATTTAATTTAGTTTTGTTCTGATCTTGGTTATTTATTTTCTTCTGTTGGGTTTGGGTTTGGTTTGTTCCTGTTTCTCTAGTTCCTTGAGGTATGACCTAAGATTGTCTATTAGTGATCTTCCAGACTTTTCTATGTAGGCATTTCATGTTATAAATGTTCCTCTTAGCACTGCTTTTGCTGTATCCTGGAGGTTTTGATAGGTTATGTCACTATTATCATTCATCAATGGGTCAACAATAAAATCCAGATGGGAATTAATTTTCTGGAATTAATTTATTCCCATCTGGATTTTATTGTTGACCCAATGGTCATTTAGGAGTAGGTTATTTAATTTCCATGCATTTGCATGGTTTTGAAGGTCGCTTTTGGAGTTGATTTTCATTTATTCCACTATGGTCTGAGAGAGTACTTGCTATAATTTCAATTTTCGTAAATTTGTTGAGACTTGTTCTGTTGTTTATCATATGGTCTCTCTTGGAGAATGTTCCATGTGTTGATGAATAGAATGCATATTCTGCAGTTGTTGGATAGTATGTTTTGTAAATATATGTTAAGTCCCTTTGTTCTAGGATATAGTTTAAGTCCATTGTTCTGTCATTAATTTTCTGTTTTGATGACCTGTCTAGTGCTGTCAGTGGAGTATTGAAGTCCCCCACTATTATTGTGTTGCTGCCTATCTCATTTCTTAGGTCTAGTAGTAATTGGTTTTATAAATTTGGGATCTCCAGCATTAAGTGCATATATATTTAGAATTATGATATTTTCCTGTTGTACTAGTCCTTTTATCATTACATAATGTCTCTCTTTGTCTATTTATTTATTTATTTATTTTGAGATGAAGCTTCACTCTTGTTGCCCAGGCTGGAGTGCAATAGTGTGATCTCAACTCACTGCAGCCTCTGCCTCCCAGGTTCAAGTGGTTCTTCTGCCTCAATCTCCTGAATAGCTAGGATTACAGGCACCTGCCACCACGCCCAGCTAATTTTGTGTATTTTTTTTTAGTAGACATGGAGTTTCACCACATTGGCCAGGCTGGTCTCAAACTCCTGACTTCAGGTTATCCACCCACCTTGGCCTCCCAAAGTGTTGGGATTATAGGCATGAGCTACCACATCTGGCCTCTCTGCCTTTTTAAACTGCTGTTGCTTTAAAGTTTGTTTTGTCTGATAAAAGAATACCTACTTCTTGCTTGCTTTCAGTGTCCATTTGCATGGGATATCTTTTTGTACCCTTTTCTTAAGTTTATGTGAGTCCTTATGTGTTACGTGAGTCTCCTGAAGACAGCAGATACTTGGTTCATGAATTCTTATCCATTCTGCCACTCTGTATATTTTAAGTGGAGTTTTAGGCTATTTACTTTCAACATTAGTATTGAGATGTGAGGTACTATTCTACTCTTAATGCTATTGTTGCCTGAATACCTTGTTTTTCTTTTTTCATTGTGTTATTGTTTTATAGGTCCCATGAGATTTATGCTTTAATGAGATTTTATATTGGTGTATTTTGAGGATTTGTTTCATGGTTTAGAGCTTCTTTTAGTAGTTCTTGTAGTGCTGGCTTGGTATTGGCAAATTCTCTCAGCATCTGTTTTTCTGAAAAGGACTGTATTTTTCTTTCATTTGTCAAGCTTAGTTTCACTGGATACCAAATTCTTGGCTGATAAATGTTTTGTTTAAGTATGCTAAAGATGGGACCCCAATCTCTTCTAGTTTGTAGGGTTTCTGCTGAGAAATCTGCTGTTAATTTGATAGATTTTCCTGTATAGGTTACCTGATACTTTTGCCTCACAGCTCTTAAGATTCTTTGCTTTGTCTTAACTTTAGATAACCTGATGACTATGTGCCTAGGTGACAGTCTTTTTGTGATGAATTTCCCAGGTGTTCTTTGAGCTTCTTTTATTTGGATGTCTTGATATCTAGCAAGGCTGGGGAAGTTTTCCTCAATTATTGCCTCAAATATGTTTTCCAAACTTTTAGATTTCTCTTCTTCCTCAGGAACACCAATTATTCTTAGGTTTGGTCATTTAACATAATCCCAAACTTCTTGGAGGCTTTGTTCTTTTTTTAAATTCTTTTTTCTTTGTCTTCTGAGATTGGGTTAATTTGAAAGCCTTATCTTCAATCTCTGAAGTTCTTTATTCTACTTGTTTGATTCTATTGCTGAGACATTCCAGGGTATTTTGCAGTTCTCTAAGTGTGTCCTTCATTTCTAGAAGTTGTGATCATTTTATATTTATGCTATCTATTTCAATGAGGATTTTTCCATTCATATCCTGTATCACTTTTTTGATATCTTTAAGTTGGTTTTCACCTTTCTCTAGTGCCTCCTTGATTTGTTTAATAGTTGACCTTCTGAATTCTTTTTCTGGCAATTCAGAATCCTCTGATGTAATCCATCTTCAGTTCTCTCAGTTGTGCTGGTATCCCTAAGTTCCCAGGAGATTATGTCCTTTGTCTTAGGCTACCAGGGCAGGTAGAGAAAGACCATCAGGTGGGGGCAGGGTTAGCCATGTGTGAGCTCAGACTCTCCTTGGGCAGAGCTTGCTGCAACTGCAATGGGGGATGGAAGTGTGGTTCCTAGGCCAATAAAGTTATGTTCCCAGGGGAATTTTGGCTGCCTCTACTGCGTCACACAGGTCACCAGGGAAGTGGAGGAAATCCAACAGCCATAGGCCTCACCCAGCTCCCATGCAGCCTACAGCCTGAAAGACTGGTCTCACTCCGGCCGTGCCACCCCAACAGCAGTGAGTTTATTTCCAGGAAGCTGGTGAGCAGGACTGAGAACTTGCCTCAGGCTACAAGCCTCCCAGCTGAGAAAGCAAGAAGACTCACAGTTTCTCCGCTGTCCCATGGAGCCTGCAACAGCAATCTACCTCCTTCAAAGGGTGTGTGGATTCTCTCAGCTTTCCTGGTATAATTCTACGGTAGTTCTTGGAGCAAAGTTCACAATGTAGGTCTCCACATGCTGCTCTGTCCATCTGAGTGGGAGCTGCAAGTTAGTCCTGCCTCCTATCCGTCATTTTTCCTCCTCTATTCTAGGTATTATTTATTTAAATATGTTTTCTGTCCCTTTTTCTTTATCTTCCTTCTGTAAGTCCTATTACACAAAGGTTTGGTCTCTTGGTGGTGTTCCTTAATTTTTGTAGACTTTCTTTATTTTTTTGTCTTTTTGCTCCTCTGAATGATTTAAAGTGTTCTGTCTTCAAGCTCACTCATTCTTTCTTCTATTTGATCAAGTCTGGTCTTGCAGCCTTCTGTTAAATTTCTGTTAAATTTTTCACGTTAGTCACTGTATTCTTCATTTGTAGGATTTTTATCTGTTTCTTTTGTTTCCATTTCTTTGTCAAACTTTTCACTTTGTGCATTGTTTACCAAATTTCATTAAACTTTTGGTTGTATATTCTTTTAGTTCACTGAACTTCTTTATGGGTATTATTCTGAATTCTTTGTCATTTTATAAATCGATCTCCATTTTTATGGGTCCACCATGGAAATTTTATCAGTTTATTTTGGAAATGCCATGGTTCCCTGAGTCTTCATAATTCCTGCATCCTTGTGTTGTTGTCTGAACATCTGAGAAGAAAGCCTTTCTCTGGCCTTCGCAGGTGTTCTTTGCTAGGGATGGACCTTCACTTTAGTGTAGTCTGTGATTCTGGAAGGGACAACTGATGATGACCCTCACTGACCCTGGGCAAGCAGAGCTGTTGTGAGTTTTCTAGTTGTCTGGGCCACTGATTTTGGCCAGATGTGTATTTTCTGGGTTCCAATCTCTAGTAAGACCACTAGCTGGGCTCTGCTATCAGGCAGAGCTGCTGGCTAGATAACTCAATGGATTCTAGTCAGTCTGGTCGTAGAATGTATTTTGTGCTCCAGGTAACTCCAGTGTTTGCAATCTGTGGTTGTGAAAGTTTTAATTATGAGTGGATGTTGAATTTTGTGAAATAAATTTTCTGTATCTATTGATATGATCATGTAATTTGTCTTCTTTAATTTGTTGTAATGGATTACATTATTTGATTTTTTAATGTTGAACCAGGCTGGCATACATGGAATAAATTCTACTTCTTTGCAGTGTAAAATTCTTTTTATATATTGTTGGATTTGATTTGCTAACATTTTTTTGATAACTTTTGCATCTATGTTCATGAAACATACTGATCTATAATTCTCTTTTCTTGTAATATCTTTGTTTGGTTTTGGTATAAGGTAATTCTGGCCTCATAGAATGAGTTAGAAAATTTTCCTTTTGCTTCTATCTTCTGAAAGAGAGTGTAGAGAATTGGTATAATTTCTTCTTTAAATGTTTTTTAGAATTCACCTGTGAATGTATCTTGGCCTAGTCCTTTCCCTTTGGGAAAATTATTAATTATTGGTTCAATTTATTTGATACAGGACTGTTTAGATTGCCTATTTCTTCTTGCGTGCATTTTGGCAGGTAGTATCTTTCAAGTAATTGGTCTGTTTTATGTAGATTATCGGATTTGTGGGCATAGACTTGTTCCTAGTATTTCCTTACTATTCTTTTAATGTGTTTCTTCATTTGTGATATTAGTAATTTGTGTCATCTTTTTTTCCCCTTAGATAGCCTGACTAGAGGCATATTAATTTTATTGATCTTTTCCAAAGACCAACTTTTGGTTTTATTTATTTTCTCTATTGATCTTCTGTTTTCAATTTTATTGATTTCTGCTCTAATTTTAATGTGTTTTCCTGCTTGCTTTGAATTTAATTTGCTCTTTTTTCCCTAAGGTATAGCCTTAGATTACTGATTTCAGATCTTTCTTCTTTGCTAATATATGCATTCAATGCTATCAATTTTCTTTTTTTTCTTTCCCTTTTTTTTTTTTTTTTTGAGATGGAGTTGCTCTGTCACCCAGGCTGGAGTGCAGTGGTGAGATCTCGGCTCACTGCAAGCTCTGCCTCCCAGTTTCATGCCATTCTCCTGCCTCAGCCTCCCTAAGAGCTGGGACTACAGGTGCCTGCTGCCATGCCCGGCTAATTTTTATTTTTTATTTTTAATGCTATCAATTTTCATCTAAGAACTGCATTTGCTGCATTCCAGAGTTCTAATAAGTTTTGTTTTAATTTTAATCTTTTAAAAAATATTTTAAAATTTCCAATGAGATTTTATCTCCAACTCACGTGTTATTTAGAAATGTGTCGTTTAATCTGCAAGTTTTGAGGTTTCCCAGGTATCTTTGTGTTATTTGTTTTTAGTTTAACTCCATTTTGGTCTGAGAGCTGACATCATATGATTCCTAATTCTCTTAAATTTGTTAAGGTGTGTTTTATGGCCCAGGATGTGGTATATCTTGGTGAAGGTTCCACGTGTACTTGAGAAGAATGTATACTCTGCTGTTGTTGCATTAAGTAGTCTAAAGGTGTTAATTATATACAGTTGATTGGTGGTATTTTTAGTTCAACTATATCCTTACTGATTTTATGCCTGCTGAATCTGTTCTTTTCTGACAGAAGGGTGTTGAAGCCTCCAACTGTAATAGTGGATTCATCTATTTTTCCTTGTAGTTCCATAGGTTTTTGCCTCATATATTTTGACACTCTGTTGTTAGGCTCATACAAATTAAAGATTGTTATATTATTTTGGAGAATTGACTCCTTTATAAAACTATGTCATGTTTCTATTTATTTCTAATAAATATGCTAGTATGAAGTTTGTTTTGTCTGAAATGAATAGAGACACTTTTGCTTTCTTTTGCTTAGTGTTAGCATGGTATATCTTTCTCCACTTATTCATATTTATTTTTAATCCATATGTCTTTTCATATTTAAAGTGCATTTCTTGTAGACAACATATATTTTGGTCTTCTCTGATTCACTCTGATCTCCATCTGTTAATAGGTACATTTACATCACTGTTGTTCAAAGTAATTTTGCTATAGTTGCATTAACATCTACAGTGTTTATTACTGTTTTCTTCTGTCTATTACTCTTGTTCTTTGTTCATATTTTTTCTTCCACTCTTTTCTGAACTTTAAAATTTTTAACTGGGCATTTTATATGATTCCATTTTATCTCCTTTCTCAGCATATCAATTTTCCTTTTTAAAACACATTTTTAAGTGATTGCTCTGGAGTTTGAAACATACATTTACAGCTAACCCAAGTCTATTTTCTTTCCCTTTCTTTTTTTTTTCAGCTTGTTGCACTTTAATGTATAATGCTTAACTCAACGTACAAGACTATTGCATTTAACATTGTTATAAATAAAAGAGACATCAGATCAATCATTAAGGGCTCCAGAGTGAACAGCATCTTCATAACCTACATGTTTATCATCTTTACTTTCTGGATGTAATTTAATAAGATCATCAATTTGAAGAATGGCAATTGCAGCTTCAGTTGCAAATTTCAAACTCGTATTTATTTATTTTTTATTGTACTTTAAGTTCTAGGGTGCATGTGTGCAACATGCAAGTTTGTTACATAGGTATACATGTGCCATGTTAGTTTGCTGCATCCATTAACTAGTCATTTACATTGTGTATTTCTCCTAATGCTATCCTCCCACTGCAGATCTCCACCCCACGACAGGCCCCAGTGTGTGATGTTCCCCTCCCTGTGTCCTCGTGTTCTTATTGTTCAATTCCCACCTATGAGTGAGAACATGTGGTATTTTGTTTTCTGTCCTTGCGATAGTTTGCTCAGAATGATGGTTTCCAGATTCATCCATGTCCCTGCAAAGGACACGAACTCACCCTTTTTTATGGCTGCATAGTATTCCATGGTGAATATGTGCCACATTTTCTTAATCTTGTCTATTATTGATGGACATTTGGGTTGGTTCCAAGTTTTTGCTATTGTGAATAGTGCTGCAATAAACATACGTGTGCATGTGTCTTTATAGTAGCATGATTTATAATCCTTTGGGTATATACCCAGTAATGGGAT
>NW_012105054.1:2780395-2781032 GCF_000951045.1 Mandrillus leucophaeus | reverse complement strand
AAATTTTCCTCTATACACTGCTTTAAATGTGTCCCAGAGATTCTGGTACGTTGTGTCTCTGTTCTCATTGGTTTCAAAGAACATCTTTATTTCTGACTTCATTTTGTTATTTACCAGTAGCCATTCAGGAGCAGGTTGTTCAGTTTCCATGTGGTTGTGTGGTTTTGAGCGAGTTTCTTAATCCTGAGTTCTAATTTGATTGCACTGTGGTCTGAGAGACAGTTTATTGTGATTTCTGTTCTTTTACATTTACTGAGGAGTGCTTTACTTCCAATTATATGGTCAATTTTGGAATAAGTGTGATGTGGTGCTGAGAAGAATGTATATTCTGTTGATTTGGGGTGGAACGTTCTGTAGATGTCTATTAGGTCCGCTTGGTGCAGAACTGAGTTCAAGTCCTGGATGTCCTTGTAACCTTGTGTCTCGTTGATCTGTCTATTATTGACAGTGGGGTGTTAAAGTCTCCCATTATTATTGTGTGGGAGTCCAAGTTTCTTTGTAGGTCTCTAAGGAGCTGCTTTATGAATCTGGGTGCTCCTGTGTTGGGTGCATATATATTTAGGATAGTTAGCTCTTCTTGTGGAATTGATCCCTTTACCATTATGTAATGGCCTTCTTTGTCTCTTTTGATCTTTGT
>NW_012105054.1:2776578-2777537 GCF_000951045.1 Mandrillus leucophaeus | reverse complement strand
AGATCCTTGAGGAATCGCCACACTGTCTTCCACAATGGTTGAACTAATTTACGCTCCCATCAACAGAGTAAAAGCCTTCCTATTTCTCCACATCCTCTCCAGCATCTGTTGTTTCCTGACTTTTTAATGATCACCATTCTAATTGGTGTGAGATGGTATCTCATTGTGGTTTCGATTTGCATTTCTCTAATGACCAGTGATGATAAACATTTTTTCATGTGTCTGTTGGCTGCATAAATGTCTTTTGAGCAGTGTCTGTTCATATCCTTTGCCCACTTTTTGATGGGGTTGTTTGTTTTTTTCTTGAAAATTTGTTTAAGTTCTTTGTAGATTCTGGATATTAGCCCTTTGTAAGATGGGTAGATTGCAAAAAATTTCTCTCATTCTGTAGGTTGCCTATTCACTCTGATGGTATTTTTTTTTTTTTTTTTTTGCTGTGCAGAAGCTCTTTAGTTTAATTAGATCCCATTTGTCTATTTTGGCTTTGTTGCCATTGTTTTTGGTGTTTTAGTCATGAAGTCCTTGCCCATGCCTATGTCCTGAATGGTATTGTCTAGGTTTTCTCCCAGGGTTTTTATGGTTTCAGGTCTAACATTTAAGTCTTTAATCCATATTGAATTAATTTTTGTATAAGGTGTAAGGAAGGGATCCAGGTTCAGCTTTCTACATTTGGCTAGCAAGTTTTCCCAGCACCATTTATTAAATAGGGAATCCTTTCCCCCGTTGCTTGTTTTTGTAAGGTTTGCCAAAGATCAGATGATTGTAGATATGTGGTGTTATTTCTGAGGCCTCTGTTCTGTTCCATTGGTCTAGATCTCTGTTTTGGCACCAGTTCCGTGCTGTTTTGTTTACTGTAGCCTTGTAGTATAGTTTGAAGTCAGGTAGCATGATACCTCCAGCTTTGTTCTTTTGGCTTAGGATTGTCTTGGCAATGCAGACTCTTTTTTGGTTCCATATGA
>NW_012105054.1:2694894-2773033 GCF_000951045.1 Mandrillus leucophaeus | reverse complement strand
TGCATATATATTTAGGATAGTTAGCTCTTCTTGTGGAATTGATCCCTTTACCATTATGTAATGGCCTTCTTTGTCTCTTTTGATCTTTGTTGGTTTAAAGTCTGTTTTATCAGAGACTAGGATTGCAACCCCTTCTTTTTTTTGGTTTCCATTTGCTTGGTAGGTCTTCCTCCATCCCTTTATTTTGAGCCTATGTGTGTCTTTGCATGTGGGATGCGTCTTCTGAATACAGCATGCTGATGGCTCTTGACTCTTTATCCAATTTGCCAGTCTGGGTCTTTTAATTAGGGCATTTAGTCCATTTACATTTAAGGTTAATATTGTTGTGTGTGAATTTGATCCTGTCATTATGATGTTAACTGGTTATTTTGCCTGTTAATTGATGCAGTTTTTCATAGCATCGATTGTCTTTACAATTTGGCATGTTTTTGCAGTGACTGGTATGGGTTGTTCCTCTCCATGTTTAGTGCTTCCTTCAGGAGCTCTTGTAAGGCAGGTGTGGTGGTGACAAAATCTCTCAGCATTTGCTTGTCTGTAAAGGATTTTATTTCTCCTTCACTTATGAAACTTGATTTGGCTGTATATGAAATTCTTGGTAGAAAATTTTTTTCTTTAAGAATGTTGAATATTGGCCCGCACTCTTTTCTGGCTTGCAGTGTTTCTGCTGAGAGATCCGCTGTTAGTCTGATGAGCTTCCCTTTGTGGGTAACCCGACCTTTCTCTCTGGCTGCCCTTAACGTTTTTTCCTTCATTTCATCCTTGGTGAATCTGACAATTATGTGTCTTAGAGTTGCTCTTCTCAAGGCGTATCTTTGTGGCATTTTCTGTATTTCCTGAATTTGAATGTTGGCCTGCCCTGCTAGGTTGGGGAAGTTCTTCTGGATAATATCCTGAGGAGTGTTTTCCATCTTGATTTCATTCTCCCTGTCACTTTCAGGTACACCAATCAAATGTAGATTTGGTCTTTTCGCATAGTCCCATATTTCTTGAAGGCTTGATTCATTTCTTTTTACTCTTTTTTCTCTAAACTTCTCTTCTCACTTTATTTCATTAATTTGATCTTCAATCACTGATACTCTTTCTTCTACTTGATCGAATTGGCTTTTGAAGCTTGTGAGTGTGTCACGTTCTCTTGGCATGGTTTACAGCTCTATTGGGTCATTTAAGGTCTTCTCTATACTGTTTATTCTAGTTAGCCATTCGTCTAATCTTTTTCCAAGATTTTTAATTTCCTTGCAATGGGTTCTTACATCCCCCTTTAGCTCGGAGAAGTTTGTTGTTACCTACCTTCTGAAGCTTACTTCTGTCAACTCCTCAAAGTCATTCTCCATCTAGTTTTGTTCCGTTGCTGGCGAGGAGCTGCAATCCTTTGGAGAAGAAAATGCACTCTGGTTTTTAGAATTTTCAGCTTTTCTACTCTGGTTTCTCCCTATTTTCGTGGTTTTATCTACCTTTGGTCTTTGATATCGGTGACCTACAGATGGGGTTTTGGTGTGGATGTCGTTTTTGTTGATGCTGATGCTATTCCTTTCTGTTTGTTAGTTTTCCATCTAACAGTCAGGTCTCTCAGCTGCAGGTCTATTGGAGTTTGCTGGAGGTCCACTCCAGACCCTGTTTGCCTGGGTATCACCAGCGGAGGCTCAGTTGGAAATGTGGAAATCACCTGTCTTCTGCGTTGATCACACTGGGAGCTGCAGACTGGAGCTGTTCTTATTCGGCCAACTTGGAACGGGGCATGTAAATTTCTAACTCTTAACTTTAGCTATGTTGGTTCAAAAACTCCTACTTGTTTGTTTTCTCGAGATTTACCATTCCTCAAATCAAGACCAATCCATTTTAGATTTTTACATTCTGCGTTAACCTGAGCCTCATTATGACAAGCTCTTAATTTTGCATCCAGATCTGTAGAGTCCTGGGCAGCATTAACTGCCAGTGTATTAGGAATAACAAGAAGTGATCTTGCAAACTCTGCAGTAGCAATCTGTTCCCAAGACCCCATGCTGCTTGCATAATTTTCAAGGTATATGGAAAGGGCTACGTCTACAGCATCCCCACCTGGAACCACAGATTTTGACTCCAAAACTATCTTCACTACACAAAGAGCATCATGTTAAGAATGCTCAATCTCATCACACATGAAATCATTTGCCCTACATAAGATAATCGTTGCAGATGTACGAGCCTTAGTGTTTTTGATTAAGATCAGCTCATCACCACAAATTCTCTCCTGTACCACTTCTGCCAGTCCCAAGGCAGCTTCAAAAGTTTCTTCACCTTCCAAATTGGCCAGACTTGACAGAATAGTTGCTCCAGAAGCTTTCACAATGTGTTTAAGGCCCCTTTTTAAAACTCTTCTAACTGCCATAGCGCCAGCCTTCACAAAATACTTCAGACACATATCATCAATTCCACCCGTGGTTAGAAAATGTCAGTACCAGTTGCTAGGATCTTCTGAATTCTCTCGTTGGTGATATCTGATCCTCTCTGTCTAATCTGGTCCAGTTTTTCAGGGTCTGTAATGACCACCTGTACACCAAGCTTCATTTTTGTTTTTTGCAGGCTAAAGTCAAGGCAAGCAATTTTTGCACTTACAGTTCTCTTGGGCATGCCCTGGGATCCCACCACACAGTTTAGTGCATAGTCACTGATGAGCATACTGTTTGTTTGACTTCTCCCATGGGCTTTCGAAATACTAACAGAATGACTGGATAGTGTGGCTGGCCTCTTATATCTGCGTATTTAATAGCAAGTACAACATCTCCTACCATGTTAGCAAAGAAATTACCATTTATTCCAATGATTTTGGAAGACACGGATGTCTTAGCAGCATTAATCAGGCAATCTCTTCCCAGTTCATCTGTGTTAACAATTAGGTTTTCATTGATATAACGCACTGCTTCCTTGCAAGCAAGTCGATAGCCACTAATAACTGATGTGGGATGGATTTTCTGTTTGACTAATTCGTCTGCATTTTTTAGGAGTTCTGCTGCAATAATAACCACTGAGGTAGTTCCGTCTCCAACTTCTTTGTCTTGAAGATCAGCCAGCTCACAAAGAACTTTAGCTGCAGGATGTTCTACCTCCAGTAACTTCAGGATGGGTGCACCATCGTTAGCAATGGTTACATCACCAATATCATCCACCAACATTTTATACAAACCAACTGGACCAAGAGAACTTTTTACAATATTGGCAATCGAAGCTGCAGTCATAACGTTCTGGGAGCGGATTGCCTCCCCAGTGCTGCGGTCCCCGAACACGGACAAAGGCCCCTCCATCTTCACAGCAGCGGTACACGTTGAATTCTGCTCACACTGCGGGCAACCAGTATCGCGGTCTCTCGGCCGACCGGGGACCATAGCAGTGGCAGCGACCGCATGGAGCATACCGGAGCGATTCCCCAAGAGCTGCTCAACCCAAGTCTATTTTCAAATAACACTATACTACTTCACAAGCAATATGAGTAATTTATAATAACAAAATAATCCTAATTCCTCCTGCCGATCCCTTGTATCGTTGCTATCATTCATTTTGCTTGTACCTAAGCAAACATAAGCATATATACGTGTAGATCAATTAAGAACAAGAAAAACAAGGTTTTTTTCTTTTTTTTTTACTTTCACCAATCTCTTCATTTCTAATGCTCTTCTTTTCTTCATGTAAATCTGAGTTTCTGACCCATATTATTTTCCTTCTCCTTAAATAACTTCTAACGTTTTTTGCAAGTCAGGTTTACTGGCAACAAATACCCTCAATTTCTGTTTGTATGAGTAAGTCTTTATTTCTCTCTCACATTAAGGATAATTTTGCAGGATACAGAGTTCTAGGCTGATTTTTATTCTCTCAACACTTTAAATATTTCACTCCACCCTTGCATAGTTTCTTAGGAGAAGCAGTAGGATGTAACTATTATCTTTGCTCCTGTGTATGCAAGGGCGAGCACCCACTCCTTGTGGCTTCTTTCAGGATTTTTTTTTTAATCATTGATTTTCTGTAGTTTGGAAATAATATGCCTAGGTGTAGTTTGTCTGGAATTTATCCTTCATGGTGTTCTCTGAGCTTTTTGCATCTGGGTTTGATGCCTGACATTAATTTGGGGAAAATTCTCAATCATTATTTTTTTTGAATATTTGCTCTCCTTCTGGTATTCCCATTAAGCATATGTTATGCCTTTTGTAGTTTTCTCACAGTTCTCAAATATTCTGGATTTTTACAAAATTTTTCCCCTTTGTGTTTTAGTTTTAGAGGTTTTTAACTGAGATATCTTAAATACACAGATTCTTTCTTAAGCTGTGTTCAGTCTACTAAAAAACCCATCAAAGGCAGGGCATTCTTCATTTCTGCTGCATTAGTTTTGATGTCAACCATTTCCTTTTGGCTTTTTGCTAGAATTTCCATCTCTCTGCTTACATTTCCCATCTATTCGTGCATGCTTTCTACTTTGTCTATTAGAGCACTTAGCATATTAATCACAGTTGTTTAAAAATTCCTCATCTAATAATTCCAACATTTCTTCCAATATCTGAGTCTTGTTCTGGTGCTTTTTCTATCACTCCAAACTGTGTTTTGCCTTTTAGTATGTTTTGTAATTTTTTAACTGACAGCTGGACATGATGTATTGGGTCAAGGAAACTGCTATAAATAGGCCTTAAGTAATGTAATTACTTATGATTAGGCCTCAGTTTTTAGTGAGCCTGTACCTCTTGACTGTGAACTTCACAAGTGCTGTTCAGTTCCACTCCCCTCTTTAGGTATGACCATATGGCTGGAGGGGGCTGGAATTGTGTAATTCCTTTGTTCCACAGGAAGACTAGAGCCAGCTGGAGTTGGTAATTTTACTTCCTCCAAGTTAGTTAGGCACTGATGAAACCCCAGCAGTTTAGGTTCTGGTTAAATAGTTTCTCCTGAGGGCAGACTTTGTTAAGAAGAGTACAATGCTCTGGCATATTTCAAAATGGCACTTTTCCCTCCCTTGCTGTAAGCATGGAGGCATTTAAAAAAATCTGGTATTTGCTTTGATAAACTGGTGGAGCTCTAGCAGGCAAAACTCACAAAAGTAGAGGGCCCCTCAATAACTGAATCCCTCTGAAGTTTCAAATTCTCTGACTTGTCCACATTGAGATTCCAGCGATTTGTTAATTACAGTTCAGGTTTTCCCACCCTGGCACTGGTTCCCGTGGAGGCTTCTGCTCATGGGTTTCTGCTCTGGTAAGTTGTGATTCTCTATACGAGTCTGTCTTTCTGATTTTGGGGCCAGTGGTTTGCCCTGTGTCCTCACTTCTCTTACAAATCTAAGAATTGTTCATTTTTTCATTTTTCCAACTTTTTACTTGTTAGGATTGAGTGGCAATTCCATGCTTTCTGCATGCTGGCCAGAAATGAGATATCTCCTGTTGTGTTTTCATTTTGTTCATTTCAATGTGCCATTTGATTTTCCTTGAAATTTCCTTGAAATTTCCTCCTGGATCCATGGAGCATGCTATTCAGTTCCAAGTGTTTGGAGATTTTCCTAAAATCTTTCTGTCATTAATTTCTACTTTCATTCCATTGTGCTTAGAAAAACACTCTATGTAATTTTAACTTTTAAAATTTTGTTGAAGTTTGTTTCATGGACCAGTCTATGATCTATCTTGGTGTATGTTCTATGGGTACTAGAAAAGAATGTATATTCTGCTGTTTTTGGGTGGAGTCTTCTATAAATGTTGATTAGATCCTATTGGTTGATTGTGTGGTTGAGTTCCATATCTTTGGTCATTTATTTATTTTTTTATTAGAGATGGAGTCTCACTTGGATTTTTTTCTCTAATTGCTCTATCAAATTTTGAGAGAAGGTTGTGGAGGTCTCCAACTATATTATGGATTTACCTATTTTTGTTTTCCATTCTATCAGTTTTTCTGCACATATTTGGTAACTTTGCTTTTTGGTGCATACACATTTAAAATTACTATGTGTTCTTGCTGTATTGACCCTTTTATTATTACATAATATCCTTCTCCATCTCTGGCAATTTTCTTTGTTCTGAAGTTTACTTTATCTTGCTATCCTTTTTGTTTTCTTTGTAAATGTCATACAATGAACAAATTATTTAATAACCAAAAAAAAGGTTTGCATAAATTTTTTTCATTATTTTACTTTCAACCAGCCTAAATTATTACATTTGAACTGAATTTCTTCTAGACAGCATATAGTAAGATCGTGTTTTTTTAATCCACTGTGGCAAACTCTGTCTTTTAACTGGCATATTTATACCATTTACCTTTCTTGTAATTACTGATGTATTAAGTTTTAATTATGTCATTTTATTCTCTCTTTCTCTCCTTTTTTTTGTTTATCTTTCTTTCCCCTGCCTTCCAGTGGGTTATATTTTAGTATTCCATTTTGACTTATGTATAATGTTTGTAAATGCATTTCTTTTTATGTATTCAAAAAAGTAGTTGTTTTAGATATTACACTGCTAGTGTCATCATTTTACTAGTGCAAGTGAGATATTGAAATCTAACTTTCCTTTACTTCTCTTTACCTCTCTGCTTGTAATGTAATTGCCTTAACTGCATCAGATAGTGTTATAGCTTTTTTTCAAATGTCAAACATAAATTAGAAAATGTAACAGGAGAAGAAAAGTATATTGTATTTCCCTATTTTTTTTTTTTTTTTGCTTACTGTGTTCTTTCTTCCTTCCTTATGTTCCAAGATTTCTTCTTTTATCATTTCATTTTCATTCTTTTTGAATTGATCTTCCGATGACAAATTCTCTCTTCCTCTGAGAACATTTTGGTCTCCAGCTCATTTCTGAAGGATATAAATACAGGATTTGGGGTTGATAGTTGATTTCTTTCAGCAGGTGAAAATATTGTGCCACTTCCTTATAACCTCCAATGTGTCTGATGTGAAATTTGCTGTCATTAGCATGGAATATTTTCCCCCTATAGGTAAGATGTCTTTTGCTTTTTGCTGACTGCTTTCAATATTTTTTCTTTGTTTATAATTTTTAGTTTTTAGAAGCTTGTGGTGTGCTTTGGTGTGGATATTCTTGTTTATCCTGTTTGGATTCTCTCAGCTTCTTTAGGTCTCTTGGTCGATTTTGAAAGTTTTCAGCAGTTATTTTGCGAATGCTTTTTTAGCCCTACCTTTTTTCTTCTTTCCTTCTGCAACTCTGATGACATGAATGTTAGATCTCTTATGGTCCCACAAATCCCCAGGGACTCTGTTTCCTGTTGTTTTTTTCTCTCAGTTTTTCTTTCTGCTGTTCAAATTAGGTAATTTCTATTGTTTTGTATTCTAATTAATGGGTTATTTCCTCTACTTCCCCCATTTTGTTGTCAGACTATGTATAGAGCTTTTAATTTCAGTTATTGTGTTTTTCAGCTCTAACATTTTTATTTGGTTCTTATTTACATCTTCTAGTCTCTACTGAGACTTTTTATTTCTTTGCTGAGGTTTTCTATTTTTAAAAAAATTTGCTTCAAGCATATTTCTAGTTGCTCATTAAGTTATTTTTATTGTGGCTGTTTACAAATCTTTGTCTCATAATTCTAACATTTATGTCATCTTTGTGTTGGCATCTATTGCTTGTCTTTTGTCATTTAATTTGAGACTTCTTGATTCTTGGTATGAGAGTAGTTTTCCATGGGAACTTGGAAAATTTTCTTAATATAAGACTCTGGATCTTATTTAAACATTTTATTTTAGTTGTCTCCACTGGGTTGAGTAGTGTTCCCTCAAAACTCATGCCCACTCAGAAACTTAGAATGTGACCATACTTAGAAATAGGATCTTTGTAGATGTAATCAAGTTACAGTGAGTCACAGTGTTGGCCCTAAGCCAACGACTACTATCCTCATAAGAGGAGAAAAGTTTGGATACAGAGATGCACACAGAAGGAAGATGAAGTGAAGGCACACAAAATGTGGTGTGATGATGAGGGCAGAGATGGAAGTGATGCATCTACAAGCTAAGGGTTGCCAGCAACCACTAGAAGCTAGGAGGAGGCAAGGAAGGATCTTCTCCCTAAGCCTTCAGAGAGTGTGGCTCTGATGAAACGTTAGTTTTAAAGTTCTAGTCTCCAGAACTGTCAGAGAATAAATTTCTGTTATTTTAAACCACTTAATTTAAACCAGTTAGAAGGGAGTACCTTATTACTGTCAGGTAGGGAAAATTCAGACTTTTTATGTGGTATCCACTGACACTTTGGTTGGGGTAGGGTTGGGTGGTTGTAACCAGGGGGTGGGAAAAAGGTTTGGTTCATTATGTGTCCTTCTCTAACTCTGAAACTGCAGAGGTGTTGACACACTTGTTATAAACTTACAAGGATGGATGAGGCTCCCCACTGTGCCTCTACTGGTATGATGGGTTTGGGCCACGGGTTTTCTGTGGTGGTAGCCCAAGTAGGATGGCCATTGTCTAAAAGTTGTCTCTCTTGATAGTTGCCCCCTTCCTGTCCTCTGAGAGAGAGAGTAAGCTTTCTGGGGGGCTCTTCTTGTCTGCTTTTATTGGCATTATGGAATTTCTGGCTTTTTTATCTCCATGTCTGAAGTATGTGAGGCAAAAAGAAAGCCTGGAGAGGTCACCATCATGTTATTCCTCCTGTCCTGTGGCCCCTAGCCAATCTGTCTTCTTTTTACATAGTAGAGTCCTCTTATTTTTTTTATATATAAAATTTTCAGAGTTTTAGTTGTACTTAGTGAGAGGAATTGGAAAAATTACATTTCATCTTCCTTGAATTCCAGAAATTCTTTCAGTGTATTTTATCTCACTGTTCTGAGCTTCACTTACAAACTCCATGATTTTAAACAATCTAAACCTCCATTTCTTGTTTCATCAACCAGAGAAAATTGCTTATGAACCCTCATTTTGTAAGAGAAGCACCCTAATGATTCCAAATATCTATGGCTATCCCATAGATAGCCAGTCCTATCTCTTCTTACTCCTTTTCACTTCTTTATCTCTGTTGAAAATATCTTTATTTTTACAGTGACAAGAGGAATAGTATTATTTTGTTAATATGATAGAAGCTGCCATGATTTCCCTGCAAGTCAATATTAGGAATTTGAAATCAACAAAATATTTTTTATTATTATGACTAGGTAAATGTTGTATACTCTAAGCCTAGTAATAAACTAAGATTACATTTCCTTCTTTGTGGATTAAATATCATAACCACTGTGTCCTTCAATGGAGAATATTTCTTGTTTAAACTTCAAGTATGATTTCTTTTCCACCCTCCATTTACTTTATTATGCCATTAAATCTTTCTAACTTCCAAATTATATGGTTTCTCTGATTTTCCAATGTCAGCTGATTTCTTCCTGTATAATTTATATTCTATATTAGATCTACTCTTTCTTCAGGAAGGAAAAAGAAAGAGTGGATTTATACCAAAATATAAATTATTATTAGAAAATTATTCTGGAGTAAATTATATATATAAATTGCTGGATCTATAAATATATGTATTATAAACATTAGGATATAAATCATTCTAGATTATTATATGTAATCTAGTCTAATATAGTGTATTATGTAATCTAACATATATTTTTTCTTTTTGGTTTTCTCCTTATTTTATTTATATGCACATATCATTAAATTCCTGAAAAGAGAAGTTTTCTGAGACCATGATACCACTACTCTACTGTTGCTGGCATTACTGTGAAGAGAAGGAGTTCCAGAAGTTTGTTTAGTCTTTGTATTCATGGTTCAATGGAGAGGAGTTATTTTGGTTCAACCTGTATCATGGGCCCATACTGAAGCATATAGCATGTGGCAGAAAGAAGGAAGAATTTGCCTCTTAGCTTTAGTAATGGTGAGGGGGCAGTGGGAAGTATCAACCAGGAATTTTCTTCCACCCAGGCTATGTATAAGGAGGGAGCAGTAAAGATGTATAAAAATATTAGGATTTTATTAGGAAGGAAGTTGGGTGCTAGGCAACCCAAGCTTGACAAATCAAGTTGTCATTACATGGTTTATCTTTTACTCATATTTACTTAATATACCTAAAGGCTGAGAATGATTTGCTATGATTGTGGAAGGTGATGTAGTTTGGATGTGTGTCCCCTTCCAAATCTCTTGCTGAAATGTAATCCCCAGTGTTGGAGGTGGGGTCTGGTGGGAGGTGACTGGATTATGGGGGCAAATTTCTCATGAATGGCTTAGCACCATCCTCTTGGTGCTGAGTTTCTATAGTGAGTGAGTTTTGTGGAATCTGGTTGTTTAAATGTGTGTGGTACCTCCCCCTTTGCTGTCTTGCTCCTGCTTTTGCTGTGTGATGTACCTGCTACCCCTTCAACTTCCACCACGATTGTAATCTTCCTTAGGCCTCCCCAGAAGCCAAGCAGATGTCTGCGCTATGCTTCTTGTAAAGCCTGCAGAACCATGAGCCAAATCATCCAGTCTCAGGTATTTCTCTATAACAATGCAAGAATGGCCTAACAGAAAAGACATTGCTCCATCATCTTCTGCCATCCAGTGTGCTGCTAAGAAGTCTGTCTGTTCCTTTGTGTATGAGGTCTTAATTTTTTTTTTTTTTACTTTATGAAGGTTTGTAAACCGTTTTCTTTATCTTCAGTGTTCTGAAATTTCACATCAACCATCTAGGTAAGGACCTTTCTTCATTTATTGCCCTGAGTACTTGTTGACCTTTTTCAATCTGAAGACTTTCAGCTCTTGGATATTATTCTCTTTTCTTATTTGATCACTCTCTTTTTCTTCCTTTTCTTAATTCTCTCTTTCTGAGATGTCTATCAGGAGGTTGAACCTGCTGGATTGCTTCTCTATGCCATTTCTACCCCCTCCTTCTTTTTTATCCTGTTTATGTGATTGTTTTTGGTAGACTTACTTTACTTCACCTTCCAAGTCATCTCTTTAATTGTTTCTGCTTCTTAATATCCTGTACTTGTTTCATGGATAAATATATTCTCAAAACTTTCTGAGAATAACAGCTAGGTCAATTTAAAATATGTATCATGTTGTTCCTTTGATTTATGTTTAGACTTTTTTTGGCCTTTTTTTTTTATATTTAAGAATGAGTAATCATTGCTTGGGAACACTGTGTGTCCATTCCAATTGATTTTTTAAAGCCAGCTTTATTAAGATATAATTCACATAACATACAGTTTGCCCATTTAAAGTATACAATTGAACGGTTTTTAGTGTATTTTCAGATCTGTGCAACTGTCACCATCATCAGTTTTAGAGCATTTTCATTACCTCAAAAAGAAACTCTATGTCCTTTGGCTATTATATAAGCCCCTACCTCCCATCTCCCTCAGCTCTAAGCAACCACTAATCTACCTTTTTTTTTTGAGACAGTCTTGCTCTGTCGCCCAGGCTGGAGTGCAGTGGCGCGATCTCGGCTCACTGCAAGCTCCGCCTCCCGGGTTCACGCCATTCTCCTGCCTCAGTCTCCCGAGTAGCTGGTACTACAAGCGCCCGCCACTATGCCCAGCTAATTTTTTTTTGTATTTTTAGTAGAGACGGGGTTTCACCGTATTAGCCAGGATGGTCTTGATCTCCTGACCTCGTGATCCTCCCGCCTTGGCCTCCCAAAGTGCTGGGATTACAGCAGTGAGCAACCGCGCCCAGCCAGCAACCACTAATCTACCTTCTAATCTACCTTTTGTCTCTCTAGATTTCCCTGTTCTGGATATTGCTTATGAATGGAGTCACACAGCGTGTAGTCTTTTGTGATTGACTTCTTTCACTTAGCATAAAGTTCCTAAGTTTATCCATGTTGTGTCATATGTTAGTACTTATTATTTTATGCTTCAATAATATTCTGTTGTGTGGATATACTACATTTTGTTTACTCATACATCAGTTGATGGACATTTGGGTTGTTTTCATCTCTGGATATTATCAATAATGCTGCTATAAGCGTTTACGTATAAGTTTTTTGGTTTGATATATATATTTTCATTTTACTTGGATATACATCTAAAGTGGAATTCCTGAGTTATAAGGCAACTCTGTGTTTAGAGTTTGAGGAATTTCCAGGCTCTTTTCCGAAGCGGCTTCACCATTTTACATTCCCACCAGCAGAGTATGAGCATTCCGATTTCTCCACAGATTCCGTAACACTTGCTATTACCTGATTTTTGATTCTAGTCATTGTAATGGGTATAAAGAAGTCTTTCGTTGTGGTTTTGCTTTGTATTTTTCTGACGACTAATGATGCGGCATATCCTTTTGTGTGCTTATTGGCCATTTGCGTATTTTCCTTGGAGAAATGTCTATTCAGATCATTTGCTCATTATAAAAATTGCATTATTCCTTTTTACAAGTGAGTTGTAAGAGTTCTATATATATTATGGATGCAATTGCCTTATCAGATATATGATTTGCTAGTATTTTTCTCTCATTCTTTGTGTTGTATTTTCACATTCTTAATGGCATCCTTTAAGCCACAAAGATTTTTCATTTTTAGGAAGTCCAAATTATGTATTTCTTTTCTTTTGTTGCTCATGCTTTTTGTATTTTAGCTAAGAATGTTTTGCCAAATTGAGAGTCATGAAGATTTACCTCTGTTTTCCTTTAAAAGTTTTATCATTTGGGCTCTTACATGTAGGTGTTCCATCCATTTTGAGTTAATTTTTGTAATTTTAAACTCCATTCTGAGTTAAATTTTGCATGAGGCGAGGGTCTAAATTACCTTTTTTGCATGCTTTTGCATGAGGCTATCCAGTTGTCCCAGCACCCATTTACTGAAAAGATTATTCTTTCCCCATTGAATAGTTTGGCACCCTTGTTGACAATCAGTGGACCACAGACACATGGTTTCTGGACTCTATCAATTCTATGCCACTGATCTATTTGTCTGTCCTTGTGCCAGTAGCACACTGTCTTAATTAACATTGCTTTGTAGCATATTTTGAAACCAGGAGGCATGAGTCCTCCTACTTTGTTCTTTTTCAAGATTGTTTTGGCTATTCTGGGTCTCTTGCAATTCTATGTGAATTTTAAAATCAACTTGTCAATTTCTACTAAGAATTCATCTAGGATTCTGATAGGGATTATGTTGAGACTATCCGATGGGTTGGTAAGTTCCAGTATTCAGAGGTTTGAGGCTTCAATGCCCATGTAACTCTCTTAATTCTTCCAAGAAATTTCACTTTATTACTTTTTTTAAAAAACTTTTTATTGTAGAAACAGAAAAACACATATTATATATAACTTAATGAGTAGTAAATCAAACAGTATTGTAACTACCACTCAGTAAAGAAATAAAACTGTGATAGTCACTTCAGAAGTTTCTTTATGTGTAATTGAAAATCACGGCCTCCCTACCCCAATAAGTAATGATTATCCTGACTTTATATTATTCACTTCTTTATTTTTCTTCATAGCTTTATTATCCTCATGGGCACCCTAGAAATTGCTAATAGCCTTGCCATTAACAGATAGACATATTTTTATGTCTTCTTTAATCTGTAAGTCATTCTCCTATTCTTTTTTTTTTTTTTTTGGAGACAGAGTCTTGCTCTGTTGCCCGGGCTGGTTCTTGGCTCACTGCAATCTCCGTCTCCCGGATTCAAGCAATTCTCCTGCCTCAACCTCTCGAGTAGCTGGGATTACAGGCATGTGCCACTACGCCTGGCTAATTTTTTTGTATTTTTAGTAGAGATGGGGTTTCACCATATTGGGCAGGCTGGTCTTGAACTCCTGACCTTGTGATCCACCCACCTTGGCCTCCCAAAGTGCTGGGATTACAGGCGTGAGCCACCGCGCCCAGCCTCCTATTCTTTTATTTTTCATACAGTTTATTTTCCTCCCAAGAGTTTACCGCAGTCTAAATTTTGCATTCTCTTGGTGTAGGTTAAAAGTTTCCTCAGTTCTCAGTATTTCCTGTAAATTGATAGTTGGATCCAGAGACTTGCTTAATCCTTCTGATGTTCTTTCATCAGAAGGCATAGAATGTATAATTGTCTCTCTTTCTGTAATATTAGTAGCTGTTGGTGCTCAATGCCTAAATTCGTTAATTCGTATTCTAATGCTATTGCTACTTTTTATCCATTTGTTAGAAAACTTTTATAAAGTGGTACGTTATGTCATTTACTATTTTGTTATTCCGGTACAATTCTCACACGGGAAGAAGGATAGATGGTTGATTTTTATTGATCTTTTATTTAACCTGTTTTAAAAATAATAAGTTCATTACCTATCATCTTCTAAGGAAACCAATTAGATTGAAGTATTATTACATACTCATGGACTTAAACATATTCTCTGAGTTTCAGTCGGTTGAAATTGTATTTATTTTGAGGCTCAAATTGTTTCATCTTTTGTGGAGAGAAGCTTCTTCAAGCTGGTTTCTGAGTTCTTTTGACATGACCCTAATAGTTTTGAATGGCTTCCTCACTGTCTGAGGACATATGTCCTCATGTCTTCTTCATATGACAAGATGTTTCAGGTTTGTTTGGTTCACTTCTTGCCCCAAACCTGAAATCAGCCAAGAAGTTCTGGTTTCTTTTAGTGGTAAATAATATTTTAGATAAAATTTGACTGTTAGGAAAAATCATTGCTTCTTTCTTGGCCTTTATACCTAAGTCTCTTTGGTGAAGACAGCTCAATTTTTCTTCTGTGTGTAAATATGTATTAAATTTAAATTTAAAATTACTTCTATAAGTAATTATATGTTTTATATTCACCATCAGTTCTTATATCAATATTCCTTTGGTCACTTTGTTTCCTAAAACTTACACTCAATAGATTTCTCACAAGGGCTCTTGGGAACATGTTTGAGTTCTTACATGTTGGTAACAGTTTGTATGTGTACTCTATACTCGAAGGAGAGTTTTTAGGATACAAAAATCCTTGACTCACATTTTTTTTTTCCTGAAGTATGCTAAATATGTTACTTCATTTACTTCTGGCATTAAACATTACTGTTGAAAAGTCTAATAATAATCTAATATTTTCCCTTATTAATCTCTTGCTTTTTTGCCTAGCTGTCCAAAGGATTTTTAAATTTTTTCTTCAAAGTGCAGTCGTTTTACTAGACTTTCTTGGCACTGGTCACTCTGAGTCAATATTCTCAGGTATGTACTTTTCTTTGTTTTGTATGTAGTTTCAAATAACATACTCAAGTTAAGGAGAGTTTTCTTGATTATTCTTTCTTATTTGCTCTTTCTTCTTGATTTGTTTTCTTCTTCAGAGACTCATATTATCTGTGTGTTAAATCTTCTTTGCTTATATTCAATATTTGTTATTAATTTTTTTCTCTTGTTACATTTATTTTAGATTTTTAATTTTTTATCCTCTTTACCTTTTGCTTTTCTTAAGGAATGTTTTTTGTGTTTTCTTGTTCTTGTTCTTTCTAATTTTGTCATCATTTCTGATTTAATTTTTTTATTTCCCAAGTTATATTTCTTAATTTCTAAGTACTAGTAATTCTGACTTAAGTCTTTTCATATCTACAAATAAGAGAGAGTTCTTGTCTTTGATAAACCAAGGTCTGTTACTTCAGATAATTATAATATACAGTGATAAAAGCAGAGTATATATGTAGCACAAAAGAATAAGGGATGAGTAATTCAAATAGATTTAATACCAGAATATAATGTTTGACATTTCATGTAAAAATGATACCAAGGTAAAAGTGTTTTTATTATGATAAATATTCCATCTCAGCATAAGGTTATTAAGTAAGGCCTGTATTTGTTCTTTTTTGCTCAAATGGTGTTTTAAGATATAAATGTAGAAATGTTGGTGAGAGCACCAAGATTTGATAAGTGTCACACTGCTCGTGGGTATGAGACCTATCGTCACAGTTTTTGTTCTCCAAGACCTGACTCTGATATACAGGTTAGTCATCTAGATGTTTATTAAGTAGTGCCATTGGCATCCATATCTGTGAAAGGTAGAAGGATGGAGCAGGACTGGGAAGGGGAAGAAACTGAGCTGTGATATAGGCCCAGCAGCCTCAGCAAACCCTACAAAATGATCTGTCAAAGTTGTTCCATGTTGTGACAAAATAGGTGGTCCTCGATACCTCTGCCTCCATCATGTTGGCCATCCCCAAAAAGGGTGTGACCTTGGGTGGATCAATTCCTAAAGTACTGTTATCTAAAGACTTCACAGACAGCATTCCCAGCAATTGGGCAATAAATGTCCTTTCATGAAAGAGGATATGAGCACCACATCTCCATGTTTACCACTTACAGTGATGAAGGATTTACCAGGGGGTAATAATAATTTGGTTTTCTGCCTCTTACATCTCTCATCCACATCAAGGGTATAAAACAATTGACAATAAGAGATTATTCGTTATTCTTAAAAAGAAATATTAGTGTCTTGTGATGCCTTTCCCTACCTCCATCCTCTCAAATCAAGACAATGAGGATGCAACAGGACCAGGTACAGAGTGCCTCATGTGTCCCCGGCAGTTTAAGTGACATAATGGATTGTTGCTAACATCCTCCTGGAAAATCTACATGGTGAGCTATGGGCCAACAAATCTGTTTAATGGAAGAGTGAAAGAGCAGCATCTTCTGTGGGCAGTTGGCACTCAAAATGTTTGATGGGGCTGAGGCTGAGCAAGTGTTTCCCAGTTGTGGGACACCTGCAGTAGAGATCAGTGTGGGGGTTTCCTGAGAGTTTCATGAGGAAAAACGGGACAGGAGAAGAGATCTTAGCAGAAAGACATTTTCCTTTGAGCTAGGTGTCTAAGGACTAAGGAAAGAGATATATGACCAACTAGGGAGGATGGACCACCTGCTCTGTGGAAATAGTTACTGAAGATTTCCAGAGATAAAGGAGGTGGGATCCTTCAAACTGTGCAAAGACCCCATGAGAGACCCTGGCTGCAAGGATCAGAGAGTATGAAACAGACTCACCACTGTAAAACATTTCTGTTCCTCCCTTCTTCCAAAGCTGGCAAGGTCATAAATTGAGGTTGGGGGAGAACACATAAAAATATGCAATAGGAAAGAGTAAGTACTCTGACAACACTGACTCTCTTGACTTCAGAACTTTGTACCTATTAGTTTTGAACTTCAGGAGAGAGAGAATTTAACTCTAGATTAAAGTCACTTCTATTACAGGGAAATGTCCATTTTAATCACTGAAATAGAATTACCTGAAGATTCATGTAACTTGTCTCAAATTTCATCCTAGTGAGAAATTAGACCCAGAAAAGTATTTAAGGTATAGTGGAAAAATGCTAAAATCACCTTTTCATTACATTCCACAGTATAGTTGCTTAGGTAAATGTTCAGACCCTTCAGAGTCCTGCTATTTCTAAGTTGTTGCTTCTAATTTACTTAGGCAAACTCAACTCAAGGGCTTTCTGAATCCTCAAAGAAAAATTATGTACTATTTAATATAATTAATTGGAAAAGATGTTCAGATTTCTCAGGAGAAACCTGAGTCTCTGAATTTGCCATAACATCACATGTCAGCTGTGTTGGAAGTAGAACAATTCTAGGCCAGAAAGTTCTTTGGTGTTACAGAAATGAAAAAGGATATTGGAGAAAGGCAATAATTGTTAGTCTGAGAATAGAATCAGCCTTGGGACAGGAAATGTCACTAAGAATTCAGGCCTGTAAGTTGTCATGGGTATGTATCTTCCCTAGAAAACACTTATAACCTAGTAATATCACCAACTGAAATCTAATGTCACTTGCTACCATATTTTAGAATTCAAGTTAAATTATGTCTCTGCCATGAAACCAGGACCTATCAAGCAGCCACTGATTCTTTTCTTCTATTGGATATTCCCTGGATATGGTACTTGTATGACCGTCCACACAAATGGAATCACACTTTGAGTTACATTTAAATTACATTTAAGTAAAATTTTGGTTTTATCAAAGTATATATAAAGAGTCAAATAATAACGCAGGACTAATAATAAAAACCAGCATTCTCTGGCTCCTTCTCTTCCACCCTTCCCTATACCCAAGTACCTGTCTCCAGAAGAAACCTAGTGCCTCTCTCCAGAATAAACAATTTCAACTCTTAAATGTTTCCTCTTGTAGTTATTTCCATATTTGTATATAATATACCTAAGTTTTTATTTCTTGATCATTAATATTAGATCATCAATTCACTTCCTACTAAGGAAGATGAAAATTTAGCTGCCATACTAATTCTGTACCCCATCCCCAATTTTACACTTCCTTCCTCCCATTCATCTTATGTAGCCCACATTCTTCTTATATGTGATCATTTTTACTAAATAAATATTCAGTATTTATTATGATCATGTAGGTATCGCTTGTACTTACAGTTGTAAAATGTTGTTCAAGTAAAACAGGAACAATTTTAAGGTTTTTTTGAGTAGAAAGAAGTTTAACGTAGGAAAATAAAGCTGTAAAAAATTATTGGAAATGCAAGTATATGTTACCAATATTTTCAGCTGCCTGTAACTCTGAGGTTGATAATTCCCAGAGAATAATTGAAGTTTCTGGAAGTCACTGCTGCTTTTAACAATCATAGATGTGCATGGACCTAATAACAGAGTTTCAGAGTACATGAAGCAAATATTGACAAAGTTAGTGGGAGAAATAGACAATTCCACAATGATGGTTGGAGAGTCTAATACTACTTTCTCAACAATTGAAAAGGCCAGGCATAGTGTCTTATGCCTGTAATCTCAGCAGTTTGGGAGGCTGAGGCAGGAAGCTAACTTGAACCCAGGAGTTCAAGATCAACATGGGCAACATAGCAAGATCACATCTTTACAAACAAATTTTAAAAAGTAGCAAGACATGGTGATGCATGTCTGTAGTCCCAACCACTCAGGAATCTGAGGTGGGAAGATGACTTGAGGCTGAGAGGTCAAGGCTTCAGTACGCTATGATTGTGCCACTGCACTTCAGCCTGGGTGACAGAGGGTGAGCCTGTTTCAACAACAAAAACAACAACAACAACAACAACAATCGAAAGAACGACTAAGCAAAAATCCAGCAAAGATAGAATATGTGAACAACATTATCGACCATCTTGATTTCATTGATGTTCACAGAAGACTAAAATAACAATGGCAATGAGAGAGGGGACATTACTATAGAACTTATAGATAATAAAAAGGCAACAACAGAATGTTAACTTTATGCCAGTGGATTTGAAAATCTATTAAGATAAAATGGCTACATTCCTTGAAAAATACAAATCACTAAAATAGAAATGAGAAACACAAATTACCAAAACAGGGATACAAAACTTGAATAGTTCTATATTAATTAAGGAAGTGTATTCTAGTCTGTTCTCACATTGCTCTAAAGAACTCCCTGAGGCTGGGTAATTTATGAAGAAAAGAGGTTTAATTTACTCACAGTTCTGCAAGCTGTATAGGAAGCATGACTGGGAGGCTCAGGAAACTTACAATCATGGCAGAATGTTGAAGGGGGAGAAAGCATGTTTTCACATGGTGGCAGGAGAGAGAGAAAGAGAAAGTGAAGGGGGAGGTGATAAACACTTTTAAACAACCAGATCTCAGGATTGCTTACTATCATGAGAATAACAAGGGGGAAGTCCACCACCATGATCCATTCACCTTCCACCAGGTTCTGTCTCCAATATGGGGAACTACAATTTGACCTGAGATTTTGGTGGTGACACAGAGCCAAGCCATATTGTTCTACCCCTGGCTCCTCCCAAATACCATGTCCTTCTCACATTTCAAAACACAATCATGCCTTCCCAACAGTCCCCAGTCTTATCTCATTCCAGTATTCATCAAAGGCCAAGTCCAAAGTCTCATCTGAGACAAGGCAAGTCCCTTCTGCCTATCAGCCTGTAAAATTAAAAACAAGTTAGTTACTTTCAAGATATAATGGGGGTAGATGCATTGGGTAAATAGACCCATTCTAAGAGGGAGAAATCAGTCAAAACACAGTGACTACAGGTCCCATGCAAGTCCAAAACCCAACAGGGCAGTCATTAAATCTTAAAGCTCCAAAATAATCTCCTTTGATTCCACGTCTCACATCCAGGCCACACTGATGCAAGCGGTGGGCTCCCCAAGGCCTTGGGCGGCTCTGTCCCTGTGGCTCTGCAAAGTACACAGATCTCGTGGCTGCTTTCATGGGCTGGCACTGAGTGCCTGCAGCTTTTCCAGGTGCATGGTGCAAGCTGTCAGTGGATCTACCATTCTGGGGTCTGGAGAACGATGGCCCTCTTCTCACAGCTCCACTACACAGTGCCCCACTGGGGACTCTATGTGGGGGCTCCAACCCCACATTTTTTCTCCACATTGCCCTAGTAGAGGTTCTCCATCAGAGCTCTGACCCTGCAGCAGACTTCTACTTGGACATCCAGGTGTTTCTATACATCCTCTGACATCTAGGCTCCCAAACCTCAACTCTTGCCCTCTGTGCACCCACAGGCCCAAGACCACATGGAAGCTGCCAAGGCTTGGAGCTGGAACCCTCTGAGGCAATGGCCTGAGCTGTACCTTGGGCCCTTTTAGCCATGACTGTAGCTGGAGTGGCTGAAATATAGGGTACCATGTCTTGAGGCTGCACAGAACATTGGGGCCCTGGGCCTGACCTAGAAAACCATTTTTTTCCCTCCTAGGCTTCCAGGCCTGTGATAAGAGCGGCTGCTGTGAAGATCTCTGAAATGCCCCAGAAACATTTTCTTCATTGTCTTGGCTATTAACATTCATCTCTTCTTTACTTATGCAAATTTCTGCAGCTGGCTTGAATTTATCCACTGAAAATGGGATTTTCTTTTCCACTGCATGGTCAGACTACAAATATTCTAAACTTTTATGCTCTCCTTCCCTTTTAAATGTAACTTCCAGGTTCAGATCACCTCTTTGCAAATGCCTATGAGTATATGCTGTTAGAAGCAGTCATGTCAAATCTTGAATGCTTTGCTGCTTAGAAATTCCTTCTGCCAGAAGCTTAGAAATTTCTTCTGCCGGAAACTTAGAAATTTCTTCTGCCAGCTATCCTAAATCATCGCTCTCAAGTTCAAAGTTCCACAGATCTCTAGAGCAGGGGCACAATGCCACCAGTTTCTTTGCTAAAGCATGGCAATAATGACCTTTATTCCAGTTCCCAGTAAGTTCCTCATCTACATCTGAGACCACCTTAGCCTAGACTTTATTGTCCATATCACTATCAGCATTTTGGTTACAACCATTCAACAAATCTCTAGGAGGTTCAAAACTTTCCCTCATCTTCCTGCCTTCTTCGAACCCCTCCACATTGTTCCAGCCTTTGCCCATTACCCAGTTCCAAAGTTGCTTCCACATTTTCAGGTATCTTTATAACAATACCCCACTCCTGGTACCAATTTTTTGTAATAGTCCATTTTCACACTGCTATAAGGACTACCTGAGACTGGATAATTTATGCAGAAGGGAGGTTTAATTGACTCACAGTTCCACAGGCTATACAGGAAGCATGGCTGGGAGGGCTTAGGAAACTTTCAATTATGACAGAAGGGCAGAGAGGAAGCAAGTACATCTCCATATCATGGCAGGAGACAGAGAGATCATGAACGGGGAAGTGCTACACATTTAAACAACAAGATCTCATGAGAACTCAGTCCCTATCACGAAAACAGCAAGGGGGAAAAACACCCTTATGGTCCCGTCACCTCCCACCAGGTCTCTCCCACAACACTGGGAATTACAATTTGACATGAGATTTGGGAGGGGATACAGAGTGAAATCACATCAGAGTGGAATTTATGACTTGAAATTTTCCTATACAGAAAACTCTAGTCCTAGATGTCTCTTATCAAATATGTAAAAGAGAAAATAAAGCTACTCTTACAAAACCCTTTCAAAAATAAAGGAGGAGGAAAAACATTTTAGCTTATTTTGTGAGGCCACTATTACCTTGTTACCCAAACTGAAGAAAAAGTCCAGAAAAGACAGAACTACAGACTAGTATCTCTAATGAACATGGACACAGAGATCCTTTTTAAAAAGTTTGCAAATCAAATCTAATTGTATATGTGAAGGATGAGACATGATTATGGGGAAGTGGGGTTTCATTCCAGAAAAGCAAGATTGATTTAATATTTGAAAATCAATTAATGTAACTTATCATATTAATAAAATAAAGAAGAAAACATACAGTCACTTTGAAAGTTGCCAAAAACATTTGACAACATTCAACACTCATTCATAATTAAAATAATCTCAATGAATGATGATTTTTAGAAAGAAAATTTCTTGACCTGGTTAAGACCCCTAAAAACTACTGCACATATCAGTGATGAAAAGCTTTGCGCTTCCTGCCTAAGATCAGGAATAAATTAAGAATTTCTGCTTCAGCACTTCTATATTTATAATTTTACTAGACATCCTAGCCAGTGTAGTAAAGCAAGGAAAAAAAGGTATAAACATTGGAAAAGAAAAAGCAAAGTGTCATTAGTTGCAGACAACATGAGCTTACGTAATCTACAAAAATCTAGTAGGACTAATAAATTAATTTAATAAGGTTGTAAGATAAAGGCCAATATTCAAAACCCAATAGTATTTCTATGTTCTAGCAATAAACATTTAGAAAATGAGATAAAACATACTTTTGACAATAACATAAAATTAGGAATACATTTAATAAATGATGTAGAAAAGTTGCCAAGGGTAATTAATAAATGGAGACTTACACCATGTTAATCAATTTAAAGAGTCAATATTGTTAAGATATCAATTCTACCCAAAGTAATCTACAGATTCAGTGAAATGTCAAACTATTAGCAATCCTTTTTTTTTTTTTTTAAAGAAATTGACATGGTGAGTTTAAAATTTATATAAATAGACAAAATACATGGATATCCAAAACATTTTTTAGAAAGAGAAATAAAGAGCATAAACTCCCTCATTTCAAGACCTACTATAAAGCTATAGTAATTAAGACAGTGTGGTGTGGTGTAAACATAAAATGATCCATGGAACAGAAGAGAGTTAAAAAGCGAATCCATACTTACATGCTTAATCGATTTTCCACAACGTCCTCAGGTATTCCTATGGGGAAAATACATTCCTTTCAATAAATGCTGCTGGGAAAAATTCTTTTTGGGAAAAAATAACCTAGATTCTTACCTTATGCTGCACAAAAATTAATTCACAATGGATCATAGACTTAAATGTAAGTGATAAAATGCTTAAACTTTCAGAACTGTAAATAACAAGGGAGTTAGAGAGAGAATGTGGGAAGACTTGCTAGTTGTATTCGAGATATGTTATTTTTTAAATGATCTGAATACATTTGCAGCCAAAAGTTACAATGGTGAAATTTGAATGAGATTACATGAATGTTTGTGAGAGTCTGTGCTTTCCTTTGTATATAAAATATGTATTAATTAAAGTATAGTAATATATTACAATGAAGAATAATAATGAAGTAATGAAAATTATGTATAAAATAATAAAGTTTCATAGTTAAAATTCTAGGGAGATAGATTTGACTATGAAAAACTCAAGATTTGAGTATGGTAAAAAACACTATATACATAATACAAAGACAAAATTGTATAATAATTAGCAACACAGATAAGAGTCAAAAGGTTAGTAAACTGAAAATATAAGGTTGCTTTAAAATCACCATTAAAGATGGATGCCAGAAGAAAAAAAAGAACCAACAACATGAACAATAAATTCGCAAAAATAAAAATAAGTATAAAAAGTATAAAAATGATGATTTTATTAGTAATCAAATTCTGAGAATAGGGACCACTTTTTGTATATCTGACAGGCAAGAATGAAACATGATGGTGCTCGCAGTTGGCAAAGGTGTGAGAAAAGGCTCAGCCTTATACTTTGCTTCTGAAGATCAGGTGTTTCAACCCTTTTCTCAGACAATTTGGTAATACGGAAAAAGATCATTAAAAATCAAACACAATTTGACCCAGAAATTTACTTCTAGGAGGCAGCATATTGTTGAGAGTGCCTGCTCCCAGAAGCTAGAATTCCTTGGTTTAAATTCCGGCTCCACAACTTACTATGCAGCTTTGGAAATGATATTTCAGCTCTTTGGGACTCAATTTCCCTAATCTGTAAAATTTGGGAAAATAACTCCTAGGAATGTTGTAAACACCTGTAAAGGTAACTTAGAACGGTATTTGTCACATAGTGAGTACTATGATATAAGTGTTTGTTTCTCCTCCTCCTTCTTCCCATCATTTTATCAGACTAAAACTTTTAGCCAGCTTTTGCCTGACCTCTAACTTGGATTCTGAAGGGCAGGTTCTCTTTCAAGTAGCCTCAGCAATATCTTCTTGGGCCTCTGCTTGTCCCATTAGCAGAACCCTTTGGCTGTTTCTTAGTTGCAGCTTCTGTCCTCCTGTGAACCCTGACCCCCTCTTCCTTTAGTGCCATTTAATTGCCTGGACTTCTAATTCACCCATCCTCTGCATCTATTTCTATCCACTCAGTCATTAACCCTGGCCTGGCAACTTGCGTCCCTTCGTGGGTTCCCCCTTGTCACATGCTTGCAACTTAGACATATTACAGGAGACATCTGTTGGCTGCAGTTGGCTTATTATTTGTTCACACAAGATGAAATATGGGCAAAAGGGACAATATTGAAAGAGGCTTGGTGAAAGATTCTCTCCTTTCCATGTATGTAAATTAGGCATTCCCTCGGGGAACACTTAGAACCACTAATTCCAAACATGTAAAATGTTTCCATTCCTTGTATTATTTAGATGGTGACTCATATAACTTTTCATCACTCATCAGCATGTAATTGTGGAATACATAATCAACGTCAGGCACTAGGCCAGGCACAGAGGATGCAAATTCGAACAAGATATGAGCTTGGCCCTCAAGCAATCACACAGACCATCATGCAAACAAAACAATTACAATGTAGTGGGATAAGGAAAAGCATAGAGTTATACACATATTTACATGGTGGCACAGACAGCAGAGTGACTAGCCTGGTCTGAGCCAAGTGGTGAGTTTACAGAGGACTTGATTTTGAGGGTTTTCCAGGTAGCCTGGAGAACAAGTCCTATCATGAGCCTGGCTTGCGCAAAAGCACGAAACTGTACCAGAAGTCTGGTTTTCTCCGTAATGGCGATAGCTGGTATGGCTGGAGCAGGAGGTATAGGTGGAAACTGGCATGATATGAATCTGAGCATCACCAGGAGGCCACATTGTAGAGGGCACTGCTTGTCAAAGATGAGATGTAATTTTTAAGATAATGAGAGTTTTAAGTAGGGAACTGACAAGATCAGATTTGTATTTTTATTAAGACAATTTGGGGTATGATGTGGAAGATGGATTGCAGATGGAGAGATGAAATTGGAACCTTCTGCAATAGCCTAAGGGTGATGAAGAGGGGCATAGCTGGAAGAGTGGAGGTGGGGGAAGGAGAGGCAGAGATACGCTCATTTGGCAGAACCTGGTGATAAATCATGCTGGGTGGTGAGAATATTGAAAAGCATGACTCTTCGATGTCTGACTCGGGTCACAGGTGGATAATAGACTCATTAACTGAAGTAGAGTATATAGGAGAACATCTGGTACAATGGGTGATAAATATACTGGGTTAAGTTTTGGAAATGCGGAATTTGAAGTGCCTGTGGGACATCCAAAGGGAAATATCCAGAATGGCAATAAAAATACAGGTCTGTTGCACAAGAACAGAAGCCTGAAGTGGGGATGTCAATTTGGGAAACATCATCGTATACAGAACATTTAAAAGTATCAGATCAGATGAATTTGCCCAGTGTGAACATGAAGAGCGAGGAGTTAAGTGCACTGAAATGAAATTGTGGAGAATATAATATGTAGATGGATACAGAGCAGCTCTGTACAGTTATGCAGACTGTACACTGTGCATTTCCAGACATTGGTCATATCACAGTCTAGGTGAAGGGCAACCCCAGAAGTTGTGTAGTGCACAACCTGTGTGACTGTACGTGGCAACCGGGGAAAGAGAAAGTACTTGTGTAAGGCTAGGAAAGACTAGTGTTAGAGATAGGAACAGAACTGGGAATGATGTGACACAGAAGCCACAGAATATTTCTCTGGGAGGGAGCAATAAACTACGTCTGAAAACTATGAAGTGATCTAGTAGTTTAATCCTAAGGGTCTGCTTGATAGGTATTTTTTGGTGACCTTGGAGAGACATATTTCCACATGTTGGTGGGGACAGAAGTCCTAACTCTGAAGGTCGAAGTGTGATCGAAGGCGAGGCAGTGGAGGTTACAAATGGAGGCCACTCTCCACTGTTGCGTCTGCCAAGAGAGAGGAGGGTGGCCAAAAGGGGCGGAGTGTCATGGAAGGGTTTTTCTGCACATGGTTATGAGTGAGGCAGGAGTAAAAGTAAGATGGCTGGTTGGTAAGAAAGGAAGAAGTTGCTACAAAGAGAATCTGACAGGGAAAGTGAGAAAGGAGGGAGATTAAGGTGAAAACAAAAAAAGGAATTGAACCAGTCACCACCATCATCCAAAACAAGGTCCTTTCCCTCCAGCCCTGGGAAGGCGGCATCAGTCATGGTGTGGCACTGAGGTCACCACAAGGGATTGTCCCAGTCAGGAGAACATGTCAACCATGTGCCAGAGTGGGGCTTACCCCCGTGGGAGGGGCTGTCCTAGGGTCTACAGGGTCCCATGCTCTAGAACTTGTTCTCCCTGAATCCTGTCCCTTCCCGGCTATCTGCTCTCCTCCCTCCGTTGTGCCCTCTTTGCTGTGTGGAGGAGGCTCCGCGCATCTCTAACTGGAAGTGAACACTTCATCATGAATGAATGGAGTGCTCACCAAGTGCCAGGCATGACTCCAGGCACAATGGGTACAGCAGGACTAAATTAGATGGTGTTTCTTCTCACAATCTAGACATGGTTGGTGAGTGACAGCATCAGTACATACTGTGGAGGGTGGTGAGAGCTATGAACAAAATGCAACAAAGAATGGTAACAGGGATAGAGTAATGTGGGTTCAGTGGGGAGAGGGCTTCTCTGATTGGTGACATTTGAGCAGAGACCCTCAGTAGTGAGAGAGGGGGCCAGTGCAAGAGGAAGTGCAAAGGCCACAGGGCAGGCACCTGCCTGGACATTTGGGGAGCTGCCAGCAGGCTAGAGGGTGGGCAAGGGCCCATTACATAGGGCCTCCCACCCCACGGTGACAGCTCTAATTTTACTGAGACCAAGGGGAAGTCATTGGAGGGCGTGTCCTTCAAGGCTCTTTCTGGCAGTGGGAGGAAGTTGCTACTGTGGGAATTGAGGCACAAGGCCAGGCTGAAGGCTCATCAGGAGCAACCAGAAGGAGGTGATTCTTCCTGATGCTCACACTTTAGTCCTCTTGCTCTGGCTTTGCCCATGAAGCACTTTGTTAATGTGCAGTTTTTAATTTAAAAGTGTTACTGTCTATGGATTTTCCCAGTCAAAAGGCACTGAAGGTTGTCTGACACAGCATCCAAAAATGCTTCCTGGGGAATATCTTGGACCAGGATGCTCCTGGGACAGGCTCCAAGAGGAAAAGTGGTAGTAGGCTATAACACAGAGGAAAATCTTGTCTCCAAAAGAGGTAATGAGTGAAAAGAGCAACGGCAGAAATAATTTAAAAGCTTTGGCTAAAAAAATGTTTCCCTCCGATAGATTACCATTCCCTGAGTCACTACCTCTACAGATAAGTTTGCCAGATAAAATACAAGGCACCCAGTGAAATTTGAACTTGAGATCAACAATGAATAATTTTTTGGCACATGTGTTTCATGCAATATTTGAAATAATATATTTTTATAGGTTAAATATGGCAATTTTACCTAGAGATGGAGACTGCATTTCAGTCAGACAGTCTTATGGGGTTTTAAACTATTAGATCTCTTCAGAGCTTTCAGACATAGTTTCTTGTTCCCTTCTAGAGAAATATTCTGCTTCTGTGACTTCTATGCCACATTGTTTCCCACTTCTGTTCCTATCTCTAATTCTAGTCTTTCTCGGCCTTATATAAGTACTTTCTCTTTACCCAATTGCCATATACAATCACACAGGTTGTGTGCTACACAACTTCTGGGGTTGCCCTTCACCTGGAGTGATATGACTGGTTCCCATAAACGTGCAGTGTACAACCTACACAACTGTACTGAGCAGCTTGGCATCCACTCTACATGTTAATATTCTTGACAATTTTATTTCAGTACACTGAACTTTTGCTCGTGCTGGACAAATTCATCTGACCTCATAATTTTAAATACTATAAATACGTGTATTTTCAGTATATGATATCACACTGTGAAATAATGTTTTGAGAACTTTTTTTTTCACATAGCATCATTTTTTAGGCTACTCTATAGTTTTCAAAATAATTTAAAAAATTACATAATTATCTTAACCAGTTCTTCATATGGACACACTGTAATTTATTCAAGCCTTCCCTATATTCTAAGGCATTTTTAAGCATAACAATTTCACTAAACAAGTAGTATTCTGAGGATATGACCAAAGCGCATTTTGATTTTTGTATCCCAAGGTTTTTCCCATCCCGTGGTAGGACCCATGACTTCTCTGTTATGTCCCAGGTAATAGACGGTCTTCGGACTTTCCATTTGATTACAGACTGTACAATCTTGTGTGTATTTCAAAACTTCTGAACTTGATTTAGAGTTAAACCTTCTCCTTTTCTGCCAGCTACTTGCAGAAAAGAAGTCAGTGTCTGGAGAGTGAGGGTGAACTGTCTTCCTGCACGCCGGGCCTGGATGCTGTTAAAAACTGATGATTTTCCCCGTGACTTTCTGACTGCACCACCATGATCTTCCCACCAGGATTCTCTTTTGTCCCCCTGCCCTGTGACATGTTTCCTCTTGGAAAAGATCCTATTAAAATGACCCCAGGTCTACTTGCCTTCTCAGGATGCCACATCTGATCTTTCAGCCCCAGGCAGTTTTGAGGAGACATCACTCTCTGTGGAAGTCTTTGCAGGGACATATGCTATCCGTTCTCTTCAGTAAATACCCAGCAGTGGAAAGGCGGGGTCATATTTAGAGTGACAGTTTTATATTCCCACCAGCAGTGTAGGAGAGTTCCAGTTAATCTACATACCCACCGACACTTGGTATGGTGTCCTTTCAATTTTAGCTATTCTAATAGATGTGCAGTGGCATCACACTGTGATTTTAATGTTCATTTCCCTGATGACTAATGATATGACAGTTTTCTTGTTACTCACAGCCAGAGTATATAATATTAGGAATGCAGATGTTTTGCATGTCCTGTTTGGGCAGAGGGAGGACAGAAGAGCTGATGGAACTATGGACAAGAAGGATCAGGATGAGGAAGCAGAGCAAGGAAACTGTAGTCATGAAGGTCGTGGTCAGAGGTGCAGACACCTTTAAAGACCAGACCCGATGGTGGGCATCTGTTAAAGAAGACCAGCGGTTTGGGGACTTGGGAGGCTGCAGCCAGCACCAGTGGGTGCCCAAAGGAGAGCATAAAACCTAGACTTCACTCCCCTGCTGCTCTGAGACACTTGGAAGGAGAAGGTAGAGGGGAACCCTGTTGGAGGACATCATTCCTGATATGAGCCGGAACTTTGAATTGACTGAATGTTTACTCAAAAGAGACTGCTTTAAAGCCAAAAGGATGAGCCCACCAAGGAGGATATAGAACAAGGGCCAAGCTGGCTCAATGTGAAGAGGTGAGGACAGGTGATTACACAAGGAGCCACTCTTGGTGGCCGGGTGCTGTGTGGCCCCTTGGTCATGATGCATTCACGAGTAAGTCAGTCAAGTTTAAAGCCAAATCAGGAATGGGCATCACGCTGATCAATTCAGATTGTATTCTTAAATAATACCTCTAATCTCCTTTTATAAGTCTATATTGAAGTCCATTTTTTTCATCCCATACTTGTGCAGTTATTTCATGGATTCCAAATCAAGAAGCTTTTTGTGTATCATATTTTTATCTTGTTGAATTTGGATTATATTTGAGTCTGTTAAAGGCCTTTCATATTCTGATTTATTCACTGATAGGACACACTGTGGAAAAATCACAAAAATTTGCAGACAGACAATGTTAATGTTGATATTTGGCCTCTTATGGGCCTTAGGAAGATCACTCGATTTTCTTCTCTGCAAAATGCAATATGTATAATTACATAAGGTAAATGTATAATGACATAATGTAAATTAAAGTATTCAATAAATAGTGGTGGTAATCAGTGGTGTGCTAGTAATGTTTAACAACTGATTCTGTTCAGCACTTGTCAATTTCTGTGTTGTAAATCTTCCTGTTATGGCTGATGTCAAACTACATCGTGATGCCACTGGGAATGAGGTTGGGCAGAGATGAGTACAATCTGCTCTTCTGAGCTGGAGCCAGGCAGCTCCCACATCCCACTGATGGCAATCGTATTTTGATTCGGTCAGCTAAAGTACTGGATCGTGTCATCTGTAAATATATGAGCATTACTTTAATATCTTTATCCAAATCCCAATGAATGTTTCTATTGAACAGGAAGGAGATTGGTAATTTGCCCAGGAGGACTCCCTCAGGTTACCAGTCTATTTCAGTGAACTTTAAAATTTCTTATCAATCAGTTTTTAATCAACATCATTACAACTTGATTCACTCAACATTTGTCCATCTTGACTCAGGCCATCTGGAAATTTTTAAAATCCTGTATTGAAGTTGAATTAGATTTTTTTCTAGATTTCCTAACCTGGCAGTTCTCAGCAATGACCACCGTTAGAATCACCGGAGAAAACTTGAGGATACACTTAAGATACACTGAAGGCCCAGCCCAGGGCGGGCTACATAATTTGTAGGGATGAGTACATAATGAAAATGCAGGGCCACTTGTTCAAAAATTATTAAGAATTTCAAAATGGTGATTTTGCCGAGCATGAAATCAAGTGTGGGCCTTTCTGAGCCTGGGACCCTGTGCAACTGTACAGGCTGGGCACCCATGAAGTAGCCTATTTTACTCATTTAATCATTTGTTTCCCAAAGTGAAATATGGGAATTCACAGTGTTTAAAATCTTCCCAGGTGGCTTTAATGTGTGGTCAGAGTTGAGAACTGGATGGTCCTCAAACTAACTGCAGTGGAATCCGAGGTCGTTAAAACATAGATGGCTGAGCCCCACCTTAGAGTTTCTGATTCATTAGGCCTGGAATGGGGCACTAGAATTTGCATTTCCTTCAAGATCCCAGGGGATGCTGATGCTGCTAGCCTGGGAACCACATTCTGAGAATCACTGACCTCAAGGATGAAGTGCCGAGCCCTTGTACCCTATGCATTGTCTTTATGATCTGACTCTTGCCTGCCTCCAGGTGGTGGAGTCCTAAACCAGGTGGAGCTCCTCACCAATCCTCAAATTCCCCATGCTCTTGCATGCCTCCATGCAAGAGCTGTAGTTCTTGTGTCTGCATGAAAATTTCTGTTCCTCCCTTAAGGATTCCCTTCTCCAGGCCCTCTTCCTGTGCTCAGAGGCAGAGAGCCTTCTATTTTCTGCTGCGTGTCGGCACTCATCGTGCTCACGGTCTACTCGTGTGTGTCTCTGAGAACAGATGACTGTGTCTTTCATCTTTGTCTTCTCAGGGTCTGACACACTGTGAGCGTTTAATAAAGTACATGGAGAGAATAATTTAATTATTTGTTCTGAGTAAATACATGATCGTTCTTCATGATTACTATTGTCTGGATAGAATCTAAGAAAGAGTGAAGGAGTTTGTTTTCCTCTAACCCTTACAAGGTGACTTAAAAATACGTGCTGATGATGCCAGAGAGAACTGGGCTAGGGACAGAGATTAGTTGTTGTAGATCCCTTTCTACAGGTGGAAAACTGCATCACATTCTCGACTGAATCAGCATTTTGATTTTTGCCTTTAGTGAAGAGTTTTTTAATGAATATCTTCAACCCTAAAGCTGTTACTGTCATGTTTTATATGGAATGAGACAAGCTTTTGCAAAGAGCAATGGTGGCTTAAGAAAAAATTCCATCAATACTTAGGGTTTTGTTTTTCTCCTGACTGCATGTGACTGAACACTGATTGGGCTGGGAAATGATGTGAAAATGAGAATATAAACATATCTATGTAATGAAGGGATTAATGAGCAAATATCCAAAGTTTTTTGGTCAGTTGTTGTCCATAAAGCCCCGTTTTAGTGTGTGTGTGTGTGTGTGTGGTTTGTGTGGGGCCGTGTGTGTGATTGTGTGTGGGGGGGTACAGGTGTGATTGTGTGTGTGTGACTGTGTGTATTTGTGTGTGGTATGGTGGGATATGTGTGTGATTGTGTGCGTGTGAGTGGTATGTGTGGGGCTGTCTGTGTGTGTGAAGTGTGGGTTGGATGGAGGTGGTGAGGAAAAGAGGTTGCTTGAGGTTTCTCCCTCGAGGGATCATGCACACCCACATAAAATCCAAATATAATAAATTTTGGAATGCAAGCACAGATTATCCATCTAGCTGCAGAGGTGGAAGGCTGCCTTCAGACATGGAAAATGACAGATAATTATCCAGTCTTTTGACAGCATGTCTGCTACCTAATAATTCAAACTACTGGTATGAAGAAGAAAGCCAAAAATCCTGATGAAGTTGGAAGAGGAGCTTAACAATTTGCCTCCACCTTCTGCATTGGAGTCTATTTTTCTATATTTAGCTGCAGAAGTGGCGAAAGGTAGCCAAGCAGAGAACAACCCAGATACTTAGGGGAGCTGCAGTTTTATCTTTTGGTTCATGCATAGCACCTTTCTTTCAGTTGGGTTCATGCGTAATGCCTTTTTCTACACATGTTAAGAAAAAGTGCAACTCCAAAGAATAGTCGAATAATAAGAATCCCTTACATTTGCAGAATGCTTCAGAAGTTAAAAGAGATCTCATTTATTTCTTAGAACACTAACCCTGTAGGGAAGCCAAGATGGGCATCATTGTCTCTTTTATACAGATTGGGGCATGCAAGGCCATGCAAAATGATCACTGGTGTAGCTAATAAGAATCCACATTTCAGATTCCTTGTCTACATAGTCCACTTTAAATTAAAATACACTGCTACTTTTATATTCATGGGGTTAGATTTTTTTCATAAGGAGCACTTAAAACAGTGCCCCAGCAGTTTTATTGGAAGTAATCTGATCAGTGTAGATTGATTTCACAAATTCCCTTTTCTTCAAAAAGGAGTTTTAAGGAAAGAATTACGTAGACAGTTTTCTCAAATCTTTACTTGATTTTGCTTCAATTTACTCACACGTTCTTTACTTATTACCTTGCTTTCCTACATATGATCTGATTTAACAAACCATGAATGATACATAAATCACTATCGTGAGCACAATCAGCCCTTATTCAGAGCAGGGATCCAGCTAGGGGCCACAAATGCATTGTGACATTCCTATCTTATTAGGTATCTGATTTAGGTCCCCAGGAAGAGATTTATCATTAGATTGTATGATAAACATTCTTTACATGTATTTTCCTCTAATTGTTAAAACACACACAGACACACGTGCTCCTGAGTTACTGAGGAAAATTGAATAAGTGCCTGTAACACAGGTTTCACAATATAGGAAAACTCCTAAAAATGTTTTCCTGGATTCCAAGTGAACCTAGTTGAAGGACGATATGTAATGAACTAAAACTCAGTGCCTTATATGTTCCCTCACAAGAAAACCAATTAATTATTCAAGAAATGAGGAATTTATGAAAAATTTCTAAAAACTATTTTTATTCACGCTTTTGTACTAAATGTTGAAATGATGTCAGGACTTGCCTTTGTATTTTTGGTTGAAATGAGTACAACTAACAATAATTCCCAAAAGGATTTCTCTTTTATTTTACAAGCGAAGATACCGGCAATGCTGCCTCTGGGGCAGATGGAAAGAGAAAATTTTCCTAAGTTCTCCTCCACATCATTCCCTTTGACCAGGTTCAAATTAGCTCACACTGGTGTTCTCCTGCTTTGAGAAAAAGCCAAGACTTTTGTTAAAGCCATTAGGAATCGCTGCTGGGGATATGACCATGTCCCAGGCAGGCGGTGGGGCCCCCGCTCAGCCACTCTGGGCCCATCAGTCTTCGGAGGTGAAGTCAGTAGAGGAATAGTCTCCCTTTTATCCTCCCATTTCCAGGACTCCCTGGACAGCCCTGAACAGCCTGTGCATAGACAGCTCTGAGAAAATCATCTCACCCATGCCGGACATCTCCAGTGATCCTAGAGAAAAATGAGAATCTCCTGAGGGCCAAGCATGGCAGGATCTAGCACCTACAATGTAATGTCTGGTCCCTGCAGTCACAGTGTGCTTTGTTCTTTCTCTTCTTCATGCTTTTGCTCAAGCCATTCATCCAAAATTCTCTTCTGTTCATCCTTCCTTCCAGTGCTAGCTTATGATGCTTCCTCCACAAAGTCTCGGAGAACTAACCAGTGTCTTCACTTGCACATCTGGGATAGGATTTTCCTGGAGACCAAAATAGCTTATTCTAATTTGAACCCAGGGCAAAAGGCGGGTCTGCTATAACTATCATTTCACAAAACCATCCAAACTAATCAAAATTTAGTTTCCCTCATCCCGAGTTCCATTTGGAACTGTGACTCCAGGGAATCCTGCAGATGCTAAATCCTGTTTTCCTTGGCCTCTGCCCCAAAAGCCTGCTGGTCATGGAGCACCCCTCATGCTCCAGACCTCCTTTCATTACCTCCTTTCCTCCAAATTTTCCATGGTTCCCCCTGTCAACCCTGTTCCAAAAGAAAACACGTTCCCTCACTGTCTGATGACTCTTCTTACAACGCAAATCCTTGTCTTGATTGTAGTCCCCAAGTATGTTACTGTCCCTGCTTATTTTTCAAGAAGGTTCACCTGCTCACTTCTACTGTGGGAAAGTAAAAAGTCAGGAGACAGATAGTACTCAACATCGTACCTCACGCTCTGCTCTTGCCTCTGTACTGTATCCCTTTTGGTTCCTCTTCTCTCTTCTAATGCATCTATTGTCTGCCATCCAACCGCAACCCTGCCCTCACCCAGAGTGATCCTGAAGGTCAGGGAATAACCTAGATACAGCAATATCTCTGCTGTAGATATTGACCAATGACTGATCTCCTACTTTACAGAGAAAATAGAAGTCTTGTTTGAAACTTTCTTTATTTCTTACCCACCATGACGTTTCTCATTGTACATTTATCATCTGGTCTAGTTTTTGTGAACAAGGTAGGTCCGGGTGAATAATCTTCATTTTGGATTCTATTCTTTCTCTCTTCTCTTTTCTATTCTAGTAACTGCCCATGCTCCTTTACTGGCTCCATCTTTATGCCTTTTTCCTCTTTGGCACACTTTGTCCACACCATCTCAAACCACTTAACACACCTCCCCACCATTTCTTCTTCCTTCATTACTGCTTCCTCTTTCTCACAATCACATAATGGCACCCAAAATTTTCCTTCTACTCCCGCCATTTTGCTGAAAATGCTCTTGTCAAAGTCACCTTCCAGCTGTTAAATTCAGAGAAATATTTTCAGTCCTTTTCTGGCTCCATATCCCTGCACTATATTTCACTGTTGGTCAATTTCTTCATGAAACTCTATCCTTCCTTTTCCTCTCCCACTACCCTCCAGGACATCAGACTGTATTGATTTCCCTATCTGGTCTTTCCTTTTCTCTTAGTTTGGCTTTTCCTTTCCTTACCTATCTGGTCTTTCCTTTTCTCTTAGTTTGTTTTTCCTTCCAAGATGGGAGGGCAATTTTTTGAGATGGGCAATCTTTTTGGGGGGTGGAATAGGGAATGTAAGTAATTTATTTGGAAAATGATCCCAGAAAGCACAAGCAAGGAAATGTGAAATAGGAAAGAGAGAGAGAAAAAAAAAAAAAAGCAAGGAAGGATATGATTGTGAACAGGTTAGTGAGGGGAAGCTCCTTTTTGATGGGGTCTCTGATGAACCCTGCCACCAAGGATGGGAAGCTGGATTATTTTCCCATCTGAATTTGTAGGATGTCCTTGCACTTGCAGAGGAAATTCCCTGGCACCAGAGAAAGCCCTCAGGCAGTGAAGCAGAGAAGTGGGAGGCTGCCAGCCCACAGGAACTCTCCAGCACAGCTGCAAGTAAACTACTTGGATGTGGGCAGGGACAGGGAAGTGGCAGGCATTGACAGTCACTGGATCCTTTGTGAGCTGTATTTCTCTTCTGATATGGTTTAGTTGTGCCCCCACCCAAATCTCATCTTGAATTATAGTTCCTATAATCCCCATGTGTGGCGGGAGCGATGCGGTGGGAGATAATTGAATCATGGGGGTGGTTTCCTCCATACTATTCTCATAATAGTGAGTGAGTTATCACGAGATCTGATGGTTTTATAAGGGCTTTATCCTTCGCTCAGTTCTCATTGTTCTTCTGCCTGCCACCATGTGAAGAAGGATGTGTCGGTTTCCTCTTCCATCCACCATGATTGTAAGTTTCCTGAGGCCTCCCCAACCAGGCTGAACTGTGAGTCAATTAAACCTCTGTCCTTTATAAATTACCCAGTCTTGGGTATGTCTTTATTAGCAGCATGAGGATGGACTAATACATCTTCCCTTCCCTTAAATGTTGGTTTCCCCAGTGTTCTGTTCTTGCTCCATTTCCTTTCTCTCTCCGTTCACCTCCCAGGAGTGCTCATCCACTTTCACGCCTTTAATTACCTCTGAATTCTGAAATATGTATTTTCTACCCAGGTGCATCTCCTGAGGTTTAGGCACATATATCCAGTTGGCTGTGGAAATCTCCTCTTGTGTGTCCCATGGGCATCTTCACCTACACGAAGTTGAATTCATCATGTCCATGGGCAATTCTCTCTCCACTCCTAGACTCCAAAGTCACTTCCACTCCATAGATATCTCTAGGAGAATGGCACAGCCTGATACGCAATGGTCAAAATGAGAAAACCCAGAGAGAAGCCATCCTTGAAGGCACGCTGTCTGTCAGCATCACATCAATTGCTGAATTTCATCAGAACTAACTATCTTCAGTCTGACTCCTCTCCTCTTCCGCAGGCATTAGTTCAAGCTCCTATCAATAAAGTCCCTTTCCAAAATAGATCTCCCTTTTGCAGCCTCACTTCCCATGTAAATATGACTTAGCTCCCAACTAGGTTGTAATATGCTTATAAAAGCAGACCTGATATTAACGAATACCTCACATATTTTATTAAATAAATACTTTGGAATTAAATAATTATTTTCAATTCCCTTTTCATCTTCTCCTCCTCCATGCTGCCAACAATCAAGGCCAAGTCCCGAGTTATTTAGCAAAGCCTGTGTCAGAGGAGTTGTGCTCAGAACCCAGATTCCATTGCTTTATTACAATCCTGTGTGACCTGACCCCAAACAAGGAAGAAGCATTTGCAGAATCCTCTGATATAAGCTGAAAGTATGGGGGCAGCTCTGTTAGTATTTATGGAATCTTGGCAATTGTTTATACTTGTCTTGATTCCATAAAGGATTTGATAAAAATTATGAAATTATTCTTTTTGTAGGGGAACAAGAAATATTTTTTAAAATATTAAAAGGTAAAATACAGAGTTTTGTGACTGATTCCCTAAGATTTAAATAAAATGAAAAAATATCAGCATTGTTGATTATGGAAAGAGCATGGTTCTGCTCCCACTCCATGCATTACCAATATGTGTTTCCTATCTTAATAGCTAGCTTAACATTTATAAAATGGAATGGAAAACAGACAAACCTCATAAATCCAGGTGACTCAAAATAATTCCTAGGGGAGAACACACTCCACTTGTAAATAATTCTCATTTAAATCATCTAACTTGGAAAGGCTGAAACCCATAGTCATTAAAATGACATTTCCTGTATTTTTATCATTTTAGTAGGAATGTCAGTAATCACCCATATTAAAGGTCTCTAGGGGAGAGGATTAAGAAGATAGGTGGATCCTAAAATATTCAGGAAGCATAAATCCAAAATGCAGATTTATATTGTTGGATTTTCTAAGGAGAATACATTTTAGAAAACCCAAAATTTTATGTTTAATTATCTTGAGAAATTTCATAAGCCTCACTGTATTTATAACATTCAAATAATGGTTAAAAAAAAACTGAAGATATTACTAGAGCAGAACATTTACTTTCTCTCTTTAAAAAATATTTTAAAGTTTTTCATTGACGATTAAGCATAGTTTTTCACTCAGTAAATGGTAGCTGTCTTACTGTTGTTACTTTATCAGGTGCCCATTTAATAAACAGTCTTTCCGTATTAAAATTCCCAAAGTGCTTCTCTGACTACATTGGTTTCTTGCTCAGAAAACTCCCATAGTTCCCTTCATAGTTGTCCAATATGGTAGCCAAGAGTCACATGCAGTTATTTAACACTTAAACTGCAGCATGTCTAAACTGAGATGTGCTGCAAATGTAAAATACGCACCAGACTTTGAGGGCTTAATATAAGAGAAAGAATGTCAAGTATTTTACTAGTAAAACACTAGTATACTATTATACTGATTACTTATTGAAGTGGCATTTTAGATATATTGAATTGAATAAAAACTTGTAGCGTTTTATCTGTTTCTTTTTTACTTTTTTTTTTTTTTTTTTTTTTACATTTGGCTGCTAGACAATTTAAAACTACTTTTGTGGCTTTCATTTGTGGCTCACAGTATATTTTTATTAGTAGCGCTAGCATAGAGACCTACACTGTGTGTGTGTGTGTTTCCCTCTATACTTAGTTTTCTAACGTTGTTTCCTTATTTTACGTCTTCTTTTTTGTTTTTTCTCTTTCTGCTTCCTCCTCTCAGGATGTTTTTTCTTCCTTTTAAGGACCAACCACCCTTTAAGATCTAGCTAAAATTGTCCCCTTGTCTTTGAAGACTGTCTGATTCTCACGGCCAGAAGAACATTTTTCCTTAAGTTCTTAAACAAGGAAAGTTCTTTAGTTCTTTCTTGGTAGCTTTTTTTTATGGCACCAATAAATGTCTGTCTGTATTATATATATTTGTGCTTTTCTATTATTTCCCCACTAAGTTGCAAATCCGAGGGAAAAGGACCCCTGTAGTTCTGTTTCAAATTCCTCAAACTGGGACAAGATATCAGTGCATCAATCAAAAACCAGATTTCACCAGATATCAGTTCATCAATCAGAAACTTGTTATCTCACCAGAAATTATTTAATGTAGAGAACTGGTTAAACCAGGATGGAGGGACTGAAAAGTGGAAAAGGAAACACCAAGGTGACATAGAGGTAGTAACTGCAGGAAGCAGCTCCCACTCTTAGGACATGGGGGCCCAGGGAAGTGGTAGAATTATGAGCAACTAGGAGCTGGCAGGAGGGCCCAGAGAAGCTGGATGTCAGACCTCTGAAGAGAGGTGCTTTCAGGCTAATGCTTGCCGGAAAGGCCACATGGAGCTAGAGCTCAGGCCTCAGTGAGTGGATGCTGCCATGCTGGTCTGCTCACTGAGCTCTGAGGTGGTCAGAGGAGACTGGTTCAGGGAGTATAACAATCTGGAGACTCAAATCAACTGCTTCTGAATCCAGCTGCTGCTTCCAAGATGAAGAGCCATTGCTGCATTGATACAAATAGGAACAGAGGGCAATAAGAAGGAGTAAAATCCTTCTCCCTTCTCCTGTCTTCCTAAACCCTATAGGGCCCCATATTGATGGCCTTTAACAGGAAGCCACTGACCATGGAGGAATGTGGATTCCCAGCCTTAGGTAAGCAGCTTCCTATATGGCTCCCAAGGGTCGTTGTATACTGGCACTCATGACCTTGTGTAATCCTCTCCTCTGAGTGCGGGTTGGACCTAAAGATTTGCTAGAATATGGCAAAAGTTAACCCTTTTCCCATTTAGGAGAAAAAAGTTCAGCTTGTTGCCAGTACTTATTTAATTTTATATAAACATGGTATTTGAGGCTGAAGGAAATCTGACTGATTTTCAATGCGAAAATAAAATATAAAAACTGTTACTGGAGTTATTTCTGAACAGAACTAACATCAGGATTACCTGAATCATCAGAATCATCTATTTCGGAAAAGTTGGATTTATCAAATGAAACTTGAGCCAACAACTGTTTGAGAATGGTGTTAATATCACACATACAAATGCTACGTTTTTTAGAATTTGACATTTTCAATAATCGAGAATTGCTATATTTTGTAAATGTAAATACTACTACTAAAAACAGAATGCTATAAATAGAATGATGCATTTGTTGCCAATATACTAGAGCTAGAGTGTTGCAATAATAATAATAAAAATGAGATATTTTATGGCAAATTTATCTCTCAGTAAATGCTGCAGCCACAAGCACCACCAGTGAGTATTCTCAAGGCAAACGGGAAAGTAAAGGTTATCATTTCTGTTTTTAGTTTATTAAAAACAATGACTCATTTTGCTGGTGTACTCTCTCTGTTGTCTTCTTGGCTTTCATGCTTTGATGACGGCAGCTTCCATGAGATACAAGCCCACACATCAAGTAACCGAGAGTGGTTTCTAGCCTGTAGCCACTAAGGACCTGAGATCTGTAGTGTGATAATGGCCTGGGAGGTACTGAATGCTTACTGTCATATATCACTGGCTGAGCTTCAAAGTGATCCTTCCCCAGTTGGATCTTCAGATGAGACCATAGGCCCTGAGCTGACACATTGATTGTAGCCTGTGAGAGACTGTGAGGCAGGGGATACAGCTAAGCCCTGCCTGGATTCTTGGCTCACTGTCTGGGAGATTCATTGTCTAGGAGAAAATAGACATCTGTTGTTTTAAACTGCTAAATTTTGGGGGTTAATTTGTTACATAGTAATAGCTAACCTATAGCTCTAGAATCACAGAGCAAAATATAGAAAGATAGATTTGAAAATAAGAGCTAGATTAATAACTGGCAAAACTAACACCTAATATCTATATATTTAGGTATCCTTATCTATCAATCATCTATCTATATCGCTTATAAATCCATAAGAAATAAATACCATAACCTGACAGAAAAATAGGCAATAGATCTGACAAAATAGGAAACATATGACCAATAAGTATATGACACAAAACTCCACATCATTAGTAATCAGGCAAGTACAAATTAAAACCACAGAGAGAAACAGTATTATATATACTGGTTGTAATAAACTTAAAAGGTCAACAATACTGAGTGCTGGTGAAACTGGGAAACAATGGGAACTCTTTTCTATTGCAAATGGGAGTGAATATTTGTCTAACCACTTTGGGAAAGAAGTTACTATTACCTAGAAGAGTAGAATGTTTGCATGGTGGACAAACCAGCAATTCCATCCTACAGTGTACACCCTGGGCACTTGCACACATATACCAGAGACTACTCAAAATGCCCATGGAAGGTGAATGGCTATTGTCAGTGGGATGGATAAATAAATTGTACTATGTTCATATAGTAGAATAATATACAACACCAAATATGAATACACTACAATTATTCATATGAACATAGATGAATCTTATATATATAATAACGAGTAAAAGCGAACAAACTAATGCACATAGTATGATTCTTTGTATATAATATTTAAATCAGGCAAACCTAAACAAATATTGTTTATGAATACCTTCATATATATAGTAAAACTACTAAATAAAGCAAGGGAATGATTACCGCAAAAATAAGACAGATGAGAGGGATGTGATCTGGGAAGCCCCACAGGGAGTTTTAAATTTCTTAATCTTTATGCTGTCACATGGATATCCACATAATTCTTTAAAATATACAAATTAATTTGATACATTTCATTTTCAAAAATTAGAGGTTCAGCAGTTCCTTTAGTGTCATTTTAGTTTCCTTTTCCTATTAAATTTGAGGAAATACAATTAAAAATTACATTCACATAAAAATAGCATGTAATCTGGCTATCCATCTATTTGACCATCCATCCACTTATGCGTCCATCCATCCATCCATTCATCCATCTATCCTTGAGAGATGTCTAGAAAGACATCCACCAAATTTTAACACAGATTATTTCTGTATGGTACATCTTTGGGTGATTTGTCACTTTTCTTTTTAATTGTTTTTATTGCTCAAAATGTATATAACAAGTATACATAAGTTTTATAAAAACAGTAATGCAAGTAGTAAACACAAAGAAAAAATAAATATATTCTCATTCATTGCCTCAGTGGAACCTTAAGTTAACCAGATGAAATTGACATTGGATCAGTTAACATCCCCAGCGTCATACAGAAACTGACAGAATTGGAAGGCAGGTCTGGATTTTCTTTGACCAAATACCTTAACTCTACAGTATGTAGCTTGAAGTCCTGTCCATAATTCTTTACTCATGAAAAGCTCAGAGCCCTTCCATTCCCAAAAGTCCTTGATATAACACAGCAGCTGTGCTAATTACTTCAGTGATTCTATGGCTTAGCCATGTGACTACAATCATTTGTCTAAACCCTCCATAAATACTTAAAACTATGGCCAAGCACATATGCACCAGTTAATTCACTGTCTGGTCACTTATTCCATTCCATCATGCCATGCACGTGACTTGTGAAGTCTTCCCCCACAGCATCTTAATGAATGATGTAACAGAAGCAGGGCACACCAGTCTTCTCTTTTGACTTGAATAAATCCTCCTCTTCTCCCCATTCATTGCAGGTGTCTCAACTCTTGCAAGTGAAATCAGATTTTCCATGTTGAGTCCAAACTTCTCAAGTTTCCTACTGGCAAGGAGTAAGGCCCTAATTAGTTCATGTGCGCCAGCTAATTAGGTAAGAAATTATTTTGCTAAGAATCTCAAGCAGCCCTTAACCTAGGGTCAACCAGACTGTATTTGAGCCACAAGCTGCATATGCATGTTCCTGCTCTATTGACAAAATGATAGGATGATAATTCAGTTTTAAAAAAGAAGCAAATGAAGAATATGATTTTTCCTATGATTCAAACTGACCTCAGAACCGTGCAGAGGCCAAGTTTGTCCCAGGTCATTCTGGTTACAGCTCATATTCTCCCCTGTGGGATTTTTCTCTCACTCAGAAAGTTCTCTCTTGCTCTTTCTTCTCTCCAAAGTTTAAGACGATGATTTGATAAACTTATTCATTCTAAGGGATAAATGACCATTTGTCATAGTGATATCTTTATTTCCAGATGGAATAAATCCTTGAGTCAAATGGATAGATTTCTAAGGATAATTTCAGGTTTAAGCTACATTTATACAGCAAAATTAGGTTCTAGGTAACCCCTTGTGAATATTACATGTTTTATATTATCAATTTCTATATGAAGGATAATAAGGTCATTCTAGGTTAGGCACGGTGGCTCCTGCCTGTAATCCCAGCACTTTGGGAAGTCGAGGTGGGCAGATCACCTGAGATCAGGAGTTCGAGACCAGCCTGGCCAACACAGTGCAACCCCACTTCTACTAAAAAAAAAAAAAAAAAGCTAGCCAGGCACAGTGGTGCATGCCTGTCATCCCAGCTACTTGGGAGGCTGAGGCAGGAGAATCGCTTGAACGTGGGAGGCGGAGGTTGCAGTGAGCCAAGATGGGGCCAGTACACTCCAGCCTGGGTGACAAAATGAGACCCTGTTTCAAGAAAAAAAAAAAGGCATTCTACTTACTATATGTATACAGGAAAACCTTGGGAAAATGTCTCTACAGCAGCTCTAAGATGACTTACCTTAGATTCAGTTAATTTCGTCTGTGTCCTTATTAATTACTAATTAAGTACATGTACCTCACAGTTGCCTACATAATCCTAGACCATCAGCTCTGGATGTATTATTAATGAAGATTGAACCCTATCCCCTTATCTTACAGGGGAAAAATCTGATATCCAGAAAAGCAAAAGTGACAGACCCCAGAAACACAGATGATTGGTTTCCCAACAGAGATTAGAACCCAGGTTGGCCATTTAACAAGCAAAATAAGGAAATGGGCCACAACAATCTCCTCACTACAGCATAGGTAAGGAGTCCCCACGTTGGCTTGGCCTGAAGGGCCATTTAATAATAAGCCACAGGGGAGCAGCTGGATTCCAGAGGAGGGACTGATGCTTTCGACAGTTCAAAAGATCTCTGTGTCCTCTGTAGAAGTCTGACCCTCATACTAAGACTCTAATACTAAAACATGAAGTGAAGCATATATTTAAAGCACCCAGTTACCTTCGGTGCCAGCCAGTGTTGAAAGAAGCAGCGGCGCTGTTTCTTTGGTTCTAGAAGGCAAGTGATTAGAGGTGGCCATTGTATTTCTTCAGGAGAATGGAAGTTAATTCTTAGGAACACAAATCTGATCTTGAGTCCCTATGATTTAATAAGAACATGAAGAATATTTTTGGAAAAACATAGTAATTTACTTTCTCTTCAAGAGATATTCCTTATATTGGTTTCAAATTTTGGTGGCTATTGAAAAAACAGAGTGTAAATTTCTTTCTCAACACTTTTTCACATGGAGGTCTTTATCTTTTGGGAAATATTATCACATGCTATCTTATCTTGGATATGAAAGAATGTCATATATTGAAGGTATTAAGATGATCTTTTTTTCTAAAATGGCATCTAGAATTGAGACATCTACTTCTTCTTAAAGTCTTCTGCGTGCATACACTTGAACAGGCTGATACAGTTCTGGCTTTTTTCTCTGATCCACAGCCACTTCTTGTGTTATTTAGAATAATACTTTCTGTAATTGTGATCTGGCTTCCAGTGGCAATACATGTGAGTCTTGGTTCCTTATTTCCTGGACTGCCAAGGTACACACTTTGTAAAAGGCTTCCTAAGTAGCCTCTATAGGGAAGTCTATTTCTGTAAGTTTCAGAACTTCTGGTGCAAAACAAAACAAAACAAAACAAACAAACAATACTCAGGTTGCAGTGTTCTCTATTCAAGTATGTCAAGGGGTTACTCCGTATTAATAATAATTTTAGACAGGTATAAACATTTTAAAAGTTAATACTATTAAAATAGGAATAATAGGAACTAACATCTATGTTAGCCATTAATGTCCCGTGCACAATTGCATTTGAGATTTAAATTTGGCTTTGGAATACAGGGAGGGTCCTTGCCTGTTCAGAGTTAATGATGAGGGTTAGGGACCCAGGGATCCTGGCAGTTCCTTGTACTAAGGGTGACAATTGTTATTAGCAGAAGTGATTTGCAGAAAGTTTTCTCCTCCACTGGAAGAATGGGGAACGGATGTGGGTGGGGAGTGGGTCACAAGGACTGAGTTCTGGAATTCATTCCCCTTAAAAATAGGTCAATTCTCTTTTTCCTAGGAAGTCCCCTGGGCAAAGACCCCATCTCCTGCACTCGCTCGAATATAAATTGACCCTGACAGTGAAACAACCTCCAACTTTTGCAACTCCCTCTGGGGAATGGCTTTAAATACATTTCACCCTGTAAGTTCAGAAATGACTTTGATGCTCCAGGAAGCTTGGGCTCAGGGTTGTAACCTCTCTTGGGCCTTGGGGCTCAGAAATCCAGAGGCCAAAAGACCCAAGAAAGTCACATTGAAAGTAAACGTTTTCCTACTTCCTGCTGAGTCTTTTCCTTTTCTGGGCCTAGTGTTTCACACACTTGATGATATCCAGACAGTGCTAACCTCTGGACTGCATGGTGAAACCCTTAAAGAATCATTGTACCCTAAAAAATCAAGCTCTTCAGAATCCCAGATTGAATGAATCAGAACGACTTTGGCTTGGGTTTCTTTGAAAACACTATTTTCCCCCCTATCTGTGGAAAATGAGCTCTTTAAATAGACCTCCCTTTACTGTTAAGAATTATGGGGAAGGGTAGGAAAAAGAAATAAGTAGTATTATTGCTGATGAAGGAACATGCAAAGAATCTTGGAAACAAGAATGTATTGTTGGAAAATATTGCTTAATACATGCAAATTGTCTTTTTATAACAAAAACTTGCCTCATTCCACTTTGCAGTTGTGGTTATAAGACACAGTGTGTTCAAATTTGATTATTTACAGGATCAAAGGACACATGTCAAATTCACATTGGGCAAAGGCCCTTCTGTTTGTGTTTTTAAACCAGATCAAAGAGGCCCTTTATTTAAAACAATGACTGTAATGCTCAGCTTGCGTCCAGACACCAGCAGCCCAGCCTCTTGGGAAGAAAGAGAAAAATGGTCTCTAAACTTTCTGGTCTGCTTCTCAGACTTTCTTTCTAATGAGGGGATACTCATTTACTAAGTTCTGACAGCTTAGTGCGGCTGCCCCCAAGGAGCTCCAGGACTCATTGAGGGGATTCTTGTGTGGTGGGAGAATGTTCGTTTCCTCAGCTCGCCCCTTTTTTTGGTTGGTCTGGTTCTCTATATAGAAGAGAAACTGCATGGATATAAAACCTAAGATAAATTGCTAAAATGTTTAGTAAAAAATCAGCAACAATAATACCCAATTAATTTTATTAAGTCACCTGATGTACTGATAAAATTAAAAGTCATATCCTTTCCTTAAACATCTTAACATTTAAGTATGCTCTACTGGTAGTGTCAAAAATAAAAGCGATACAAAAGAAAACACAGAAAACTACAAAATGAACATAGCCAAGTGACAAACATACATGACTGATGAATTTTAGTGAAAGCCATGGTAAAGGCCTAATTGACATATCTAAGTTGGGAATTCTTGGATATCAAGGAAGGAGATGTATTTACCTCTCCTATATCTTCTAGTAGAAATAGTAATGAGCATTCTGGGATTTAGCCCTAGGTCTCTTGGGTGCCAGGATCCATTCACTCATTTATTTGACAGTGTAACAGTGTAATATGCCAGGTAACTGTTGTAGGGTCTTGTGAACCAAATAGACAAAATTCTTTGCTCTCATGGACCTTCTATTCTAATTAATATGTTGGGTCAGATAAGAAAAAAAGAAATGTAAGTTATACACGATGTTGAAAGGGGATAAGCACAATGAACATCCCCTCTCCCACAAAAAAAGGGGCAAAATGGGAATGGGAATTGCCAGGGTGTGGGGAGCAGGATGTGGCCAGCAAGCCCTCACTGAGAGAATGACAGTTGGGCACAGACTTGAAGGAGGAGGAGAGATGAACCATGGTGATATCTGGGGGAAAGGCATTTCAGGAGGAAGGAACAGCTGGTGCAAAGCACCTAAGGTGGAAGCATGCTGGGGTATCTGAGGAGCAAAAAGGGGAGAACAGGTAATGAGGTCAGAGATCATGGGGAGCAGATGGCAAAGAGCCTTGCAGGCCATGGGAAGAAGTTGGTTCTGAAGAACATTTCACTCTGTGTGAAAGGGGGCAGACTGTAACTTGACCCACATTCAGCGCGATCACTCTGGCTGATTTTGAGAAAAGACAACCCGGGCGGGGATAGAAGGAAGGAACCCAGTAAGGAATCTCTTGCACTCATCAAGGCAAGAGATGATGGAGGCTGAGACCCTTGTGGAACCAGCAGAGGTGGTGATAAACAGTTATATTCTCAATATAATTTGAATGTAGAGGTTACAGAATTGCGTGAGTAAACAGATGTGTGGTATTAGCAAGGTTTGATCTAGAATCTAAATTGCTAGAAGATTATAAAATTTATAGGCAGAGCCTGGAAGATGCTCACCCATCCATTACTCCTTCTTGAGTACAGAAGAGAAAACTTAGTTTCCCAGCCTTCCTTGCAGTTATTAGGCCATGTGACTGGGCTTTTAGCATACTTATTACTTGAATAGTGAACATTGTATCCAACAGGTCATTTTTCAGCCCTCACTTTCCTCCCATTTTCCCACCTTCTAGCATCTCCACTGTCTGTTTTTCCATTCCTTATGTCTGTGTGTACCCACTGATTAGCTCCTATTCATAAGTGACAACCTACAGTATTTGACCTTCTGTTAGAACTTAGATTTTTTGGGGTAAAACTTTTCCTAAATGTGGAAGTTGCAGGATCTCGGTGTAGGATCAGTCACAAGAGTAAGTCAGGCATCAGGCTTGAGTGCAAGCAGAGGGAGGTGACAGCAACCTCTGAACAAGCATGTTAGCCACCCCAAGACATGAAGGCACCTGCATGACTTGGAATCCTGGTTTTGTCATTCTCATAGCCACCTGTGCAAGATAGTGGCCATAGATGTATCCTGAAGTATAAGTCACCATATAGGTTCTGTATGACCCCACAACTCAGGCAGAAACAGCTAATTGATCTATGGAAGGGTCACAAAATCTGCAGATGTTACAGCACAGTGAGCTTTGGAATCAGACCGGCAGGGTAAGTATTTTACTAGGTCTAAGTCCCAGCCTGAGTTTTATTTTCTGTCTAAGGGGGCTAATACTTAACACATTGCCTGGCCCATGGTACATGATTAATAATTTATGGTCATCAGCATTATCATCTTCATCACTGTTGTCATTTTTCATGTCAAAAGTTGGAAGTATTGATGTGAGCAATCTGTCCCATGGAGTCTTTGATGAGCAAGTTGTGATAGTGCTGGAGAACTTGTACAAGAATATTCATCAAAAAACTCTTATGCTCACCCTGTGATCGGTAGATAGAGGATAATTGAATATTGGGTGGTCTTTTAGCTCCCAACCATTTTAGTCTTTATATGGTCCAGCTGCATGTTTGTGGCAAAGTTCTTTGAGTCCTAGTCATACATCAGTTTCTCTCTTCCTCATTTCCTTATATATATAACTCTACACACAATACCCTCATCCCCCCATTAATTGCTTAACCCCAAGGGAATCTCTGAACTGACCTGTTCTTGCCAGTGCTCTTTGGCTATGGAAAATTCCCTTCTCTGCCCTGGATTTTTTTTTCTTACATATAAAATTAGAATATCATTATGTACTTATTTCTTTGGAAATGGCTGATTTGACAGGCAGGTCAGTATGTGCAAATTAAATATATGTTGAGTATGTTGGATATTCTATGTAAATTTTTCTCATCTTTTTAATCTTTATATGTATTTTCTTAGTTATTTCTCTCTTCAGTGTCCCTGGGTACATTTTCATCCAATTTTATTTTCCTTTGGGTACCTTGTAATTTTGGCTTCATGTCTTCATTTCTGGGAGCACAGGCCATGGGGGTAAAAAAAAGAGGAGTGAACGAAAAGGAGCAAGAGTTCAAAAGAGAGAAACACAGATAAAGTTCATCAGGCAGTCATTTCCTCTTTTTTCATCTCAACTTTTTATTTATGCCAGAAAAGGGAACTCTTTAGAAAGGGTGGGTTTGCTTCTGCATTATTTGTTGATGTGGTCACATATTAAGTCAATCCCATTTAAAGTCTGTAAACTCCTAGATTGCTTCATCACATATGCCTTGAATGAACAATCATTTCTCTGAAGACCATATCAAAGGTAGAAAAAGAGCAAAAGAAGGAGGAATGAGAACTGCAGTCATCAAAAAGTTATTGGAAGGCGTGTCAAACTCGAAACCAGATGAAACCAGAAATCATAGCTACAGTGTCTTGACTTTGCTATGTGCTTAACAGCTACAAAACATTTTTCCATAAATCATCCCTGTCAATACCTCTCTGAAAGAGGTAGGAATGAATGTTATTAACATAATTATAAATATAGGAAAACTCAAATTTAGTGAAGTGAGGATTTACCTGAAGGTCACAAGGCAGAAGGTAAAATTGTGGCTAGACTCTAGATGATCTGGCCCCTCAAGGGGGGCTTTTTCCATAAAGAGGTATACTTAAATACAGGATGACATGAACAATGAACAATCTTGATCCCTCTTTGTACTTGGTAACATTATCCAGTTCCTGAAATAAGACAAAAATTATATTCAATAAGAACAAAAATAAACTTTTTCACTCCTGAAACTGATAATGTCAGTATGATTTGATTTGTTCATTTTTAAATGAACACTGTGATTGCAAGGATAATGATGAAAGCCAACCTAAACATATAGTTTTATGACTTATGGTAACCTGGGTACTGTTCATACTATTTACCACCAGTATAGTGATCAGCCACTTCCCTAAACCACACAAGAATCTGTAGGTCAAACAGGTGGTCATATGACATAGAGAGTAGTGTATTTCTATAGCTCTCCCTTCTACCTACAATTAACGTTGTAGGACTTTAATATGCCCCTACAAGACATGGACCCTCTTTTCCAAATAATTTGGAGAATATCCTTGATGTACCCACAAGTATTTCCTCTTAGCTACCCCAGAGAAGTCACCATTTTCTTTTGGTTTTTCTGTGATCTACTCTTTGGGTCTCTCATCCCTATGAAGCAGGCAACGTCCACCAGGGGCGCTAGACTTTGGATGCAAGACAAAGGTGTCCCAGCTCATGGTGATGCTTCTGCAAGTCTGTTTTTGGTTACTGAGGTTTGCTCTCTAGGGCACTGGTATCCAACTGCCTGGAAGTGCTGCCAGGAGCTCCAAAGGGCACAAAAAGCCTAATGTGGTTGAGTCTATCTCCTTGAACTTTGTGCTACAAGGTTCCCAAGTAAAATTTCCGGATGCTCTCAAAATCTTCCAGAGATTCAAGTCAAACAGTTCTTTCTGTTTTTGCTCACAGGCACATTCTGTGCAGCCCAGGAATGAGTCCCTGGGGACTGGGCTAGAGGCGTTTTTCAGGCCAGATAAATAACTATCCACTGGTGCTCAAATCACCCCTCTCACTGATGGTGAGAGAGCTTTCCTCCAAGCCCTTTTCTCTCCCCATGGTCAGTTCTTTGCCAGGAAGCTCCTCAGATTCTCATACAAATACCCTCCTGGAGGCCCCACTTCCCCAGCTGTGTTTTTTACTTTTCTCCTCCTTCAGAGGAGACCGTCATTTTATTTGGGAATTGTTGAATCCTAAAGTGAATGCAGATTCATCTCATGCTGGACCTTTGAACCAAAATATTTTTACATAGTGAAATTTATATAATTGTCTCATCCCTCCTTTTCAGTAACTTCCTATTAACAACTATCAAGTTATCAGAGTTATCATCATTTATCCCCCTCACTTATTAAAAAAATTAAGTTTTTGCTACCCCTGAAATTTCAGCCTAGGGAGTTCAGTGGTTAGTGTATGACTACACTAGGGGAACAAAAGGCACCTTTCCAATTAGAGTTAATAGTGGGATAACTTCAGACACACAAAGGGAGAAAAAGGCACTTATGAGTCATGGTGAGTTCAAAAGGAAAGTGTTGAGGTGGAATCACAAAGCATCATGGGAAGTGCTATTCAAGCTACCATGTCAAAAAGCCTGATTAACAGCAGGTCCAAGTCGGCCTGATCACCAGGGAGTCTTACTGATAAAATTATTTCCCCTCCAGAGAGAATCTTCCTGAGCTGAATAAATGTTTCACTTCTGAATAGGATTCATAAAAAGGCAGGGGGATGGTGGTGGCAAGAAAAAAGAGCCATATTCATTGACTGATCTGAAATGTGTGACCTGAAATTGTTTATCAGTCTTCACGTCTTAAATGAAATAGAAATTTATGCTTGTTTTAAGTAATTGGAGTGCCAAAATTTCAAGTTACTCTGCACATATATGTAATTAATAATGCTCTAATATGGAAAAGTAATAGAAAAGGCAATAGAAAAGGTAATTTTAGATTATTTAAAGTATTTGATTGATTTTCATTTTTAGTATTAATATTTTCAGTAAACATGTTGATAAATCCTTTTATTCGTGAAGTTTTACACAGCTTAATTTTTGTAGTACTTAGACATTAGTTTGAGTTTCTCATTATAAATCTTTCTTTTCTCTTAGGTCCATTTGTTTTACTATTTTTGTATTACCTTATCTCTTTTAAACAAGCTTTCATTTTTTTCTTCCATATGAAACAAGCAAACAGTGTGCAGTCTATATAGGAAATGATGCAAACCACAGGGAAAAATGTACAGTGAGGAAGAAGCCTATTTGTGTGCAACATAGGAGCACTATTATTTAAGAAGTAATATGCTGTTCCTGAATACTATAAATATGTCATCACTCTAATGAAATGATAATGAGGCATTTGTGACTACATATTTGTTACCATGGTTACAAATGATGACATCATAAACACAAATGACTGACATAATTTTAGCAGTATCTGGACAATGAAGAAAGAAGTCTCATATATATCTAATTACTTCTGACTACAACAGCTGAAATAACATTCATGATATTAAATGCAGCGAAGTTATTTAGAAAGAAATATAATGATAGTGAATGGTGTAGGTAAAATAAGGGACCTTCTCAAGTCTTTATGAAATGTGAAATTCCTCTACAGAGACGTGCTGTCTTACATAAATAGAAATTTTGCAGTGAAATCCAAGTAGAAACTTCAGCTGGTCTTATGTGACACCTAAGTTTAAGGATTGTTTAGAGAAAGAACTGGAAATATTGGGCAGAGGCTGGAAAGATTGCTGTGAGTTAGGGAGGAGAGCAGATGATGTGCTTTGCAGCCATCAGAGAATTGTGCAACTCGGGGGATGGCCAATGTGGCCCGGTCCCACAGAGGGCAGTAGGTTGTAGAGATATGGTGGACTCTGGCTGAAAGGAGAATATGTTTCAGCAAAGGAGTTGGAGAAAAGACAAAGAGCTACACAGCAAGAGAATGGAGTGGAAATGGGTATGAACCTCGGCTGGGCCTCATCTCTTTTTGGTGTCTAAGAATTCATATCAAACACTGATATTGGAATTTTCTGGATCATTAGCCCCTTATTCCTAGTGCAAGGTCATCTGGCCTCTCTTCAAAATCTTCACCAGTTATTTCTCAAACTCTCAGAGAGAGTGTCACCTAATCTCAGGAATAAATATGCTCTTGTTTTTCTAGGAACTCCAAAAGGTCCCAAATAGTTCAAAGTAAGGATAGGTATTATGCCACCTTATGTCACCCATCACTTTCCCTTTGGTCTCCCTAGCACCCTTGTATAGACTTCTCCCAATGTACTCTAGGAAAAAAAAACCCATCATACATATCAACTCCTGTCTAGAAACCCAAGCCCTGGGGAGTAAGGGTATTGGGGTGGGGGTTGGCCTTGGTCCCAGGAACTCAAGTTTTATTTAAGCACAGCTGGCTCATGGCTGAACTCCATGGTTACTTTGGTATTTTATGCTTCATCATGAAAGCAACTGATTGCTTTCCTAGGTCCAAGTCCTTATGTGAAATTTGCTATTCTTTTTTATTCCACCCTAAGTTTAGAGTTATGGTCATTCATTCTTGGAAAGCACAATATTTTTCTTTCTCGGTCCTAGATTGAAGCAACCACCCAGACCATGATCCCACTGCTGCCCCTGGATGCTGCCTACAGATATTTTTTTAAATAGTTCAGAACACAAAATAACCCTCTTGCCTACTATGAATCTAATGCTCTCAAAGATTTCTTCATTCTTCCTCTGAGCTCCCAGTTTTCCAAAGATAGTTTCGCTGACTTCTTCATTTTTAAAAATGTACGTCAACCTTCATGTCAGGAATACATCTTGGGCTTCTAACCTGGGATGAACATGCTCTCTCCTGGGGAAGGCACACATTCAGAGCTCATCCCACATTATTTCCTCTCAAGCTAGTGACTATGGCATTATTCCAACCTGGTTGCAGTTCGTATTTTACTTTCTACCAGGTACCTTCACACGCGTGTTATATTTGGAAGTTTCTGCCTTATCCCAATGCACTTCCTAGACTTTAAAAAAATATGGATTTCATGGATTTGCTAGTCATAGAATCCTTTGAGAATATGATTCATCTCCTTAGAAAAATGCACATACTCTCATATCATATAATACTGCATTTGACTCTATAAGCCCCCCAACTCTTTCCTTGGTCCCCAGATTAATTACCCCTGGATTGGGGCCTTTTCAGAATTTAGAGTTTAAATTAGCCTTATCTGCTGTTTGCCTATTGGGTTCACCACTCCTCCAGGGACAGTGCTGAGTAATGGAATATGTCTTCCTTTCCGTTTGATGAGTGGACTACATACTGCTGGACCAAATATCTGTGGAAAGGAAGAAAAATGATCAAGTTGATACATTAGATTATCTTAATGATTCTGTTGTAACAGATAATAACTTACTGTACATAAATGAGTTTGCTTTGGTTAAGGCCATTACTGACAATGAGTAAACGAAAATGTGGGTAAATTTCTGTAAGTTTACATTTTAAACCCAGGAGCATACATGGGAGCAAGTTCAAGTAGAATTTTATCTGCTAAAAACTCTAAGCAAGCCTCAGGCTCAGCACAGGCATCAGGGCATCTGTAGAACTATAATTTATGAATTTGCTGTTGTTTCTTCCTTGCTAGTATACTTGGGTATCTTTTCCAACTCGGGGCTTGGAGCCAACTAGTCTTCTTGTTACAGACATCAGTGAACATTTGTACTCAATGAAGTCAAATCCTAGAGTAGGTTGATCTCATACTCTCAGGCCCACTGGGCTTGGTTTGTGAATTCTGGCCCAAGCAGTAAAGCGTACTCAACCAGAGTGGATTAAAGTAAAGTGCAACTGGATATTCCTCCATTCTGAGTCATTTCTGGGATTAAACTCTAAAAACTTATTAAGTGTCTCTATCCCAGACAACAATTCAAAATAATCTATGAAGACTTAGTAATAATACTGATTGATCAGTTTGAGAAAGAAGCCTAATTTTGTTTAGGTTGAAAATGTTCTCAAAAGTGTTTATATTATTAGAAAAATTCTGCTCCTCCCTCTGTGGACCCTAATATGTTAAAAAGTCAGTGTCCCAGTCATTGAATGCATTTGCATGTGGAGGCCCCAGCTGAGGGCTGGCTTCTGGCCGAGACTTTGGGGTGGAAATCTCAGGAGTTTCTTGCTATTATCCCTGCTCCTTGTGGCTGGTAGACTGGGTTTCACGGAATCATAGTGTGTTGGATGGATTCTTATAACATCGTTGTCCAACCCTTCATTTTACAGCTGAGAAAATAGAGGCTCAGTGGAGTTGGGGGAATTGTATAAAACTGAACAGCTTACTGGTGACTGAATTTGGCTCAAATTCGTTTCTGGTTACACATTCATTATGTTGTTTTGACAGAATCACACTTTCAGCTTATTTTCTCTTCTCTTCCCCTTCTGATTTTGCTCATGAGCACCCCCTGCGCCGACAAACAGATGAAAAACCTGGCTTTACTTTTAATACATTCTTTCTTTTCTAGCATGAAAAGAGTGTGTGTAAAAAAGAATTTGCCACAGGTCTGCATAGCAAAGATATTCCCTGATATTCTAAATTCATCTTCGGAATTTTTGTTGGGATTATTTTTCTATTTGTGCAAGTATAGGAATAAACAGAATGCTAACTTTAAGGCACAAAACCAACAGTATTTCAATGAGTTTAAAAATTTAAAAATCTGTAGTTATTCAACCTTCATCATCACTTAAAAAAAAAAAACTCACATACATAGTCCTGCGAGTAATTATTCCGTGTCTATGAGGATAACTAAGTGTTGGATGACCAAAGTCACCAAAAAACAAACAAACAAACAAAAAAAAACAAATGCTTTCACAGGCTGCCAAAGCCAGCCGGGCCCCAGCGGGCATGTGTGGCTCCTTCTTTTGGAAAATATGTTTCAGAGAATGATGAAATGTAAACCACGCGAACCACTTGGTTTCTAAGAGAACATGTTTGGAGAAACCATGTTTCCATTTTTCATTTCACAACAAAATTCCCCAAAGAAAATTTTTTTTGAAATTATAAGGAATACTGAGTCTAGTATGAGTAAAGAAGGCTTAAAAAAAGAAAATAAAAACCTAGCTTAATCATGAAAGATTTTATTGCCCAGCAAACAGTTGGTGTTGTGCAGTAGTCTTCTTCCCTGTTTTCCACCTCACCACCACTCCTTTTCACAAAACCCTCCGCTGCAGTTTTTTAGTTCAAAGCTCCCTGAAAACTTTATTCCCAGAGCTTAAGCTCCAGAACTCTGTTAAATGTAAAATTTTTCTGGAAAAGAAAACACTAGGCTGCATACTAATATTAACTGAGTTTAAGTCTTCATTGAGCGTAGGTTTTGGTAAGAAATTAACGAGAGGTTTTGGACGCTTAAAAGAGCGAAAGGGGAAAGTTATAGAACAGAGACACGGAAACATTTTGCCATTTCACCGGGTCGGCAGCCAGCCCACCACCATCTTTCTTGTTGTAAGGATGAGGTAGGAATAGAGCCAGAAATGAAACTCGGAACTCTGAATGGCCCGGGGCAGGTGGCTTAGCTGCTCTGAGCCTCAGCCTTCTTCTAGGGAAAATGAGGTTATACCTGTCTTCTGCTAAGAACATTATTAGGGACCATGATTGTGATAACAAAAATGGAAGCACACAAGAAGTTATCAAGTGCTGTTCATTCATAAGGATAAGGTTATCCATAATTTTATTATTTTTACTTTATAATTAGAATTTATTATTTTGAAAGATAAATTGAACAGAACCAACTATAAGTAGTTTGGATATATTCTATTCCAGCTATTAATTATAAGTGCTTTTCTTTTTTAATTTTAAGCAAATTTTGAGTAATCAAAATTTTTTAAAATCTATGCTTATCCAATTTTAATATCTAAAAGTAATACATGGGGAAAATCCAATGCTCATCTAGAAATGTGAAAATGTGGTAAGTTAGAGACAAGGTTATTACCTTAAAATTATTACAATTAAGTGTTGTTATAGTGTTGTGTGTATTTGTCCACATTAACTTGACTAGTATAAAAATTTAAAAACAAACCATTCAAGCATATAACATATCCATTTCACAGCACTTGTTCAACCTTGAGTTGAACCTTCCTATAGAGATAAAAAATACAGAAAAGGATGAGAGTCTAAATGCAAAGCATCTGCTCAGCTTGTTAGAGGACATACTCTAAGCCGTCACCCAAATAAACAGGTAATATCCCCAAACCATGCAGTGCATTCTTCTAGAAACAGTATAGGTATGATTAGCAAGGTCAAAGGGCGAGGAGCATTGTGTCCTACATCCAGGTCAGAAACCCCGTCTCTACCAAAAATACAAAAATTAGCTGGGTGTGGTGGTGGGCACCTGTGGTCCCAGCTACTTGGGAGGCTGAGGCAGGAGAACCGCTGGAACCCAGGAGGCAGAGGTTTCAGTGAGCCGAGATCACATTACTGCATTCCAGCCTGGGCTACAGAGCAAGACTGTGTCTCAAAAATAAATAAATAAATACATAAAATAATTTTATGTATTTTTATTTTTATTTATTTATTAGGACAACTGAAAGAGGGACAATGGGACCCAAAGGAGGATAATGTGTATGGATGACAAAGGTGGAACCAGGTAGTTTAGCAACATACACACTGGAAGCACAGCCAAATGACTGTGCACAGGCAGGGCTTGATTCCACCTCATGCCCGTGCTTCTATCCTAGCTCCTGTCATGTTGTCTCAAAACTCTTCTGATTTCCTAGAGGTGAATTTTTATTTTGAACCACAATAACTTGCACATTCAGAGTCTGTCGAGCATTTTCAAATCTACCTAGAGGATTCCCAGGAAATTCTGCATTGACTCACAAGTTTTTCCAAGGTCAAGAACTCATTCCCGAGGTCAGGAACGATTGTAGTCTGGCATACTTGATCAATTTTCCAACTTTCCTGTGGTTGGTTAAGGTCTAATTTAGTTGGTTCTTGGTTTTCCCTGGTTAGCATCCCAAGTCAATTGCAGACAGCATTTGGTATAATTATACCCTTCCATTACATAATTATTATTATTTTTTGTTTCCTGCCACTTTTGTTCTTGAATTTTGTATTGACATTTGAAATCGAGTTAGGAAACAGTTCACATCTGCAGCTGCTTCCTTCTTGTGGTGTGGATTTCTTTTATGAAATGTCCTTAAACATTCCTCAACTTCAGTGGTAAAGATGGAAGCAGCAGATTTTTTCAGAAAGTGTGGAGCTAAAACCCTAAAGCATGTTCCATCAACCCCAAAGAATACTTCTACCAGAGCTGAAAAAGACTTCCTTGCCTTTTCAGAAAATTATCATGTCTTCTTTATGTTATCTATAGCCATCGCCAGGGTCATTGTCCTGAAAACGCACAAAATGCAGCATGTCTGAACTGGAAGGACTTTTAGAGCTTTTCTGGTCCAAATTCTCAGATTGGAAGTGGAAGCTCAGCCAAGTGTTTGGGCCAATAATTCAACGCAGTGTGGCAGATAAAGGACATGAACCCAGGTTTCCAGTCCTTGATCTTGTGATTCCACTAAACTACTCCTAATTGAAGAAGAGACGGAGAGATTATAAAGGATTCATCTGTTGCTTTACATCGACTCTGACAGTCCAACACTAAATTGTTTCTCTGTGTAGCAGATGCTGTTGGCACTTCACCCAGATGTCTTCAGTTCCCACGCTCTGTGCTGCTGGCTTCCTCCGGGAAGTGTCTACAACTCTTGGCCTGAGGGCTTTCAGAAGAAGCCTCTAGGAGTGGACCTCAGCCAATGATGGATGGAGATGTTGTGCTTTAGAGTGGGACAACTCTGAGACCAGTTTGACACCATCTCCCAGATGCCCCAGGGGGACTGAGCCCCAGGTGCTTACAGCAGCGACCTGCCCATCAATGCATGCTCTTCAGGCTTCATTCTCTTTGCTGTCTCACTTCTATACTCCCCAAGGGAGGCAGAATAAAGACCCCGAAAGATGACCCTACCCTACTCTCCAGGACTTGTGAGTCTGTTAGCTTACATGGCAAAAGGCACTTCGAAGATGTGATTAAGGTTATGGAACTTGAGATGGGGTATTGGCTTATCTAGGTGGGCCCAATCTACTGTCATGGGTCTTTTGCAGCTAAGAACCTTTTCTGGCTGGTGAGAGAGATGACAGAAAAAGGGTGAGAGAGATGCAATGTTGTTGGCTTTGATGATGGAGGAAGGGGCCATGAGCCAGGGGATGCAGGTGGCCTTGAGAGGCTGGAAAAGGCAAGGGCTGCCTACTCCTTCATCCTGTCTCAGTGAGATCAACATTGGACTTCTGACCTAAGAACTGTAAAATCATAAATGTGTCTTGTTTTAAGCCAGCAAATGTGTGATATTTTGTTATGGCAACAATAGAAATTTAAGCCACTCATCTCCTCATTTTGGAATCACCTGTGAAATAAACCATTTATATTCAAAGCCTTGTGTCAGGGTCCATTTTTTGGGCAACCCAATTTGCACAGTAATGTCTAGAGTCCTCTACAGCTATTAATAATTGTTATAAAGAGATGGGAAACATAACTGGAATGTTTCACAGAGGGATGAAGAACAAACAGCACTTCCAGTGTTTTAATAAGGGTTTGTACAGGTACTACGGCCAAAATGGTTTTTGGAACCCACTCTTAAGTTTGCATAAGCATACGTTCATATCATCTTCATTTTTGGAGGCAAACTGGAAATTCAGGACAGTGGTTCTTCCCTCATTTTTCTTTTGTGTGTCTATCTCATTTCCCCTATATCTGAGTGCTTGGATGCAGATTAGATACGTCTCTTATGTTCCTTATAATTCTTTACTCCCTTTTTCTTTTCTTCTCTCTTGGCCTTTTGGTTTATTCTATCTCCTTCTTCCTCATCCCATCCATTAGAACACATGGAAATGGTAGTGATGGCAGTGTTGGATGTTTGTAGGTTATTTGTCTACTGTTTACTCTCTTCCCCCTCTTTCCTGATGGCACAGAGGTTTTTCTTTGGTTGTTTAGCAGTCAGAACTTTCAGTAGGATTTACTCCACCAATCAATTCAGGATGAACCTGGACCAGCCTTAGCCAAACAATGTAATTTCATTGTAATGACTCCAGTTTCCAGTTCAGAAATTGTTGCATAATTCAGAATAAGCCAATCAGTGATTGACTTTCTCATGATCAAAGCGATTAGTTCAAGAAAGGAGAAGTAAACAGAGTGCAACCAATTAGAATGAAGGCCAGCAAGTTTGACTGTTGGTGAGGAGAAGAGAGAGTCTATACTCTAACAGAAAATGTAGTGTGAGGTTGTATGAACTGCTACAGCTCTGTATGCTAGCCTGAGACCTGAGGGTGGAATTTTCACATGAAAGTAGGAAAAAGCCAGGAGAACAAAAGAGAAAGGGCCTCTCTCTTCCCTATTCTTACCCCTCAACCCCATGGACAGAGTTGACTGAGGAAGAAAAATCATGGCTCTGCACAATATGTTGGTATTGACTGGCAGTGGGATGGCTACAATATTATCCAAGTAGGAGTGTCCCAAAGATCTTGGGGAGGGGAAATGATCCATGCTGTTGAACACTTTATCCTATTGTTCACTTTACCTGAGTGATGAGATGGCCAGAGGGGTACATATCTACACTGTTTATGGCTAACTATGTAATCCATGCTGGTGTGACTGAACAGTAAGGGATTTGAAAAGAACAAGCTGAGAGGATGGCGATGAGGAAGGCTTTTGTAGAGGCATGTGGGTGGGAATCTTGGAATGGGCATCAAGCATGAAGATATTTGTGTTCCATGTGAATGCTCAACAGAAGGCACTCTCTGAAGGGGAGGCTGTCAGGAATCACATGGACAAAATTTGAAGGGTTCCACAGCCCCTGCTGTTGTCATGGGAGCACTCTTTGGTGGTGGTGGCTGGGTGAACCGTGATTGGAAAAGGCCTTGTTGTCAGCCCCTTCATAACCTCTGTGTGTGGCCTGCAGCTTAGGGCAGGAGTTGGTGCTGGCAGCAGGAATCTTCCTGTGGAGGAAACTACCATTGTTTGAGTACCTCCTATGTACTAGATATTATTTATTTCACCTTTGCATCATTTCTATAAGGCAGGTATAATTACGATTTTTAGATAAGGAAACCAGAAACCTATGAGGGAAATTAATCAAGACCATGGAGCTGTTTAGCAGAGGAACTGGCATTCAACACAGATCTGTCTGACTTCACAGCCCCAGCTCCTTTCATGGTGCCCAGGATCTCTCAGCTGCATGGGATAAGTGACTGTTGGGAGAGAGTTGGGTCCACTTGGAGTCTCTTCTGCCTTACTTGGGACTCCCCCTTTGGAGCTCATCTGTACTGCAAACCTGTGAGCTCTTCATTGAAGTATATCTGAACTACGAGCATTTCTCTGCACCTGCACTGCTATAACCTGGTCCAAATATTCATTGCCTCTAGCCTGGGCTACTGTGACACCTCCTGCTGGGATCCTTGCTTCTACCCTTTCCCCCATACTGTTTATTTTATTTTTTTCTTTTCTTTTCTTTTTTTCTTTTTTTTTTTTTGAGATGGAGTCGCACTCTGTCACCCAGGCTGGAGTGCAGTGGTGCAGTCTCGGCTCACTGCAACCTCCGCTTCCCGGGTTCAAGAGATTCTCTTGCCTCAGCCTCCTGAGTAGCTGGGACTACAGGCACCTGCCACCACACCCAATTGATTTTTGTATTTTTAGTAGAGACAGGGTTTCACCATATTGGCTAGGCTGGTCTTGAACTCCTGACCTTGTGATCCACCCTCCTCGGCCTTCCAAAGTGCTGGGATTACAGGCATGAGCCACCACGCCTGGCTCCATACTGTTTATTTTCAATATGGTAACACAGTGATCCTATCAGAACATATCATTCCTTCACTCAAAGCCTTTTTATGACTACGTATCCCACTCGGGGTAAAGGCTGTTGCAATGATCTACAAAACCTTACAGATCCTGGCTCCCACTTCCCTGGCTCTTCTCTGACCATAACACTTTCTAGGCCACTCTAGTCCAGCCACTGTGATTGACTTGCTTTTCTTCCAGCTCTCAGCACACGCCTGGAATATTAGTTTTTCATTGATCCTATGGTTCATTCCCTCACTTCAATGTATCTGAATGTTGACTTGCCTGTGAACTCTTCCTTCAATTCCCTTTTTGATGTTGCAATGCTGCTTTCCAGTCGGGCACTCCTGTAGCTCTTACGTGTTTTATTTTTTTCCATAGCACTTATCACCTTTTACCATAGTATATCATTCATTCCCATACTTTATTTATTGATTCCCCGCACCCTTCCTTCCACCTCCCTCACTGGACTATAAGTTTTATAAGAGTAGCATTGTTTTAATTAATAGATTTATTTCTCAAAGTAATTTTAGGCTTACAAAAAATTTGAGTGACAAGTATGTACTCTCTCTCCTCCCTCCCTCAACACAGTTTCTCCTGTATTCACATCCTGAGGTAAGTGTGGTCCATTTGTTACCATGGATAATCCGATATCAATACATTATTATTAACTAAAGTTCATAGTTTACATTAGGATTCATTCTTTGTGTTGTACAGTCTATGGGTTTTGGCAAATATAGAGTGAAATGTATCCACCATTAAGGTATCATACAGAGTAGTTTCACTGCCCTTAAAATCCCTTGTGCTTGCCTTCTTCATTCCTCCTTCTTTTCCTTTACTGAATTGAACCCCTGGCAACCGCTGATCTTTCTGACTGTCTCCATAGTTTTGTCTTTTTCAGAATGTTATAGAATTGGAATCATACAGCATGTAGTCTTTTCAAATTGGCTTTATTGTTTTCACTTAGCAATATGCAGTTAAGATTCCTCCATGTCATTTTGTGGCTTGATAGTTCATTTCTTTCTTTCTTTTTTTTTTTTTAGTGCTGAATAATATTTCTTTGTCTGGATGTACCACAATTTATTTACCCATTCACCTACTGAAGGACATCATGTTTGCTTCCAAGTTTTGGAAATTATGAATAATGTTGCTATCACATTTTATATACAGGTTTTTGTATGGACGTATGTTTTCAATTCATTTGGGTAAATGCCAAGAGGCACAATTGCTGGATGGTGGGGTAAAAGTATGCTTATTTTTGTAAGAAACTGACAAACTGTCTTCCAAAGTGGCTGTGTCATGTTGCATTCCCGCCAATAATGAACGAAAGTTTCTGTTGCTCCACATCCTCACCAGCATTTGGTGCTGTCAGCATTCTGGATTCTGTCCATTCCAATATGCGGTAGTATCTCATTGTTTTTGCAATTTACAGTTCCCTAATGGGATGTAATGTTGGGCGTCTTTTCATGCTTATCTACCATCTCTGGATCTTCTCTGGTGAGGTATCTGTTGATGTCTTTGACCCATTTTTTAAATTGAGTTATTTGTTTTTTATTGTGCAGTTTTAAGAGTTCTTCATGTTATTTTGAGTAACAGTCTTTCAATGGATATGTGTTTTGCAAAGATTTTCTGCCAGTCTGCGGCTTGTCTTTTTATTCTCTGAACAATATCTTTCACAGAGTAGAAGTTTTTAATTTTAATAAAGTCCAACTTCATTCAATCTTTTCTTTCATGTATGGTGCCTTTGGTGTAAGAGTGGAATTTTTCATCTATTTTATTCATTGCTTTATCCTTGGCTCTTAGAATGTTTCCTGGCAGATAGTAAGGAACCAGTAAATACTTGCTGAATGACTGAGCACTGTTATCTTGGGGAATTATATGCTTTCGTTCTTTCTTTTTCTTTTTTTTCCTAAGAGAAGTATTCATTTGTTGCATCACTCTTGAGAGGCAATCCCTGCCCAAAGCCCATTATTTACATAATGGATCTATACTGCAGAGGTGGAACACCATCTACGTGTGTTACGAGAATGGTAGCAGCTTAGAGTATGCACATTATTTCAGGAAGATAAAGTTTTGGGTCACTCTATTGTCTGAGCACCTTTGGTTAATATGAGTTTTCTCTCTCTCTTTCTCTCTCTCTCTCTCAAATTAGAATCAAAATGAAATCATAAGATTAGAAATTATGACAAGACATGTAATATACTAAGTATATAAAACCAATAGATTGATATGTTTTTATGAAAAAGAAAGCCATCCTTATTCGTGGGCCAGAATGGGCACGCTTTTGATTTCTCTTGAAGAAGTATCCCTGTCAAGGGATACTTTGAATTGCTAAGTAGAGTCAAGAGAAGATCTCACACCAGGAATTAAGACCCCATTAACTAAAAGCAAGAGAACGGGCTTTTTTTTTTTTCCCTCTGGGTGAAAAGGATTCAGTAAACTTTGATTACATCATGCAGAGATAAATGGAAAAATTGATTCATAAAAATTTGTAGCTAGATAAAAATCTCTGATCTGTGTGTTGAGTAATGGGAATGAGAAAATATTTCTGAATTTGTTATTCTTCACTAAGATGTGAAGAACAAAAAATCTAGGTATAATCTTTCAGAGAGAGATAGGTCATGAGAATCTACCTAAGGAGTTTTCATCATCTTTATCCGTCAGAGAGTTTTGAAAACTGAGTATGTTACGCTGCACAGGTACTGCAGTTTTAATTTAGAATTTTTAGGTGTTTTTAATTTTAAGGGAAAGGTTCTTTTGTCCCAGGTATTAAAAAGCCCTCAGTCTTTTCTCCCGTTCCCTCCCCATCTATGAACAGACTCACAGAGTTCTCGGAGGTACTAGGATAAGACTCTGAAAAGGAAATGCTCTTTCACAAATGGTTTCAATTTCCTCCTTGTAGAGAAAGGAAGCCTTTCTAAGCTGAAGGAGGCACCCTTGGAAGCAGCCCCTGGGTGGTACGACCTGCACTAACACACACCTGAGATAGCATGTCTGTTAGATGCTTGTTCTGGCTGCCTACTTGTGGAGCGCTGAGTGGGACAAGACTCTGGACAGTGAGCTTCTAACGGGCATACCATGCTATGGCTGCTAGGAAGGTGCATTGCTGTGTACCTTGGAGAAAGTATTGGCTGTTCAGCTGCAAGACAGATGACAACCTCCAGCTGCTAGCACCTTCGGATCTACCTTGCTTCCCAGCCATGTTCACACTTTTCTCAGGCAGCCCCCAGGGAGTGTGTGCTCTGGAGCTCCCATTGGGGTGGCTGTGCCTCTGTCGGATATGCATCATCGTCTGAGGCTGCCTTGCTTAAGCCCACTTCCCCTTCCTTTCCTGTCACTGGTAGGAGACCTACCTGCAGGTGGGAAGCCTTCCCCTGCCCAGTTCTCCTCCCTCCACATTTATCTTTCCCCAGCTTATCCTCCACTAAACCATCTGCACTCGTAACTCTCTTGGTGTTGGCTTTCCAAGAGACCTAATTGACACGGTGTCCTTATTAATTTTTAAAGTTTTTAACTATACAAAAAATAAGTTTATTGTAAAAATTAGTAGAGAAGTACACAGTATAGAATCTAACAGTACAGAGCCATTCACATCAAATAAGTAGTAAGTCAAATTCTTCTCCCTGATTCTATCCAGCCCCAATTCTACTCCTCACAGGAGTCTTAGATTTGGAATATGTCCTTCTCCATGTTTTTCTAGGGATATGCAAATGTATACAATTTCGTATTACACAAGTATTTCTGTATTACATATATTACATTGTTTTGTACCAGGATTATTTTTTATTTAGCAATATGTTTTAGAGACCTTTTCCATGACATGACAATGAATCTGCCCCCATCTTTTGGACAGCTGCACAGTATTCTATTGTGTGGTATTTCATGCATGCTTATTTCTTTTCTCATTCTTCTATGTTCTTGTTCTGTGTTTTCTTTCTTTAATTTTTTCCTCTAAATGAAACAATATAGATATAAAAATATACACAGTAACAAAAAGTTCAAATTCTGTAAAGTAAAAAGTAAATGTTACCATTCTGTTTCCTGGGGTAAAAATCCCACTCCTTAGAAACCACAACTTTTGACAGTTTCTGATTTTTGTACTTTTGGTAGTTTCTATTGTAATTTTAGGCATTATATTTTTGTTTATTTTTAAGTTTTTATCAAATATTAGTTACCATAGCTAAAATAGCAGTAACAACTTATAATGAGTAATATTATCTCAATGGGTCCATAGGATGGGTCAAAAGCTTACACACATCCTGCTCAGGATGCTGCTGTGAACCAAAAGTCTGGCTGGGCAGGATGACATCATGGTTAATGCCATGAACTCTACAGGCAGGCTGAGTTCTAATTCTGGCTCTGCCACTTCCTGGCTCTGCAACCTTGGACCTTACGTGCCTCATTTCCTCATGTCTAAAATAAAGATAAAATTGTACCTAGCTTATATCATTTCATGAATTTAAGAGAGTGACCTTTAGTGTAAAATATGTCGGGATTCAGATTCCACTGGTGGCACATTTTGACCACATCTTGGCAATGTCATATTGGATCTCTTCTCAGATAGCAGTAAAAATGGGACTGGTAGGAGCTCTCTCCCAAAGTGTGAGGATTCTATTTATGAAATAGGGTATGTAAAACTATATAGTAGGTACTATATACTTTTGATATATAGTAGGCACTCCATAAATGCTAGTTTCTCTTTTTCAGTCCCATTAGGAATGAACGATTGCCCTAGACAGGAAGACGTTGGATAAATTTCTGTAGCACGTGTTTCTTGATTGCTTGAAGACTGCCCATAGGGTGCTGCAATGATTGCATGAGCCTCAAAACTGCAGTCTTTGGGCTGGGCGCGGTGGCTCACGCCTGTAATCCCAGAACTTTGGGAGGCTGAGGCAGGCAGATCAAGAGGTCAAGAGATCGAGACCATCCTGACTAACATGGTGAAACCCCATCTCTACTAAAAATACAAAAAACTAACCGGGTGTGGTGGCAGGCGCCTGTAGTCCCAGCTACTCGGGAGGCTGAGGCAGGAGAATGGTGTGAACCCGGGAGGTGGAGCTGGCAGTGAGCCGAGATCGTCCCACTGCACTCTAACCTGGGTGACAGAGCGAGACTCTGTCTCAAAAAACAAAAGCAAAAACAAAAAACTGCAGTCTTTGATAAAGAAGAAAAATATTGCTGACTCTAACAATGACAGAGATATACAGAAAATGCTCATTTCTTCTATTTCAAAATATTGCCTAGTTATTCATAGTATGTCAAGATTATTGTATTAGCCCATTCCCATGCTGCTAATAATGACATAGCTGAGACTGGGTAATTTATAAGGGAAAGAGGTTTAATTGACTCACAGTTCAGCATGGCTGGGGAGGCCTCAGGAAACTTACAATCATGGTGGAAGGGGAAACAAACACATCCTTCTTCACATGAAGGCAGCAAGTAGAAGAATAAGCAAAAGAGGTGCAAGCCCCTTTTAAAACCATCAAATCTCAGGAGAACTCACTCACTATCACGAGAACAGCAGAATGGAGGTAACTGCCTTCATGATTCAATTACCTCCCACCGGGTCCCTTGTATGACATGTGGGGATTACAGGAACTACAATTCAAGACGAGATTTGGGTGGGGACACAGCCAAACCATATCAACTATGCACTGTTTTATTGACTATTTGAAAAGGAAATATAATTTTATTTAGTTTTCATTAGCATTTTTTTTTGCTATTAGCTGTTCCAGTGTTAAAATTAATTATAGTTGGATTTATTTAGGTCTGATATATTTATGATTTTGATTAATTTGAAGAAAGCACTCTATGAAGACACATGAAGATTTAGTGTAATGTTTGCTTAGTTACCAATCTTTACACATATTCATTAGAATTAGTCATAAACTTTTAAAAAGTTTCCAATTACATTCATGTAGTAAAAGATATCTGTTACAGTTTTTAACCTTCATGATGTAGTGCAGAAATATATTTCAAATTTCTAGTTGATTGTCCAAAATAAACAGGTTAGTGGATTCTGGGAGCATTGCCATTTCATGGAAGAACTACAGCTAAAGTGAAATACCAGCAGCAATATCATAGAACATTAACAATTTTGTGTATTTAGAAAGGTAACTACAGAGTGAAAAGACTTAATGACAAAGGAATATCTGATGTTGGTGCATGATGTACAATATGAATTATTTTCTGTCTTTTCTTTCTCCAGCAGATTGGATTTGATGAGACTTGGCAAACAAGCCATTCAGCTGGGCAAGATTGTCAAAATTCAAACTTGAATTGTAAGCTAATTTGGACCAATCAATGGTATTGGGGAAAAAAAGAAAAACTAGAGATGTTTTTGGTAATACACAGGCAGCAGAGGGAAAAAAGCTTGGAGAGTTTGATACATTCATTTTGAAAATTTTCTTTTTTCTTTTCTTTTCTCTTTCTTTCTTTCTTTCTTTCTTTCTTTCTTTCTTTCTTTCTTTCTTTCTTTCTTTCTCTCTCTCTCTTTCTTCTTTCTTTCTTTCTTTTTTCTATTTCTTTTTCTTTTTTTTTGAGACAAGATCTCACTCTGTGACCCAGGCTGGAGTGCAGTGGTGCAATCGCAGCTCACTGCAGCCTCGAACTCTTCAGGCTCAGGTGGTCCTCCCACCTCAGTCCCCTGGGCAGCTGGAACTACAGGTGTGCATCACCATGCCTGGCTAATTTTTCATACTTTTTGTAGAGGTGGGGTTTCACCAGGTTGCCTATGCTGGTCTCAAACTCCTAGGCTCAAGATATCCACTTGCTTTGGCCTCCCAATATGCTGGGATTACTGGCGTGAGCCAGTATGCCCAGTCTTGAAAATTTCTACCTATTTATAGTTTTAAGTTCAGATACTAGTAGATTCTGAGAAGATGACAGTTTACAAGATTTCACTTAGAACCACCATTGCATGGATTTACCTTTTCCAAAACGGCTTATTACTTAGTAGGTTTGCCATTTCTATTTATAGAGATAGATTTTAATTCACACAATTCAGTCATTAAAAATCTAATCATGGGTCATGCACCCTGCTGGGCATTCTTTAGAAATGTAGGAACTCTTTTATCTCAGCATTCAATCTAACTTCTAAAATAACCAAAATGGGGGAAATAAAGCCATTGTAATATGCTCTACCATAGCCAAACAGGGAGTAGAGGGGACATAGCAAAGAGGGATTAAGAACTTTTACACATCACTTGATGCACTGATGTGCATAAATTCTGAGTTATGACTATGTGAATTATTTCTCTACTTGCATTGTATATCTCTCTATATATCTATGTGTATATTCTTTCAACATGCTAATATGCATCAACTGTCATCCATGCAGAACACTGACTGCTTCTCATACTTTAGCTTGGGGAACTTGCTAGTGATTCAGTAGTTTTTGGGTGGGGTCTGAGAATTTGCATTGTTAACAAGTTCCAGATGTTGCAGATGTTGGTCCTTGGACTATACCTTGAGTGTCAATTATGTAGAAGCTCATTTATGCATATGTTTGCATACTATTGGATTTTTTTTTAAATGGAAGACTTCTGTAGTACATTGAAGTCATTTTTCTATAGTTGATAAACTGATAGATTAGTTTTGTTTTCACTTCTTTATTATTAGGTGCATATTTTGATGTGGATATTTTGATGAAGTAAAAAAGTAAATTCACATGTCATTACATTTATTATGGAGATGTCTGCACTTGTACACTTAATTTGCTGAGTAGTAAGGGGTGTGAGAAGCAAAGTTTATATTGCCTCTGCCTTGCTGAGCACTACTGGCCAGTTAATAAGATGATGCATTATTTTTGTTTCTTTGCTTTTAATAAGATGGTCAGGAGGAAAATAATGTTTTGTTTATATATGGTAGAAAACCTAGTGCTGTGAATCAGTTTCAAGGTGCCATTAGATTCAAATGGAGCAGTCCAAATGTACTCTCAAATAACATTTGTTTATTTCAGACCTTGAGTTAAGTCATTAAACGATATGGTTAGACATTCTAAACTCTAGTAGGAACCTCTCACTTTCTTCATTCCCCTCCCCACCTCACTCTCATTTTTGTTCAACGCTATCAAGAAAGAGGGCCTGTAGTATTAATCAAGGACAACCTGGGCCCCAAGGTCACAATCAGGTCACGATGCCAGGGGAATAGACTTTCTAGAGTAGGAACAGTGAGACTGTAAATAGAACCAGACTAGGGATCATACACTATAGTGGTGTTTCTTACACTGAAGAGGCTAGGACACCTGGGTCTTGTGAGATTCAGTAAAACATGGTTTGAGAACAATTGCATTGTTTTTGAAATGACATCACTTAAGCAATAACTTTGAGCTAATAGCTTTGTACATATAAGCAGAAATGCAGGGATAAAATAGTGTGGCATACTTAGTTATAAAATTATCCGCAAGGAAATCTAGATTATGTTTATATTAGTTTATTTTAGATTATAGTTGACATAAAAATAAAACTAAGGGCACAATTCTTGTAGAAAACTTCCAGACATCTGATAACTTATCTACAGACCTCTAGAAGCCCAGCTTGAAAATCATGTTCTGGTGAGTCTTTGGATCACATTTTCCCTTCGGATTGATTCTGCATTTCCCTTCTCATGGGACTGTTATGACGAGAAGGCTGATTTTTCTCTCTTGTAAAAGAGGTATGTCTGTATCTGGTCCTTTCTCCTTCAACTTTAGAAGGTCATTTGGAAATGAGCTCAAGGAAAACAGGAGCAGAAGACACACGCCAGCTCTGTTCCAGACTATAGGAAGAAATATTTTTCCTTGGGTTTATCTCTTCATGCCTTTTATTGATCAACCTTGAAGGCCGTAATCAGATGACAAGCCAAGGGGGAAAGCCTAAGCAGAATGCTCCAATTATTTTTAGTTCAGGCAAAAGAATCCCTTAGTCTTACCTGGGCTCTGAGTCTGGTCACAAAGGTAGGAGAATAGAGAGGGATTTCAGGCTAAGGATCAATTTGATATTTAAAATAGTATGTGTGTGTGTGTGTGTGTGTGTGTGTGTGTGTATGTGCATGTGTAAAAGGTACTCTTTGGAAATTTGGCATGATGGAATGTGCCTGCAAATCCTGGTGATGCTCATCTTGGTAAATAAAACTCAAGGACCTATCCGCAAGGGTAGTTCCCTGCCACAGAGCTAGGGCCAGATGACTGCCCTGCCTTCTGCTCCCATTGTGGAAGTATCATAGAAGAATTTTCCATTTTTCTATTTTTTAAAACTCAAACATTTAACATGTTGGTTTGCTGACAAGCCAGCCAGGTTTCCAAGTTGTTCGTTTTATGTGAGCTGAGTTTTTAATCCATTGTGGATTGAGTGAGAGTCAGTGAACAGTTTGGGAGAACGCTCCAAGACGTGGAAATTTGGTCAGGATTATCATAGAAAACAAGAAAATCTTTGAAATACTGGGCATTGTTTCAACTTGAAACTACAACTATGAAAGAATATAACTGCAACATTATAGCATCTCAGTCAAAAAACAGTCAATGGATATTTGAATATTTTCTCTGACATCAACTCATCTTTATATCATATTGTCTACAAACCTTAGATTATGAGTGATTTCTTGATGTAGTTAATACAATTTTTTTACAGCGCATTTTTTTTCTTATCTATATTATATACAACTGCTCTTTGGAGTAACTTTTTTTTTTAGAGATGTGTAGTACTCTTTCTCTGCTTGAAGAATCTCATACCTTGGAATCATGACTTGAATATTTCGATCCCATTTTCCTAATGTTGATGATACCAATGACCTTTTCTTGATTTTCAACAGGTAATAAGGTCACTTTCTGCCTTCTTTTCATCACCTCATTTCTAAATGCAGATTAAAATTTGGTCTATAACATTTGTTTCTTGAGTAATTTCCGTTTACAGGAGATAGCTTTTCACTTTAGTTTTTCAATAAAATATATTTTTAAGTCGCTACAATTTCTTTGGAGTTTTTTTTTTTATCATTGTGATCTAAATGAAAACTATGGAGTCACTCGTTGGATAGGGTAATAAATTAATACTAACCTCAGTTTGAGTAATTACCCACATATCTTTCACAGACAGAAGGGGGATTCACCAGAAATTCTCAAGGTATTTTACAATGGAGATTTTGAGGCACACGGTTAATGATTATGTCTTCACCAAAGTGTTTGCAAGACTGTGTACAGATGTAGACACTGGAAAATATATGTCTAATTTAATTTATGCACTTCGTATAGAAAGAAAAATTATATGTCACCTAGACCCAGGTAAAAGCTGTCAATATTAGTTATAAAGTCAGATTTTAAATTACATGTGTACACAGAATTGGCAGTTCTCATTGGTCTGCCATAAGCTATTGGGAAACGGATGAGTGCATTCCAAATGTTTATGGATAAAAAATTCAGAATGTTACTCTGAGCTTTGCCAGAAGTTGCAGATCTCTGGAACTTTTTGGACTAAAGTAATTTGAGAGGGGAACTTGCATCCTTCTTTAGCTAATTAAGCAGTGGGAATATCATGCTGCCTCTTTCAAAATTATGCAGTTTATTACCTTTTTAGGAATCAACTGATTTTTAAATTAATGTGTAATTTATTTATTTTTCAGAGTTTAAGCAAAAGAAAAATAAGACTGCAAGCCCATGTGGGTTCTCAGGCTTACCCAACTTGTCTGCTCACGGACGATTTTAATGCAGTCGGCTGGAATGTCATACATTCCGCCTTCCCTGCAGAAGCAGTCAGAGAACAAAATCACCGTCTCAGGAGACGAGCTTGAATCACATCTCCCAACATCCTCCTAAAAATGTGTCCTGAGTTCTTTTTGGGTAATGGAAAGAGAAATCAGGCACAGCCTCTCACACTCCTGATTTGGGTTCTAAAACAATGAAATGAATGACGATAAAGGAGCCTCTGACACATCTCTCAGTCATAGGCACTGACCTGTCATACATCTGTTGAAGTTACACTGAAATAAACCCAGGGACTTAATATCTTTGAGGTAACAGAGAACTTCCCTTTCAGCTGTACTTAAATAAATGAATTAAGGCTTGTCAGTGTGAGTTTTAAACAGACACAACTCCAGTTTAAACCTTTGCCCTGGAAGATAGATGGATATCCAGTGTCATAGGTTCAGAAAGGAGTAGTCATCGGTTGTAAGAGCCAATGAGATAGAAAAAATGATAAAGGAGCTCCAGGGGACAGCCACTGATTGGCCTCCCCTTTCAAACTCTTTCCCTCAGTGTGACCTGGAGACTCATCCACAGGCGGGTCTCCTGGCGCAGTTCCTGCCCTTTCTCCTCTCTTCCATCGTGACAGCCTTTGCCAACTGTTCTAGAAAACTCTCCATCCCAGTTGCTGTTTTTTAGACACCCATACTAACGTCTATATCATTTTGTATTTTACCCCCAGTGGGTATGAAGAGTTCTAATTCTGCATAAGCAAAATGACAAAATGGAATCTTCACTGGGGAAAAGAAGTTTTGCATCAGAAATACCACATGCCATAGGGAGACCCTTCTCTAGGGTGTTGAGGACCTGGTCTGGCTAGCCTCATTGAATTAAGATTCCCATTCAACAGAATCTTGAACCCAACAGTCAGGTAGACACCACTCAATGGAGGTATTGATATATAAAAATATCTCGAGGAATTATTTAAATCATGACTTTATGAAAAAGAATATATAAGTTATTTGATTAGAACACACTATGGAATTCAAACTGGTATGTTTCATGATGGAGGCCCATAACTATATAAACAGCTGTCTCATATGACAATCACAGATTCTCTTCATGAAGAAAAGTCCTGATACATTTAAGAAGTTCAGGTAGATATAACTCCCACACCTCTCACAAAACACACAAAATGTTGACTGATAAAGTCTGGCCAGGAAGGTGAAAAGAGAGGAAATTTTAAAAGTAGTCAGCTTTTTAGGCTGGGTGCAGTGGCTCACAGCTGTAATCCCAGCACTTTGGGAGGCTGTGGCAAGAGGATTGTGTGAGGCCAAGAGTTTGAGACCAGCCTGGACAGCATAGTGAGACCCTGTCTCTCCAAAGAAATTATTTAAAAAATCAGTTGGACATGATGGCGCATGTCTGGAGTCCCACCTGCTTGGGAGGGCAAGGTAGGAGGATTGCTTGAGCCCAGAAGGTCGAGGCTTCAGTGAGCAATACCCTTCAGCCTGGATAAAAGAGCAAGACACTGTCTGAAAAAGAAAAAAGTAGTCAATTTTTAAAAGGAGGGGATGAACAACTAGGCCTATTGAAAAGTCATGTAAAATGAGCACCAAAAAGTAACACTTGAACATGAAAAATATTCCCTGAAAGGCTCATCCCATTCTGGGTCACCTCTGAAGCCTGGAGTTACCTCTGATGGGATTTGTTGGTCCCTGGCCTTACTGCCAGCACTGAGGCCTCCAGTCTCTCTGCACCACCAGGCAGCTCTCTCAGTGCCAGCCTGGCGACAGCTGCTTGAAAACAAAGACACTCAGACACTCTGTCACCCAAGCTTACGCACCTAAGATCCACGGACCTGCTGCTCTGTGTCGTTCCTGTGCTCTGAGAACCTCCCCTCCCTGTAGCCTGGCCGGGATGGCATGGCTTTTCCAGCTGCATGGCTGTCTTGATCCGTGGACAGATCTCTGTGCTGCTCTCTGTGCCAATTTGGAGGCAGCCGTGGCCAGGATTTTTCTCGTGGCTGCTCTACTGGTTGTGATTCTTGTCTGTACATCCCTGCCAGGGATAAGCATTCCATGAGGTTCTCCTTGACTTGGTAAGAAACAGTATAATAATGAGCAGGAATGAGCTGTTCTGGCTTCTGGAGAACTTCCACAGCCAGGTGTCTTTCACAAGGTAATGTGATGTGTCCTTGTGCCTGCTGCCGTGGAGAGGGAAGGAAGGCTGGGAGCTTCTTGCTTGCATGACCCAGCCCTGCCTGGCCGGGGCCATTCGAACATCCTACATGGGCATCGTAGAGGCTGCGAAACAACCAGGACCTTCACCATTTCCATGTGGTCATTCCTTGCAGCATTTATCAACTGTCAAAATTTCAAGAATCTGCACTGAGCTACAAGAAACAGACCTGCATTAAGCAAGTCTGCAGCAAGGAGCTGAGTGTAAGTTGCTTATTTGGGAGGTGACCCCAGGAAACATTGTTGCATGATCCCACTGGAAAAGTCTAGGAGCCAGAGTAGATCATGTGATTCAGACTTAGCCCACCTGGTGGGGAGAGCAACACCACCTCACCTCCTCTCCCTCATTGCTGGAGAGCTGCTGGATAGGGGGAGGTTGCCCCTCTAGCACTTGCAGCCTGGTTTTTGGGCAGGCAAAGTGAGCTCTGGCAGGTGGAGGAAGTACTTAGGTAGTAACAGGCAGATACTAGCAACGGGAAGTCAGGTAAGGGGGCTCTGGCAGCCTCTGTAAGTCCTCTGAGCTCTCCTTCCCCTGACCTCCACACACTGTAGTCTTCAGAGAGCCTTGCTTCCATAACAGAACAGGACTGGGTTCATTTTGGGCCCACTCAGAGCTGGGAAACTGGGAGGGTTAGGCACTGAGGAATGGGCTGCTGCTGGCCCCTTACAGCCCTGTGTGGTGTGGGCTGTGTTCATTGCACGTGGCCCAGGCTTCTCAGCACAATAGCTTTTTCAACACATTGTCAGGAGTGCCCTACAACCAAACCCATGTTCCTGAAGCTGAAGTCAGCCTCAGCTCCTTCCTTAGCATAGCTTTCTAGATTGGGGAACATTGTTGATATTTCTGTAAGTCTCCGACAACAGGCCCCACTGACTACACTGGACCTGCCCATTAGGCTGTGGCCAGGACTGATCTATTGGTCAGCTCACATGTGCTGCATGTGGGTTTAAGCTTCGTTCAGCAGATTCCCAACACAAGGAGGTCATGCCCACTGAAGGAGTAGTAGTGCATGTAGTTGAGGCTGCACTTAAAAGAGGTTCAGAGTGGTGGCTGGTTTCCAGTTTCCAGCTCCCAATGCTGCTGTGCTTGTAGGACTGTGACACAAAGATGGCGCTCAAAGTCTTAGGCTGAGGGTGTGGTCTCCAGGAAATAAGGAGAACCATGCTTCTTTTATTTCAGCCTCTGTAGCCTCCAGACAAAGCGTCGTTGTTTTTTAATTAATCAATCAATCAGCCAAGTAACAAATGTTAATTAGGCAGCCCCTTTGCCAAGCAAAGTGGCAGATGCTGAAGGAAATGCACAGATGTTGGAAAGGGTTCTTGCCTTTGGCAAATTTGCAGTCTAGATGAAGAGACAAAATTTATAATGTGTGACTCGAAGGTAGTGTGACTTAATTTTTAAAACAAACATGCCAGAATTTTTACATGGCTAAGTCTCCCTCATATGTTCCTACATTAAATATTATCATTTCCAGTTATGTAATGTTTATATTATAGTTACGCAGCTTTGCACTGTGACATGCTTGTGGTAAGTACAGTGGACAGCAGAAATGTAAAAATGAGATGTTTTTTTTCCCAGCCACCACACAACCAGAGGGTACCTCCTTGATCGCTACACAGAGGCAACATTTTAATTGCATGTACATAGAGTCTAAAGACAAGGTTAGGCAAAATGCTCACGGTGCTAAACTAGAAACAGAGCATGGAGGCAAATTTATTTCACCATTATTGGATACTATATCTTGATCTTGTATACAACAGAGGATTTTATTCTTCCAAAAGCCTAATTTATGAGGATTCTTTCTGTATACAGAGGGGAGCTGACTTCTAGAGACACAGAGTACTCATATGAGCTAAGTAATGTGTATATATTTTCTTTGAGCCTCACATGACTCTATTGGGTAAACTTTACTCTCCTCCCCTTTCCAGATGAGGAGACCGTGGCTCCAAGAGCTTAGGAAGTTGCCCAACATCGCACATCCAGAAGTCAAGGCAGGTTTGAATGCTGGTCGCTGGGACTCCACGGTCACATGATCTACTGCCTTCACCTAGTGAGATGTCTCCAGTCAGCCAGGGCTGCCATTCATATAGTCCTCTCTCTTATTTACTTGAGAAGGAGAACCATGTCAAAAGCCTCATCAGGATTTTGCTCCCAGGAGAATCACAGAGGATGCCTGGTTGGGGCTGGGTTGGGGCCCTGGTGGGGACTGCCATCATACTTGCTCTCTCTACCCAGACACGGGGACCGAAGTGACATTATCATTGGAGAGTAACAGCCAAATGTGCTATCAATGTAGATTCAAAAATCTAAATGCGATTCTTGGCATGAGAGATCGAGAGCAGGGGAAAGGATGAGAGAAGTCTAATGAAAGAGCCAGCGCTGCGTCGATTCCACTTAGGAAGAATCCAAAGAAGTTCTTTCTTGTGTCTGCATTGTCATCCACTCTCCGCCTGCTGTGCCGGCTTTCTTTTCCACTACCCCTTCCCCTCAATATGCATCTTCACTTCTTTCTCCTCTTTTGTTCAGTTTAGCAGGAAAGATCTTTGGAGCAGAAGGAATGGGCGCCTTTAGCAAGCTCAGATATCAAATAATTTTTCACCTCCCTGTAATTGAAATCACAAGATCAGGATTTTCTTCCCTCCGGCCGGCTTCTCTCTTGTTCTCCAGGATCACAGGTGGAGCCGGGCGAGGGTGCTATTGACTTCCCCACTGCTTGTCATGTGGCGGACGGATGCACCATCCAGGAAGGGATCTGACTCTCAGATGAATTCTTTTATCCTCAAAGGGGCTTCCTGCAAAGGAAACCATTAGTGTTTTGCTATTGGGTTTCTACTCCCCATGGTGTCTAAGAAACCATTCATTTAATTTTGTGACATTTTGAGTGGATTTGGAGAGCTAAGCCCATTTGAAAAGGCCTGTTCCTGTCGAGGAGTACAGAAGGAATGCAAATAGAATCCAAATGGCCAAACCACCAGCAGCTGATTGTGGTCAGCCTGGCCCTGGGGGATTTCTGCACCTCTCTTCTGCCTTCCAAACATGCATCCCGGGCTCCTAGGTCCATTTAGCAAGACCGAACCCAGCCCCTTGCTTGTCATGCCAGGGTGGACTCCAGAACACAATAAAAACCGGCTTGAAGTTCGGCAGCAGAGACACCGTAAAAAATTAAGTCTCATGTTGTAAAGAGAGCCATACTATACATATGTTCCTTCCTAAGCCCTTTCTGGTGGATGGAGGGAAGGAAGGTGTCAAGGTGGTTGGCAGCAAGTGCTCTGAGGTCTGGCAAGCCTGGCTGGAGGGTCAGCTCTTTCCTGCCCTGGCTGTGTGACTTGGGCAAGGTCACAGCCACGCTGTTGAAAACTGCAGGGGGCACCTGCCCTGAGGGGTTATACTGAGGCCACAGATGAGACAGCTTATTAACATGTTTAGCACAGTGCTGGTACATAGTAAAACCACAGTCCATGTTAGGTGTCCCTGATACTGTTTCCCAGATTGCTCTTACTTTTCTGCTAGTTGTTGACAATAATTTGTCTCATGTCCCTTCTTTTCCTAGACCAGCACTGTCCGAAAAGCAAGCCACATATGTAATTGTAAGTTCTCTAATAGCCACGTTAAAAAGTAAGAAGGAACAGGTAAAATTAATTTTAATAATATACTTAAAGTTCCCAAAGAAAAATATTATCATTTCAGTATGTAATCCATATAAAAATTATTAATGAGATGCTTTACTTTCTTTTTATTTTCTTCCTAGGCCTTTGTAATCAGCATGTACTTCCACACACAGAGCATCTTGATTCAGATGAGCTGTATTTTGACTCCTTAGTACCCACAGGAAGCTAGTGGTTCTGCTATTGGACAGCACTGACCTGGGCTTTGGAGCCAATAGCACAGGAAATATATCTCCCTTGACAATTATAAAAAAGGAAAATCTCATGCAAAACCACCAAAGACAATGCTTTCATGATTTCACTTTTTATTACAGTTTTTGTTTCTTTCTGAGTCAGTCTTTTCCTAGATATTAGTCTATTCCACTGAGATTTTCAAATTACGTATTTAATATTTGACAAATTA
>NW_012105054.1:2659305-2694844 GCF_000951045.1 Mandrillus leucophaeus | reverse complement strand
GGCTCCTAGGTCCATTTAGCAAGACCGAACCCAGCCCCTTGCTTGTCATGCCAGGGTGGACTCCAGAACACAATAAAAACCGGCTTGAAGTTCGGCAGCAGAGACACCGTAAAAAATTAAGTCTCATGTTGTAAAGAGAGCCATACTATACATATGTTCCTTCCTAAGCCCTTTCTGGTGGATGGAGGGAAGGAAGGTGTCAAGGTGGTTGGCAGCAAGTGCTCTGAGGTCTGGCAAGCCTGGCTGGAGGGTCAGCTCTTTCCTGCCCTGGCTGTGTGACTTGGGCAAGGTCACAGCCACGCTGTTGAAAACTGCAGGGGGCACCTGCCCTGAGGGGTTATACTGAGGCCACAGATGAGACAGCTTATTAACATGTTTAGCACAGTGCTGGTACATAGTAAAACCACAGTCCCTGATACTGTTTCCCAGATTGCTCTTACTTTTCTGCTAGTTGTTGACAATAATTTGTCTCATGTCCCTTCTTTTCCTAGACCAGCACTGTCCGAAAAGCAAGCCACATATGTAATTGTAAGTTCTCTAATAGCCACGTTAAAAAGTAAGAAGGAACAGGTAAAATTAATTTTAATAATATACTTAAAGTTCCCAAAGAAAAATATTATAATTTCAGTATGTAATCCATATAAAAATTATTAATGAGATGCTTTACTTTCTTTTTATTTTCTTCCTAGGCCTTTGTAATCAGCATGTACTTCCACACACAAAGCATCTTGATTCAGATGAGCTGTATTTTGACTCCTTAGTACCCACAGGAAGCTAGTGGTTCTGCTATTGGACAGCACTGACCTGGGCTTTGGAGCCAATAGCACAGGAAATATATCTCCCTTGACAATTATAAAAAAGGAAAATCTCATGCAAAACCACTAAAGACAATGCTTTCATGATTTCACTTTTTATTACAGTTTTTGTTTCTTTCTGAGTCAGTCTTTTCCTAGATATTAGTCTATTCCACTGAGATTTTCAAATTACGTATTTAATATTTGACAAATTATTCTTTTTTGATCTAAAAACTCTTATGCTTGTGGTTATGTCCTATTTTCCATTCCTAATTTCATGAGACTAAAAGATGTAATGGCTATACACCTTAACTATATGTTGCTGAAGGTAATATACACAAGTCTCTTTTGGGGGCACTAATTATGAATTTCTATTTTAACACAGCCTGGAAAGTGTCCTTTGTGTTTGGAACCACAATGCTATAGTAGGTAGCTAGTCAGGCATGAACGGGGCAGGAGAGGGTTCCCCACCGCCTCACCACCCCCACCAGGAGTGTTGGGTGACCATCAGGTGATGGTCAGGTGGTTGTTAACTGTCTCTCTAAAGTAATAAGTGGTCACAGCTGGCTCCAGGGAAAGGCAGTCTCCTAATAGATAGAAAACACCTGAAACTGGTGATCAGCAGCTTCCTGATAAGATTTCAGGAGTTGGAAGAAGTAACGCAAGACTCCGGAAGTATGCCAACACATAAAACCCCAAGTCAAGAAGTCGAAATGCGCACTTGTCTTTCAAGTCACTGGGTTGGCCCTCTTCCAAGTCTATTTTTCTTTCTTTCATTGCTCTAAAGCTTTTCTTTCTTTCTTTCTTTCTTTTTTTGAGATGGAATCTCTCTCTGTCTCCCAGGTTGGGGTGTGGTGGCATGATCTTGGCTCACTGCAACCTTCGCCTCCTGGGTTCAAGCAATTCTCCTGCCTCAGCCTCCTGAGAAGCTGGGACTACAGGTGTGCACCCCCATGCCTGGCTAATTTTTGTATTTTTAGTAGAGATGAGGTTTCACCATGTTGCCCAGGCTGGTCTCAAACTCCCGAGCTCAGGCAATCTGCCTGCCTCAGCCTCCCAAAGTGCTAGGATAACAGGTGTGTGCCAGTGCGCCTGGCCTCTAAGTTTTTTTTTTTTTTTAAATAAACTTTCACTCCTTCTCTAAAATGTGCCATGGTCTCTCCTTCTACCTTATGCTCCTCAGATGAATTCTTTCTTCTGAGGAGGCAAGAATTGAAGTTGCCCCACAGACCTGTAGGCATACGGATATTCTCCACGGGTAATGGGAAGGTCATTGAAGACACTGGTGACAGCAGATCCGGAGGCAGAGCATAAACAGAAGCCACAGGACAGTGGGTTGAAGAAAGCAAGGAAACCAAGGATGTGGAACTATAGACTACTCTGAAAAGAGGCCCCAAAGAGAAGAAATGTATGGGTAGGTAGAGGCAAGAGGCAGTGTGTTAGACCGTTTTCATGCTGCTGATAAAGACATACCCAAGACTGGACAATTTACAAAAGAAAGAGGTTTAATTGGGTTTACAGTTCCATGTGGCTGGGGAAGCCTCACAACCATGATGAAGGCAAGGAGGAACAAGTCACGTATTACATGGATGGCAGCAAGCAAAGAGGGAACTTGTGTAGAGAAGCTCCTGTTTTTCAAAACTATCAGATCTCATGAGACTTATTCACCATCATGAGAACAGCATGGGAAAGACCCACCCCCATGGTTCAATTAGTTCCCACTTGGTCCCTCCCACAACACGTGGGAATTCAAGATGAGATTTGGGGACATAACCAAACCATATCGGAGCTCAAGATTAAGAAGAGACCAGCTATTGAGTAGGTGAGCTGGTACCCATACTGATCCTTGTCCGCTCAGGTATATGCTTTCACAGAAAATCCTACCTAACCCCAGACCAAGGAGATAACCCCTGACATAAGCTTACATGACAGTGTGTGCTTCTCTTTTGCAGTTTTCAAGTATTTCCAGTGATATTCTTCTTTTGTATTCACTATGCATTGTCTTTCTCCTTCACTAGCCCCTAAGTTTCATGAAGACAGGGATCATGCCAATATGTTTTCTCATGCCTGTTCTAGCAGCTGGCACCTAGTAGGCTCCCAGTAAATATTTCTTAGGTGAAGAGATGCAAAAATGCATTTCAGTTGTGATTTTGTGGTAGACAGGAGATAACTGTAGGATGTGGGGATATTACTAGCAGCTAGGAAGAGGTTGAAGGTATAGGAAAGAGAGTATAATCATAAAAAGATCCTTCACAAAATGGGATTAAATGGGTCTAAGAACAAATATAAAAGGCTAATAATGGAGGATGAGGAGGAAAAGAGACACCTATTATATATTTTGCAGAACATTACAATATTAGTAAGTGGGTTTGTAGGCAGAAATTTAGGATCATCATTTCCTGATAACCCTAACCATCCTGGTAAGGTGAGATGGAAGCTGATGTTCTGAGAGGAGGCCAAGGGGAGTCGCAAGGGCTTGGGATAGCAGTCACTGAAGGGAAGGCAGAAAAGGAAAGAAAACATAAAGACAAGTAAAAGAAAACCAGCGATGAGCCTCAGGGTTCAGCAAAAACTGGAAAGCATGAATGGAGTGGTCTCCAGCCCCTCAGCAGCTCTGTTAGAAGGGAAAGTGGGTTACGGAAATATTCTGGGCAAGGTTCAGAGGGTCAAGGGAAGGGCGTATTAGTCAGTTCTCATGCTGCGATGAAGAGGTACCAGAGACTAGATAATTGATAAAGGAAAGAGTTTTAATCAACTCATAGTTCTGTATGGCTGGAGAGGCCTCAGGAAACTTACAATCATGGTGAAAGGCAAAGGAGAAACAGGCACCTTCTTCACAGAGCAGCAGGATAAAAGTGAGTGCAAGCAGGAAAAATGCCCTATGCTTATAAAACCACCAGATCTCATGGGACTCACTTATCATGAGAACAGCATGGGGGAACTGCCCCCATGGTTCAATTACCTCCACCTGGTCCCACCCTTGACACGTGGGGATTACATTTCAAGGTGACATTTGAGTGGGGACACAAAGCCAAACCATATCAAATGGGAAAGTTAAGGGAGTGAAGATGCTGACTCAGGAGCTGCTGAGAGTATTTAGGGGCTATCCCTGGTGTGAGGACTGAGCAGGTAAGAAAGTGCGGCCAGGAGGCTGCTGGTCACAGGAAGCATCATGGAAGAGTAGGCTATGGGTTTGAGAGCTGGAGATCAGAGTTTACCTTTTCTGAGGTAGGATTGTTCCAGGTGAAGGCTAGGTCCACACAGTAGGTGGCTGAGCCCATGGAAGTGAGGATGGGGTTTAGAATGGTTATCATCCCAGCCATTGGTGCCCCTGGCAAGCCTTAGACCATGCACCGGAGAAGAAGACCTGGTTTCATGTCTTGATTACCATGGCAGTGGGGAAGGGGCAGTTGATATTCAACAGAAACAAGAATTGCTGGACACAGAGGGAAGGATCTACCTCAATAAGGAGAGGGACTCCTGAGGGTGAAGTGCAGGTAGAGTGGCAGGTGCTTTGACAAACTGGGGACTGCAGATCCTGGCTTGGGGCTAATGTCTGGAAAGTCATGAAGACTCTTTCAGGAGCCCTCTGAAGCACCTTCCCTGAATGGTGGGTCTCAGATGGAGATCTGCTGTGTTCCTTTCAGCCATGCCTTCTTAGCCACTCAAAACCATTCCTCTCTCTCTCCCTTGCCTCAACCAACAGGAAGCTCTATTGAGACTTATAAGCCCAAAAAGCCTCTGAGTTTGATTAGGGACTAGAGATTCTCAGAGCTCAGGAACTAAGATGTTGAATGGAAACATGGAAAAAAATAGTCAGAACTACCTTTTTGAAGTTGCTGCCAAAAACCAATGTGCTAAAAACTTTATAGTAAAAATGCCCACATCATTTCTCCATCTGAGGCATGTTTGTGCAAATAAAAATCAGTTTGTTCTCATTACAGCTCTAGGGAGCCGTCACTTATCTTGGACTTTCTGTTAATAAGCTCATGAAGTTCAGGACCATAAAATGCACCCATGCGACTTAGAAAACATTATGAGTTTGAATTTCTCCTTGTCCCTTATTTTCCCCACGAACATTTCTGAGCCATATTTTGTCCTTAGTCCCACTAACTGTCTTTCAATTTCCCATCCATGACCCCAGACCACAAGCCTCATGTGATTCAGGTGTCAGTGCCCAGGCAAGTGCACAGAAGTCTGCAGTAAAATTGGTGCCCGTCCTTCAATTATCTGCTCACTGTTGGGAAAGTAAGAGAACTTTGCAAGCTTAGCAAATGATAAGGTTTACCTGAGAGTGATAAAAATCTTAAGGAAAAAAACTATTTGGGTTATAGGCTGAAATATCTTTAGATTAATCAGATATGCACCATAGGCTTGGACAGCCTGTCAGACAATGACTGGGAGATATGAAAGATCCCAAAGTAACTTTGGAGGAGAATTGAGGGACTTGATGGACACAATCTGCTTTCTCTGAAGGAGCTGGTTTCAGGACTGCAGGCCCATTTCTCCAGGGAGTGTACCATTACTCTGACTGTTTCATGAAATCAAGAGAAGGAAGTGGTCTACTGGGAGGCTTCAGGAACCTGAGATGTGGTCTGGCCCTGCCATTACTTAGCAACTATCTTGACATTCTGGCCCTAACTTCCCCATATGGAAAATGGTGCTGATAGTCAAAATTGATGTTTTCAAACTGTGTTCCAGTTGGAAAGCTGAGGGGTGTCTCAGCACATCTCATGGCTCCTGTTCTCATGTCCTTGGCTTTCAGATTCTTGACTTCATGGCACCAGCTTTGATGTCTGTCTCTGGGGACTCACTGGAATCTCCATCTTGGTTTTTTGGACCTTGTCTCACCACTCAGTTCTTGCCTGTGCTCATTCTCTCAACATGAGGATCCCTACCAGCCTTCAGAAACTGGATCTCTCTTTGTTTTACAAACAACCCCTGAGTCCATGGAGGGGTACCCAGCTGGGAACTGGGCCCTACCCCAGGCATCACCTTGCCCCTAGAAGATGTCCCCCTCCAGTGCCACACCGTGACATATTCCAGAGCATCTCTGGGCCAAGTCCCAGTGCCTGACTGGGTTCACTTGGGCCTCAGTTGGGAACTATATGATGACCTAGATCCAGGATCTAAGCCCTCTGACATCTTAGTGCTCAGAAGCATATTTCAGCCAGGAGTTGTGCTTTTAATCTCTTTCTCTCAAGACTTCCATGTATGGTTATGCATTGCCCACCTGTGTGGGACACTTTCCAAGATCTATGATGCAAAAAGTGTCCCTGGAATCCCCGTGGGGCGTAACCTTGCATGGCCATACATGGCAGACTGCCCATTCTTACTCCTGGAACAGATTGCTCCCTAGGCTGTTGGAAAAAGAACGCAGTTTTATTAGGAAGACATAATTGGATATGTAGGAGCTGGACGTTCTTGATGGCTTAGAGGCACTACCTTAAATGATCCAGTATGTTGTGACAACATGATTTAATTACTAATCCTTGAATTCAGCTACTGCCAGGTGAGGTGGGCCATGTCCTTCAAATGGTTTTACTCTGACACCATCAATTGCCTGACATCCCAGGCCCCTGGGCAGATTCATAACATGAGTCAGAATACCAAAGAGGACCTCAGAGCTCTAAGAAACCCTCTGGACTGAGATGCTTTCAGCCTTTCAGACTGTATAACAGCTGATGGCAATGATCCGTGGGGAGCAGCTGACACATGGTAACTCACAACAGATCCTGGCTCAGATCCATCCAGTGGCAGACAGCATGGAGAGCTGGCTATCCAGAACAGAGGACTCCATCTCCCAGGAGGAGATACTGGTACCCAAGGACTGTGGCAGTGCCTCAATACTACCCACATTCCAAGTTCCTTAACCTGGGTCATGAAAGTGCTCCCAGCCCTACATCAGACATGGCACCTTCCAGTTCTGATTTCTCCATGACCCCCGGGAGGGTAGAGATATTCATCTGTTTGTACATTGACTTGTTCCAAGGCCTGGTACACAGCAGGTACTCGATAAGCATTTGTTGAATAAATGAATGAATGAATGAATGAATGAATGCTCAGCCGTAAGTCAATGATGAACCCTGGACTCCTGAAGATTTTATGCATCTATTTCCAATGTGCACTCTTGGGGAGCTGACCTCCCCCATAACCAAGACAATCTCAATCTGTCCTCAACACTGGTCTTGCACCTGCACCAAATTTAACTTCTCTGTTCATTACACAGATCAGAGTCCATAGACAACTCAATCCCTTTATCTATAACCAGGACCACCTACTTCCACAATTCTATTCCTGGTTTTGGAAAACATTATCCAGAGCTGTCTATTTTTGACCCCAATGTTCCACTTCCTGGTGCCACATGGAGTCCATCAACAGGTCTATTGATTACCCCCAACAGAGACACACAGCACCGGATCAGTCCTCGGGCACTGAAGATAGAGTCCACAGAAATTCATTCCTTATGTCTGGGCAAGGCAGAATAAATGTTCCCAAAGTTATTTAGGCCCTAATCCCTGAAGACAATGAATATTTCCTTACGTGGCCAAAGGGGCTTTGCAGATATGTTTAGGTTAAATCTCTGGAGATAAGGAGATTATTCTGGATTATCTCAGTAAACCCAATATAAACACAACTGTTTTTACAAGATGAAAACAGAGGGAGATCAGGCTAAGTAGAGGAGAAAGCAATGTGAAGACAGAAGCAGAGATAGGTGGGATGCAGCTGCAAGCCAAAGAATGTTAGCAGCTAAAAAATTTGGAAGAGGCAAGGAACAGATTTTCCCTTAGGGCTTCCAGAAGGAACCAGCCCTTCCTGCACCTTGGTTTTTGCCCCATAAGACTCCTTTTGGACTTCTTATCTCTGGAACTGTAAGATAATACATTTATGTTGTTTTAAACCACTAAGTTTATGGCAATTTGTTATAATGGCAATGGGAAATGAATGTAGCCTTGATGTAAACAGTTCCTTTCCAGGTGACAACAGGTTCATCATAGCACCTCTGAGCACCATAGTCATGTAATTAACCATCTGGCTCCTAGAAGGACTACAACCTGCTCAAAAGAAATATAAACAACTTTTGGCCTGTCCAGCAGAAACATCATTCATTGCAAAGTAGAAGCTAAAAGGGCACAGCCAGAAGTCCATCTCCTGTGAACTCCACCTGGAGAACTTCAGTAATTCTCCAGACACCAGTCAGGTTTCTGACAGACCTGCCAGCCTCCAGCCTGCATGGAACTTGATGACATCTATCACAGGGATGTATGTACCTACCAGTGGCTTGACAATGAAGAATTCTCTGGCCAAAACAATCCAAGCTTTTAGTGTCTTGTGGCCACTTCCTTCCCTCTCCTCATGATTTTGAAGTCTTTTGCTGTTTACTAGCATCTCTCATGTGAGGCAAAGACAGAAACTAAGATTCAATAGGTTCTTCTGGTTCACACTGACAATTGTGATATTTGTTATGCTTTATATGATCCTTATTTCTTTTTAACTTAGTTGAAGTCCTACTGAAAAAGGTAAATTTTCTTTTTAGTTAATAAGAGAATAGATCTGATTAAGATTTAATCATGATAAAAAGGTTCTGAACTTTTTATGTAGGTGCAACAAATTGAGCCCCAACTCTGTTAGGCTTTGTGCGGGATGCTTTGACTACATCACCTCATTTAGTAGTCTCAAGGACCCTATGAATGAGTATGTGGTTAATTTTAGGTGTCATCTTGACTGGATTAAGGAGTACCTAGGAACCTGGTAAAGCATTATTTTTGGATGTGTCTGTGAGGGTGTTTCCAGAGAGGATTAGCGCGTAAGTATGGGTGGACTAGTTGGGGAAGGCCCACCCCCAATGTGGGTTGGTACTATGCAATCTGCGGGAGGCCCAAAAAGAACAAAAACAGAGAAAAGACAAAAAATGAAGCCATATGCTGAGGCTGGAACACACTCTTTTGCTCCTGTCCTTGGACAACAACTTCAGATTCTTCGGCCTTTGGACTCTAAGACTTATACCACTGGTCCCATGGTTCTCAGGCCTGTGGCTGGGGACTGAGAGATGCACTATTGGCTTCCCGGGTTCTGAAACCTTCAGACTTGTACTGAGCCATGTTACCAGTATCCCAGGGTCCCCAGCTTGTGAGTGGCCTGTCCTGGATTATGGAGACTTCTCAGCCTCCATAATCAAGTGAGCCAATTTGCCTAATAAATCCTCTATCTATCTCTGTATCTCTGTATCTATCTATGTATCTATGTATCTACGTATCTATCTATCTATCTATCTATCTATCTATCTATCTATCTATCTATCTATCTATCTATCTATCTATCCATCCATCCATCCATCCATCCTATTGATTCTGTCTCTGGAGGACCCCAACTAATACAGAGTATTTTAAGATGGAATAAACGGAATCTCAGGGACTCAAAGTGACTTGCCAAAACCTGCACACAGCTAGTAAGAGGTAGATCCAGAGAGTGCATTTGGTTGTTTGCAAAGCCTCTGCTCATTCCTCATTACCCCTGTGGCTAAGAAATTGCCTAATTACCTGCAGTCTCCCAGGAGGCTCTATTTAAACTCAGATAGTCTCCTAGGCAGAATGACCTTCGTGCTTTGTGCAATTCTGAAGTTCCTGTGATGGCCATTTTGGCTTGAAACTTGCCAAGGATTCTCAGGAATAATTCTGACATGGGAAAACATAGTTAATGGCACCCTAGAGGAGTGTGGGGTTTTGGGTTATAACATTATTGTCTATCCTATCCTCCACTCCAGCAGAAATTTTAGGCTGCAGAATGTGATGGTCCTGTGACAGGATGGACCCTTATGTGTATACATCAGTTCAGAGTACCAGAGAAGGCAGCTGTGGTCGTATAGTGCATGTCTGCCATCGCGCTCCCATGTCTTCCCCTAGGCAGAGCACCTGTTCATGAAGTAAGGTCTAGGAGTTTGGCTATAATAGTCCAAGGGAATCTATACTTTGCCAGTACATTTAAGATGATGGAGACAAGGATGTGGGAGATGGCCTTAAGGCATCATGATGGGGAGAAGATTCTCTAACATTCTTTTCACACACTGATTCAAGTTTCTTGCCATTTGATGAGTGACAATCTGACTGCCTCTCACCTGCCTTTCTGTGAGGTAGGTGGGATTCGAGAACGTGGAGAAGGTCCAGCCTTCTCAAATGTGCCCAGTCAGGTGGGACAGACATGCTGTTTCTAATCTGGGTATTTTAATGTTTAAAAAAATGTACAAGTGTTTCCTTAAACATTATACCATTCAACAAGCATTTAGTAGTGACTCTTTCATATCATTCAGGATTTGAATGTATCGAAGTATATATTTGCTTGAAATCCACTGAGCAATGGTCCCCAGATAGTTGTGTATTGCACTAGTTCTGTGACTTCTGCTGTGTAATAAAAGAATGTATTATCAAAATATTTGAGGATGTGGTATTTTCTGTATCCTTTTGGAAATTAACAATGACATAGTCAGAGTTCACAAATTCTACACTTGAGAAGCTTTTTTACACTTTAAGATTTTCAAGCCTATATGGCCAAGGAATCCATTTTTTATGTATAACTATCTATCACATCCCTCTTTTTTCCAACACACTCTTTGGGAAAGGCTGGGAAATGAGCAACTCATAGGATGGAGCCTGAGACGAGAAGCCTAGTGATCCCAAAGTCACTGCATGCTGGTCTTGGCTGGGTCCAAGACACATAAAGAAAGCAGACTTTGGCAACCACGCCAGCGTTTGATCCACAAACTCATCCTTCATGCATCAGCCTGAGCCCTCACAGTATGCATTACGCAGTTGGACTCTATACACAGGTGACTACCAAACTATGCTTCCTTTTTACTGCATAGAGTTTTAATAGGGGGAATAGAACATCTTCCAATTTTTGGTACCCAAACTTCATCTATAAAATGGGACCTACGCTCATGGTTTTCAGAGGTAGAGTGAAGATGAGGTGAAAGGCACTATGAAATCTTCAGATAGTGAGGCATTATCTTAGCGCTGAGTACAACTCTTAGAGGTAATGACCGCCATTGGTATTGCAAAGGAGGTAAAGCTCATTTAATACAAAGAAAATTGATGCTATTTTGAACACCGTTCACACAAGGATGCTTCACATATGAATTTAGCTCGAAGTTTGAGTGGTAAAGATGGAGAAAATAAAATAATTCTACCAGCAGGCTGAAAGACCCTGGGCCTATGCTCATGTTTTATAGAAAGGTACAGGAATAATAATTTATTCCCCTTGAGATGGAAGGGTTAATTATCCTGCCATCTCAACCTAAACAAGTTTTTTCTTCTGTTGGGATTAGGATGGATTTACTCTGCCTTCTTGTACACTTTTTAAAACTGATATAGTGCTTATATTACTGCACAATGAGATTGATATTCAGGAATGTGCAAGATTCTAAATCGACCCAAAACATTATATCTCCAGAGTACTTAGCTTACCCACAGGAAATACACAGAAGCACTTATTTACCCATTTTGCTCAATTATATCCTGCCTAGTACCAAAAAGAATTAATAGTAGTTTATAGTAAAATATGAAAAGTATTTAAAACAAATTTAAGATTGAGAGAAAATAGGGTAGAAAAAAATAAGACCAGGCTAGAAATTATGTTAGGAAAAGCAATTTCCATGCAATTCACCACAGTTAGAGTTGAAATCTAGAGAGTTCGTGGAAATTGACAACCTGAATCTAAAAACCTCATTGAACAGTGAAGGGCCACAAATTGCCAAAACAACTTTTTTTGAAGAGCATCATGAGGGAAGTGTTTGCCCTATTGGCCATGACATCTTAGGAAGCTGGAGAACTTTGTGTAGCATAATGTCAGTGCAGGGCCGGAGAAGTGGGTCACAAATGGACATATGTATGCATGGAAACCTGATCCATGGCCGAGCTAGCCTTACAAAATGATGGGGAAAGATGCACTGCTTAGTAAATACAACAGGATTAGCTCTCTGTTTTAATGCCCTCAGATCAATTCTGGCTGGAATGTTGACCTAAAGATGACTGAGGAACTGTATGATGCTTGGGAAAAAAAAATGTAGCAGAATATCTTTATGGTATCAGCTCAGGAGAGGGCATCTCAGACAAAGACAAACAAAAATGTGAAAAGGAAAAAAATACAAATGTAATTACACTAAGATCACAAGTTTTGTAGAAAGAAAGGAAGAGAGAAAGAAAGAGAGAAAAAAAGAAAGAAAGAAGGAAGGAAGGAAGGAAGCAAGCAAATGAGGGAGGAAGGAAAGAGGGAAGAAAGGAGGAGGGAAGGAGGAATAGGCATGGTACTGAGCAGGAGAAAATGTTTCAAAATCTACCCCCAAAACAGAAAAATGACAATAATATACAATAAATCATAAACTGTAAGTAGACAATTTATTTATAATATATGTCAATAGGAAAAATAAACCTCAAAACATTGAAACAAAGAGAGAATGAACAAGAGATTTATAGAAAAGTAGTCCAAACATCTGAAAAATGTTCAAACTCACTAACAGTGATAGAAATGCACATTAAAAGTATAGTAATATACTATGTCACATCAGATTGGGGAAAACAAGTCTACTAAATAACTTTAAATGTTAGAAAAAATATGGAGAAATAGGAGCTGTCATATCCTGGTGGTGGAATTTTGTACAATTACTTTGGCAATGCTTATTAAATGTGAGGATGTGCAATGTCCATGACTGAACCATTTAACTTGTAGGTACGTTTCCTGGAGAAACTTTTGCACATGTGCATATGGGGAAACATAAGGTTCTTGCAGAATGTTTACGATAGTAAAATAAATAGATAAAACTTAAAAGTCCATCAATAGGAATATGCATACATACACTTTTGTATACTTATACAGTGAAATACTATATACCAGTTTAAAAGACAAAATGAGAGCCACAACAATCAGAATAAATCTCATAAACATAATGTTGAGAGAAAAATAAGTTTTACAAACATTGACCAATAGGATGCTATTGATTGTTAGTTTAAAAAATAGCAAAATATCAGTATGTATATATTATATATACACAAATGTATGGTAAATTGATCAAAAGGTGCCTAAGAAAGAGAAACATTAAATTACTGATAGTGATTTATGCCAAGGAAGGAAAAGGGAAATGTGACAAGAATAGCTACATGAGGACCTCAATTTTATGTGCAATTTTTATTTTATGTAAAAAGATCCTGAAGCAACAAGCAATTCAATAAAAATATAGCAAAATATATGAGTGAGTGCTTTATAGAAGAGAAAACATAGATGGCCAAAAAAAGATGAAATATTCCACCTCATTAGTAACCATGGAAATTAGAATCAAGGCCAGAATGAAATGTCATTTTTCACCTATTTTATTGGGAAAAATTAAGGAATCTGACTAACCATGTGTTAAAGAGTGTGTGGACCAACTGGTGGGAGCGAAAATTGGGACGACCGCTTTGGAAAACGTCTTGGCAGTCTATTATAGAGGTAGTTATTCATATATCTTATGGCCCAGAAACTCCACTATAAGAAGTACACCCAGAACAATCTCTTGCACAGCACACCAAAAGATACCTATGAGCATGTTCACCAGTAGTTTTTCTAATAGTAAGAATGGCAAACAACCCCAAATCATGCAAAATTGAGGCAAGTCTTCACAACAGAACAAGCCAGCATTGAGTGCACCAGAGACACATAACACGCAGTTGAATTTTAGTAATGTAATATTGAGTCCCTGAGTCCCTGGAACACGTTAGAAGACTTCGTGTAACATGATACCTTTTTAATAAAGGTCAAAACAAGTAAAATAATGTATTGGTTGAAAACAACATGACTATATATATATATATACACACACACACATACATACGTCTCATATATATGATATTTTTTGTATGTGGTATATATATAATAAAATATTTTTTTAAAAAACCAAGAAAATGACAAACACAAAAATCAGGCTAGTGTTTGTCCCAAAGGGGTAGGCAGGAACACAAGATAGGGTGAAGCCTAGTTATTGTTAATGTGTTAAGTTTTTGGATTGCATGGTGGATTCAGAAGTACTCACTCAAAATAAAAAATGATCACATGAATAAATTAATCTATAACTAATTGAAAGCCATGAAAGAGCCGAGGATCATATTGTGTCAAGAACCAAGAACTCTGATTAATATGATTTTGTGCATCTGGGTTCAATAAAAATAAATTTAAAAAACAGTTAATAGAGTCCAATGTTATTTTGATAAAGCAGGCTGGTGGGTGCTGAAGTTTCTTTATAGTTGTCTGTAAGAAAACATCTTATGATTTAAAAAAATAAAAATTCAAACACATCTTACAATCTTTTCCAAAGGTCCCTTTATGTTTTTATTTTGTGTGTGTGTGACATAAACAGAGCCATGTTACAGAAATAACGAGACAGCCAGGTGAGGGCGGGGGGGGGGCGCCCACAAAGACCTGCTCCCTGGGACGAATGAGCACTGGCGTGGAGCTACAGAAGTTCCCGCCATTTTGCAGTGAGGAGGAGTCTGGCCCCTCCTCTTCCTGTGTGTGGCCTGGGATACAAGCAGTGAGGCAGGAAGCACTCTAGCCGGGGCCTCTGGCCTTTCGGAGAGTCCCTGTGTCCCCCTTTTCTTCCTTTTCACTCAAACCTTTCTTTACTCTTCAGACCATCTGTGAGCCTAAATTTTGATGACTGTGGGATGCACAAGGACTCAGTCGTTAGCTGAACTGAGGAAAAGTCATGCAACAATAACAATTTCAGAAGTTTGATCTTAACAGGAACAGAAGTTTAATGCTTCCATCAGATAATAAAATTTATCAGCATTAATGGTATTCACTACAATCACATGGCTTCCTGGAGATTAAGCAAGGATACATGTAACTAGATCAATTCAGTTCCATTCAATTACAGAAGAATTGAGAGTTCTTTATATGCGAGGCACTGTGCTAAGTTCTGGAGGTACAAAGGCAAATGTATCCTGTATAGATAGTTCATGGTGTCCCGGTGTTTACTATCACACAGTAACCTCATGAGCTTTTTGTTTTTCTTTGTTATTTCTTCCCTATCTATAGATAACATATATGTTGGCGGTGTTCTTGGTGTCATGTGCAGGTGGCCGTAGGACATAACACGTTTGTGTCCCCACACACATACATCCACTTTCTCATTGGATAACATTATTCAAACATTTGCTGAAGTGCTAAGTACCAGACATGATTGCAGACATAGAGTTAGTTGATTTTGTACAAAAGGCAAAAGTACTCGTGTGAATACATTGCACATTATTTGTTTAATTCCACTAGTGATGCAGATTGAAAACTCTTTCATGTTCCTTCTGGGGAGTTCTGCTTACTTTGCTGACCTCAGAGCCTATGCTGACCTATGGACCTATATTTCTGTATTTTTTTCTGTAACTATACTCAATATGGCTGTGAGTGAGCTTTATGTCAATTCACATTGTTAGGCTGCAAAGAAGAGAAACCGATTTATGCTACCTTTAGTAAGGAGATTATCTTAGAGATACAGAGGAGGAAGTGGAATCTCAGAGGGAGAAGTGTTTGGAGCCAGGCCATGCAGAGAAGACAGCTGGATGGTCATGGTGGAAGCCAGGTGTCTGGAGGGCCGGGTAATCCTTTTGCCCTCTTATTGCTTTCCATGTTGTTGCTGTAATGGCATCAGAAGTAACCTCTGTCACTATTGAGGAACTCCTGGCGATTATCCATCCACATGCACTTGTTGCTAAGATTAAATGAGTCAAGAGAGCATGGCATTTTGTAAGCACTGCATGTTATTGTTTATTATTATTATTGTTGCCTTAAAGTTTACTCATTACTTAAACTTAGTTTGTGCTCCCAACTATTTCCTTCTCCTTATTTTATCCTCTGCTCAGACTGTAAGTGGAGTCTCATTTTCAAACTTCTCAAAGAGGCTATTTCATTGTAGTTTTTTTTTTTTCAGGCCAACTCATAATTTAGTGGTCACCTTGACTATGGCCATTTGAGATAGCCCATTCAGTTAGGATGCCTGTGAAGCCACAGCCTTGTGGCACAGTGGACAGCTCCCAGCTCAAGGGATGATGCAGGAGTCCTTCCTCAGTATTGACTATGGCCTTGGCAGTTTCTCAGATGATTATGGCAGGCACTGCAAATGACCTGTTTGGTACAAACTTACTTTCCCTTGTCCAAATTATTTACCTCAAAAATGTGCTTACTGGAGTCTTAACAACTCTTCAACACAAAGTCAGTGGTGCCAATTTGGAGTCATCATACCCATATACTAAAGTAGCTTTATGATTATTCTCAAGGTCATTGAGGCACGATTTCCATCTGTGCAGAAAGACTCTAGGGCTAAGACTGTCTGTACTGAGGAAGGAACTCTAGGTTGTTTCATGATTGTACCAAGAGGCTCTGGCTTCCCAGACATCTTTTTCTGGCCCTGGAGTCTTTTTTATACATATAGAACTCATGCCTCAATCAACTTGGGAATAATCATGAGTTAATGTATTAGTAAGACCAAAATAATCTTCAGTAAATTTTAGAGTTACCAATATTATTTTCTCATAAACAAGAGACCAACAAAATAGATCTAACACCAGTTTTTCAATATCCAGATACATTGGAAATATCCTGACAGTTTATTTATATTGGAAATTATATGAGATTTGGGGTTAAAGGACAAGAAGTTGAATCCTGACACTGTCACTCAATAGATGGATGGGTAACTTAACCTCCCTGAGACTAATTACCTTCATTTCAGAATTTTTCAATACTATTTATTAGCACAGCCATGCTATAAAAACATGATGTAACATGTTAGGAAAAAAAATAAGGGGCTTCCAAGCTGAAGGCAGAAGATATAGTAGGTTAAAAGAAATGAAAATAAAATTGTAGACTGGGAATTTCTTATTACTTCCTGTCATCAATATTTTGAAATTATTTCTGAGAACACGATGTATTCCATGAGGAAGAAAGAAAGTCTAGAAATATGACCTAAATATGTGTCAAATGAACAAAACACAACAGAAAGTTTCATTGTTGACTGTGACTTAATTAATAGAGGCTTTAATCCTTGCTTTCAGTAGGCAGAATGACTAATTGAGTACTAAAATATCTCTATTATTTTTATTTCTAAGTTCTCAAATTGTACTGATGGGTGAACTGTGGATATGCAAAACCCAGGGGCAAACAGAATTTCTGGTTGGATTGAAGTGTCTTATAGACCAGAGTTTTATTTTGCACAAGGGTATGACTCTTTCCTAATTTATGAACCCTTCAGTTTTTTGTTATTGCCATGTGGTTTTTAAATTGTATTTTTAAATAGGGGTATAATTTGCAAGCATTTGCTCCTTGGAGTAAAGATCTTACCTATTAGATTTGAATTAATTTTTCAGAAAGTGTGTTTAGGATAAATGCTAGCTCAAACAGGCTTTCTTCAAAGTTGACAAAGACAAGGAAGGAGAGAGGGGCAGTGACCCTACTCAACTGCCTGGCCTTGCTCACCTGTTCCTGGCCTCCTTGGCTCATCCAGGAAGGACCCGGTGCCTGCAGCAGCCTAAGAACAAGCTGCCTGAAATCCAGGTGGAATAAAGGTATTTCTGTTTCCCATCAGCACGTCCCCAGAGCAGAAATTAAAAAATGAACCTGAACCTAGAAAGCCTCACTAATGGGAACCCCACATTTGGCCGAGCTTTGTTGGGTTTTTCATGACCAAATGTACGGGCATCCCTTCGAGCCTCCTTCCTTCCTCCACCACTTTCTTGGCCATCTATACTCAGGCCATGGGTAACAATCACTGCTATCTCTACCTTCAACCTGCCCAGAAATTATAGCAGAAAAGATAAAAGAAGTAGTGAAGAATTGCTCTCTACTGAAGGTGTACTCCGTTGCCAGGAACTATATATAAAAGCTTTTATGTAATCCCACAGCAATCCCACAAATAGTTATGATTAGACTTATTTTACAGATGGAAAAAAAATGAGGGTTAGAGATGTTATTTTAATTAGAAAGCCAAAGTTGCAAAGCTAGTAAGTTGCTAATTGTGAGCCAAACTGAGGCCCCTCTGTTTCCAGTGTTTGAGTGCTTGTGAAGCTGCTCTAAGTGGGCAGGGCAAGTGGGAGCCCCTACCTCTGCAGGGACAGAGCACCCCGGATGCCTGCGTGGTGGGGTGCCCGAAAGTCTCCTGCATTTCTAAGCCAGAACTTGCAAATCGGTGCTTATTTCTCCCTACTTCAGAGTTTGCCTACAATTCAATTGCCTGCTGACTTGGATGAGTACTCGGGGGAATACTTTTGATTTTTGTGTTCTGGGGCTACCTAGTCCAATAATATGGAGTGCTGTGAGAGACACTGGCATAGCTTTTCATACAACAACCTTCAACAATGTTTAAAGAAAGCTGTAGTGAAACAACTATGAACCAACATTACCCCGTTTTGCTGATTTCAGCAAATGGTCCCCAACTCGAAAACATGTCACCATTCAAAGCTCAGTTTTAGGTTGGTTGTTAAAATTTAGATCACATTTTCAGAAATAGTATTATAAATGGCAGTTAGGTTTCCAGGCTACCTTATAAAAACCTACTTACCACATAACATAGCTGGAATACTTTGTATTTATAATAAAAAATGGTAGACAATAATACTATTGTAATGCTACAAATTAAAACAAGTAATGATGGTGGGCTAATTAACTTTTATGTAATTCGTGTGGCCTCTAGCTTGAGGAAACCCAGTGTAACAGCTATGAGCTTGCTCTGGGGTTAGAACATCTGGTTCAAATACTAGCTTTATGGCCTATTTATCGGTGTGACCATGGGACAAGGTATAACTCAATGAGCCTCAGTTTATTCAACTATAAAATGGGGATAAAAACACCTCATAGGGTTGATGCGAGTATTAAGTGAGATAATATGTCTAAAGTGTTGGTGTTTTAGAGTTTGACACCTACAAAGTTCCTGGGGTATGATAACTGTTGTAGATACGATTGATACCTGTTGATCGTTAAGTCCTTCCCACTGAATGGACACTGTGCCAAAGATGTTGCCTATAATTTAAACCTATTAGCCCAGTTTTACAAATGTGTGCTTGAGGTGCTCTGAGATTAAGCAACTTGCCCAAGGTCACATCAAAACGTGTCAACTTGTCTAGACCACAGGGTACCCAGATACTTGGTCAAACATTATTCTGGGTGACTCTGTGAGGGTGGTTCTGGATGCAGTTGACATGGGAATGGGTGAACTGAGTAAAGCAGAGTGCCCTCCTCAATGTGTGTGGGGCTCATTGAATCTGTTGAGGGCCTGAATGGAACAAAAGCTGAGGAAGGGAGAACTCTCTCTCTCTGTGAGTGTCTTTGAGCTAGAACAGGGCTCTTCTCCTGCTTTCAAACTTGGACTGGAACTTATGCCATCAACTCTCCTGCTTCTCAGGGCTTCAGACTTGGACTGGAATCGCATTATCAGCTCTCCTGGGTTTCTAGCTTGTCAACTGCAGATCTTGGACTTCTCAACCTCCATAATCTCATAAGTAAATTCCTTATAATAAATCTCTTTAGATAATAATAGATGAAAGATAGATGGAGGGATAGATAGATAGATGAATAGATAGATAGATTAGATAGATAGATAGATAGATAGTTAGATAGATAATCCTATTGGTTCCATTTCTTGGGAAAGCTTTGATGAATACAGTCACAGAGATGGAAGGTGAAAGAATGAGGCCTGGCATCCAGGTCTATAGGTTTGAAAGCTGAGAGTCCTCTGAGGTCTGGCTGTGACTCCCTTTGGGTCCATGGTTTGGACTGCCCAGTTCTTACTCTATGCATAGTAGCACTGCCCGAGCCAGGAATGCGGACAGTCAGGATTATCAGGGACAGAAAGAATGAGGAGAAATAGTAAAGAGCAAGTAATCGTGTGAGCCAAGGCAAAAATGGGTCCCCAATTCTTATCAATTGTTGCTTAATTTAACTTTGGAGTTTCACCAAGTTTTATCAAAGATTCCTTTTAACTGCTTCCAAAACTTGATGGTAGGAGCCAAAAATCCTTCAAGGTCACATGACTTTATGGCCTCCAGCACCATGCCTGGCACATAGCAGGTATATGAGAAACCCCATTAACTCTGAGTAAGATGTCACAGCACTTACAAAATTTTTGTGCTATTTCCACTGACTTCAGTTTCCTTGGGAAGCAGTGATGAAGGATTTGATTTCTAGAGGTCTCTTATCTGTCGGAACTCCACATAGCCACCACCTACTTTCAAAGTGACTCCTCTATTAGGGAGCAGGGGGAAGGTTTTGCTAGCCATAGATGCTAAGACAGAAATTTTAAAATGCAGTACTCCCACACTGAAGCCAAGTTCTATGTTTTCCCTGACCAAAAAGAGGTCTCTCTCCTGCTTTACTGACTTGGCTCCCAGCTTTTCCATTTCAGGAACTGATCCTTGCCAGATGGTGTTTAACTGTCTTCAATGCAACGATTATGTTTATTTATCTAAATGTCCCTGAAGCTTCGACTGATGAACTTGATTTTATTTATCTCTCTTCTGACTCAGTAAATTCTCTAGAATATAATATTTACAATCTAAGCTTAATAGAACCTCACTACATTGAAACATGACATGATTTTTTAAAACACAGGTTAATAGATGAATACAATACAAAAATTAAATATATGAGGATGAAGAGAAAGAAAGTGATCACAGAAAATCTGGAAAACAAAAAAGTAAAAAGCAGATGAAGCTTTCTGAAGTAGCACAAGCTAAAGAAAACAATGACCACTGGCATTCCGCAGTCATGCTTTCTGCTCTGTTATTTTTAACTTTTTATGTTTTTGTTTGTTTGGTTAATATGGTTTCTTTTTCCTTTGCCACTTTGTAGTAAATGAAGTGAAAGAGATTTTGTTAGAGTATTAACACAATGTTCAAAAGTATTTGCTGCTCCTACCATTTCTTTGGACCAGCCTCGCTGCCTTCACCACCACCAGTGCCAGCAGCTGTCCTGCAGGCACTGATGCTGCTGTGTGGCCAAGGCTAGAGCTTCCCTATCACCATCGTCTCTGCATTTCTCACGTGTGAAAATCCTGGAAAACCCAGGATGCTGAAAATATTCAACTCAGTGTTTCTCCACTGGAATTCGTTAGTTCCATGTTGTTACCTCGGCTTCCTGAAAGACTGAGGTCAATCTTGAAAAGGTGACAACCTTATCTTCTTGGAACCTGGCTGCTCTGTTCTTTCATCCCTTCCACATGCTTTTCTGCTGTACAGAACTTCTGACACCGAAGCAGATATTTGTACATGGAAATGATACACAGAATGCTGAAAGAGACTGGAATCTCTCTCCTTATCTACCTCCATGTGGCTGCCGACAACAGAGATATATAACTTCTGGGGTACATCCAACACATGAAAGGTTAGAACATCCATATATCACCCACTACTTTCTTTCAAGAGGAGTTTCCTAATTTTTGCAATCACTTGGCAGGTCTATATTTCACTGCTTTATCCACTTTCTCCTCGCCCCCCACACTACTGATTGCTGATATAAATGTGGGTAGCAAAGGATCATTCCTAAGACTTTTGCCTGGGCTTTATAGTTGCTACCAACAATTTTGCCACAGAAACTACAAATAAAAATAAGCTCTGCAATGAATAAAGTAAACAGGGGGCTTGTAGAACCCCATGAATTGCTGTCTAGAAAATGGGCTTTTCATCTGTGTGTAGGCTCTTGGCAAAACATGTGCATGTTCACTAACTCATATGCTAAATTACTGAGTTTTACTGCATTTTAAATTATTTCACGTCCAACCCATATTTGCAGAGATATGTGGCAATCATCCAATTTTTTTTTTTCCTTTTTGGCTTAAGTTTTCCCCTTCTATGGATAAGAACAGAGGCAGAGTTAAAGTAGAACTCTACTAGGAAAAATCTGCACGCTGCATAGGCTGACTGCAAATATAATACTTTAGTGTGTCTAGCAGTTGTCGATTGAAATGTGAAGTGGCCAAAAAAATGTTTAGGATAATTCTTTATCCTTATTAATGAATGACTCCCAGGAGAAGGAAATAAAGTAAAACTCAGCATATGCCAACAGCTGGTGTGAATATGAAAAGCCGTTCTGGCTTGATTAAAGTCAGCAAACTTTGTTCCCCTGTCCTATCATACATTTAAAGTAGAATGATGCTGGAGGTGTGACTAATAGTAGAGAGATTAACTTTAGAACAAAACTAAACCTCTGGATAAATGCTATCTGCCAAAGAAATAAATCTGAACATCTGTACACACGTTCCTGTGGCCATACCAATTCCCCAACTTCTCTAGGATCCCTCTTTTGTGTCAGTTTGAGCCATATAGAAACATTATGCTTGCTGTTTTCTGATAATCAAATATACGTCCAAGGACCTATTTATAATTGATTGTATTATCAAAATTGAATCTCCTTATGGATATAAATAGGTCTATTAAAAACAACCAAACACAGGTAGCAATTGACTACCTTGATCATTGCCTGTGGATGCATGTTAACCTATGGTATGAGGGCAGATGCTTGAGTTCCACAATTTGAAATGTCCAGGCACCTCTGGAGGGAATGTGAGGAAGGCCTGCCATGGTTCTATTTGCACTGACACAGACAGCCACCAAGAAAGTAAGAGTCAAGACTCTATGTACTAAGGCAGTCCAAGGACAAGGTATCAGCATTAGGAGGAGATACACTTCTGAGGCTTGTATTGTATCTGTCACTTCTACAGGTTTCTGCCAACTGAGAAGGGAAGACTTCAATTAGAACTGAAAGTGCTGCTTCACTAAGTAGCTGGAAGTCCTCAATAGCAGAGTGTGGGGCAGCTAAAATTAGAGAAATGCTGTTTTCATTGTTATTGTGGGTTAGGATTTCTCTTCCAGTTTGGAACTATCCAGGAAACACACATCAGAATCACCTATGTAATAAAACAACTCAACAGACCTAGCCCTCTGACATTTAAAACAATTGTATATAGAGTCCTCTTAGAAATACTTTTATAATATGTTGCCAAAGTATATAAATTATCACAAGAGTTTTTATATCATGGAGGTGCTACAGTTTAGTGGCTTTGAAATAAAACCAGTGTGGATTTGAATTCCAACCCCACCACTCACCATATAGATGCCCTCGAGCCAGTCACTTGCTCACTCTAAGACTCAGTTTCCTATTCTGAACCAGAGAGAGAATTGACTAAATATCTCATCACAGTTGAATTTCTGATTGCCCAACTCAAGTCCTTGGGAATTAAATCTGCCTCTACTTTTTCAGTAAGCTTCCAAACTGCTAACAAAAGGCTCCTGTTTGTTCAGATAACTGCCTATATAATGGTCCTTTAGATAATGATTGGCCAGAGTAAAAATGAAAAAAACAATAGACATGTCCAAGCTGTCTTGTGGCTCTTTGCTTGTGATGCGTCATCCTGCAGCAGCCCCTCCTGGGAGCAGCAGCTGAGGCCTGAAGCAGTGATGGCTCCTCTTAGACCCACCTTAATCTATAGTCTCTCCCTCTCTTTCAGAAATTATTCTTTTTTTTTCTACAAACTCTGCAATCTTTCTCCTATTTCTTCTACATACTGTTCAAAATATTTAATCTCTTTCTTACTACCACAGGGCCTGTCACCCACACTTTGGAAATGTCCTAGAGTGAACAGGGGAAACCAAATTCTTCACTTATTTTATCATTTCCCTCCTGGAAACCTATTCTCTGATCTCTCTGACTTCAACCTTGTGGTCTTTCCAACTAGAGCGGGAATAATTTTTCTAGAGATAAAAATCATCATGTCTTTTCTCATCCTTCCTCCTTGAATTATTTCAGCTGTTCCCGTGTCCTTCAGGTTGAAGGTGACACATCCTTGCATGACTTACTTGACCCTTTGCAGTCTGGCTCCTGACTGCTCCTCAGTGCATTCATTTTCTCCCTCCCAAAGCTCCTGCCAGTTCTTCCCTACTCCATGCTCCCTCTGGTTTCCGAGACAAGTCACCCTGCTCTCTTGGCCTCAAGAGCACATCTCTTCCTCCCTGCCATGTGGCTGACCCCACTGCTCCTCATTCAAGAGCCAGTACGGATCCTGCTTATCCCACAAAGTCTTCCCTGGTGCCCTCTCACTCTCTGCACTCTTGGCAGGTGCCACTGGCATAGGATCAGAAGAACCTTTGATGGGTATTAAAGGAGATAGAGGATGGGAAAACACATGCCACATAGTAGGCTTCCAATAAATGTTACTCTCTTCTAGTGACGAAGACCAACTCTGAACATTATCTAGTCTTGTTCCTGTGTTGCCTTTCAGTATTTCTTCAAAACATTACTCTCTCTTTCTTGAACCTAATGCCTCTTCATTCCTTGTTGCAAACATACTGAGCATCTTGTCAGTTGCATAAATTAATATCCAACCTCCAAAATTTATTTTCTGAAACATTCTTATCAGTCCTTTATTCTGGGATAAACGTGGCCTTATCTATACCCTTAAATAGATAGGGTTCTAAGGATCTCTATAAAGGTCCCTTCCAGCTCTAACATTCTTTGATTATAAGATTTATTTTATTAAAAACTCCTTAACACGGATGAAGTCAAATTTCTGGAACTCGATCATACAATTTAAAGATTATCTAAGGCCTTGGTTCCTCCTCCTCCTCCCTTCGCCTCCCTTCTGCTACATGCCGTTAATTCATTTTTACTACTCACGAACTCCCCTGGCAGGGAAGCAGAAAGGAGACGCAATGCTAGTGCAGCAGCCTTAGTGAAAGGCATGAAGGGAGAGGTGCAAAAGGTTGGCTGAAGAAGATTGCTCAGAGTCATGATACCTCCACCTCTTTAAACTGATCAAAAGTAGGTTAGCTGGAAAATTACTATGCTGTCTCTGATTTTTTTTTTTTTTTTTTTTGAGATGGAGGCTCATTCTGTTGCCCAGACTTGAATGCAATGGCACAATCTCCACTCACTGCAACCTCCGCCTCCCAGGCTCAAGTGACTCTCCTGCCTCAACCTCCCAAGTAGTTGGGATTGCAGTGTGCACCACCACACCACACCAGGCTAATTTTTGTATTTTTAGTAGAGACAGGGTTTTGCTATATTGGCCAGGCTGGGCTCAAACTCCTGGCCTTCAGAGATCCACCTGCCTGGGCCTCCCAAAGTGCTGGGATTAAAGGCGTGAGCCACTGTGCCCGGCCTTTCTCTGATTTGTTAAAATAACAAATACTTTGTCCAAATAATTCACTAACTCCAGGCCATCACACTCACCATTGTATTCAATTCCAGTGTCTGTGCTCCAACTTTCAATCCTCTCTCCTTCATCTAAGCGGGCTTGGGGTTTGTCCTGCTTCTCTCTCTGTACCCCACCACACTCACATCACTTTATTTGGGAGAAATATGGAATGAAGGACATGAGGACTTGCAGGCTTGGAACATGTAGCTGTTTCAACCTGGCATCTTCTATTCCCCTAAGGAAACCTGACTGAAATTGCCGGTGAAGGTTATAAAGAGATCTCCTAGTTGTAATGTCTGAAACTGACCTGGGGATTTTATGTAGAACTCTGCAATGTCAGCAGCTGCTTAGCTACACGTATTCCACACACAACCCCTTTTATAGCTTTGACTTAGAGCCAACTTCTGTTTCCAGCTCCAGTGCCAAGAGCCAGTGGCTGCTTAGATTCATGACAGCTCATTCTTCCCTAGAACTTGCTTTTCAGTTCAGCTGACAGAAGCAGAGCTCTGGGGTCCTTATTCATCCCAGGGAATACCATGATGCTCTTTGTAGAATTCAGATTGGGTCCTGGTACCAAGCCCGAGTGCTGAGTCCAAAGACTTTGCTGTCCTGGCTCTACAGTTTGTTACAGGCGTCTTCCTCAATGAAGGGGCCTGGCAAGGCAAACCAGTGAGTCCAGTTCTAGTTTGAGTTTAATCATTACTGACTTTTTTTTTTTTTTTAAATTCTTATGCATGGCCAAGAGTGTTATGGCAAAGTTTACCAGACTTGAATTGGGTGGGGAACATGTATAATGTGTGAGCAAAAACTTTTCTAAACATTTTAGCACCTTATATCACTTCATAACACAGCATTTCCCCCAAAATTGATCTTGCTCCCAGCCTGTGAAATATGAGAGGAGAGGTTAGGAGAGGAGACGGCCCACTACGGTGATGGTGGGGATCTGGCCACACTATCAGAACAGTGTCTTTGATGAAGGTGGTGACCCTGCTTTGAATGATGAGGATAATTATGCTATTTCTTAATTCTGTTGTATGTGCATGTGTTACTTTACATAATTTTCATGGTGCTCCCATTAGTTCCATAGTAGTCTTATCCTCATTTTACAAGTGAAAACGCAGCACAACAAGGTTATATGAGTTTTCTAGGGTCACATAGCTCATATGAAGCAGGGTTGGACCTTGACCCATAATGACATGCCTTCAGAGCCTGTGTTTGTCCCAGTGTTTTATAATGTTTCTTGGGTATATTGGAACTTGATTTTTCCCTTCTTCTTTGGTCACTTCCCCAAGTTATAATTTTTCCATTCAAGTTTAATGCAATTACCATGATTCAGATAAAGCCTGAAAGGACATAGTCGCCTTTCACTGAAGGTATGGTGGTTGGGTGAGTTCTATCATTGATTCAACAGGTATTTGCAAGTATCTTACCAAAGTCTGATGCTGAGTTAGCTCCTCTTGGTCATATAGTTTTATAGGGGACATAGGCTCTAGGCAAATTGTTACAAATGTGATGAGTGCCGTATAAAGGAATTTATCAGGCATCACGGGTCATGATGAGTCCAGAGGACACACTGGAAATGGGAGGATAAATAAATAGGAGTCAGTTCCGAGGAGGCTAGAGAAGAGTGTTCTAGGTTGAAGCGATGCATGCTCGAAGCTTGGAGGCCAATTAGAGGCAGTTAGCCAAGATTCTGTGATTCCCCGGGAATCACACCTGGAGGCTGAAGCTCCTGGCTGCGACTTCTAGGCTATGCATGCAGGGACAGCTGAGGAGTGTGAGAACCCAGGCTGGGGCCTGAGGCCAGATCCGCTCCAAAACTTTGAGTGCGGTCCCAGGAAAACCTCTTACTCAGTCCACATCTGTGGAGTTGTGAGGAAGTTTGGAAGCCTAATTCTCAGTTTCAGTCACTCCAGGGAGTTGTGCTGGGAGGGAAGGGGCAGACTGACTCCAAACCACCATGGATCAGCACAGGAGTCCTGGCTGAATAGAACTCAGGGTGGACTCTTACACAAAAATGTAATAAAGCCACCCAGCTCAAAATTTAGAGAAAGGAGCCAAATCTTCCAGTGGATTGTGATTGTGTGATTTTTTTATCTCAAAATTATGTCAGAGTTTATTATTCACTAATTATTTAAAATTTGGAAGGGAAGTGTGCTATGGGATAGATCAGGACTATCCATTAGAAGTAAATAGGAATGGTCCTCTACTTTTTATTTCTAGGGAGTTTGTGACTCTCGCTGTCACAATTAGAGTTTCCTTTATTGAGTGAAGGCATTGCTTCTGTGATTATGGTTGAGATGGTAACTCATTAAGCTGTTATTTATTGATGAACATCTCTCTGTAGATTTGTTTATTGGGTTGAGAGCTGGGCTACATAGGTGAAGGCAAGAGAGTAGCTCTCTGGTGAGTCAGACAAGGAAGGAGATCCATTCATTCCAGCATCCCCCAACTACTTGATGCCTGTTGTACTTGATGCCAGGCACTGGGAAAATGCACACCTTGCTGGAGACCACTGGGGCACCATGGTTGTGGTCTCTTGAGCAGAGAAGGCTGGGGAAAGAAGAGACTAAAAACTGAGCTGAGAGGACCACAGACAAAGCTCACCTACCTTCCAGGTGTATGCAGTGAGCAAACGAGGCAAGGAGCCAGCACTGAGAGGAAGCGCTGACATAAGGAAGACAACAAATGTTCTGAGATTTCAGCACCACCAGGAGCTCTGACACATGACTGCCAGGGCTTAGTTCTCCCTCTGATTCATGTTTCTTCTTTCCTACAGGATCATTTGGTTCCTGAGCTTGTAGAATTACTGACTGATTCCTTTCTGGTCAGATTCTTTTTAGCTACACACAGACTCCTCTCTCATAATGAAAATCAGGTTTCCTGTTACAGTTTGCTTTACATTTAGGGAACATGTTGCCGTCTGGAATGAGCCAGTGTTGTGTTTGAATCATATTTTCCACGCTGATGCTAAGCTTTCATGCTTCCTATGTCTGGTGCTGAAGGGGAGACTAGGAAATAAGAAACTGCAGCTAGGTCAGAAAATTTGTTTTTTACCCAAAGGGTTAATTGGCTTCTGGAGGGAACAAGGACATGGCGCTACTGTGGCTGCTTCCTGCGTACAAGAGAGTGAAGCAAAGACCATTCTAACTAGCATCAAGGAGGGCTCCATGTGGGGTGGCCTCGGTCAGTGGGGACTGCATCCACCTCTCCATGGAGCACACTTTGGGAGAAAAGCTTAAAGAAGTTATCTGATCTTCTGTATCTCTGAGAACCATATTGTGAGTTGCCTTCAAAGATTCAGAGCCCATTTTTCGGTCCTCGGGGAAGCAGTTACTGGGAACTATTTTCTTCAGGGAGTTGTGTAAGTCAAAACAAGTGTTTGGGAAAAAGTCCAATAATCAGCAAATGACAAAGTTGCAGGCCAAGGTGCAAATTGTGTACACAGTAACAAGACATTTTTTGTTACTAAAATGGTTAAATAAAATTTGAAAGTAGTAATTTGGACTTATTTGACTAGAATTATTTTATTTCCTCTCCAAAAGCAAGGATAAAGTAAAGAATGTTTGGATGACTATAACATACACATGCCCACACATGCAAGTATACACACAACACACACATACACACATATACATACATGTATACACAAATACACACATACAGTCACATGCTCATACATGTACATATGCAAACACACACATAAAAATATAACACATATGTATATGTACTTACACTCATATGTACACATATGCACACATATATAATCACATATACACACACAGACATATATGAAAGGCAGAATGGGGAGAAAGAATTTCAAAAGCCTAGTGGTACTTTGAACCTATCTTCTTAGGAAGAAGGCAAAATCATCTTTTAGTGAGGAAAATACCTTAAGATAATTTAAAATAATAAGGCCACTTGGGTGTAGCTTCCATAGGAAAAGAGAATAACAAGAATTTGGCAATTTGCAGCATGAAGGAGAATCTCTTGAAGAGGAGAAAATCGTGGGAGATGGGAAGGGCAGGCCAGGAAGGAACTCCACTATGGTGTCAAATGGTCCCTGGGTTCTTTCTTTAGTAATGCCCAGAAGTGAACTTGGAATTATTTCCTGTCTGGTGCTATCTACCTCTCATCTACCCCAAAACCTTACATCCAATTCTCTTGTATTGAACTTTGTGAGGAATGAAGGAAGAAGGAACAAGAGCAATAGGAAGGAGGTTATCAGATGTAGAAGCAGAGAGTAGGGTGAGACTATGACAAAGCCCATTTCCCCAGGTGTATTTGAAAGTAACCCCGGACAGAGGGAGTGGGTTGGGGAAAGCAGGCGAGCGCTTGGGTTACTCCTGCACTCATTAAGTTGTCTTCTTTTGAGTGAGGAAAATATTTCCAGCAGCCACTGTGTTGCTCTGTGGCCCTCCCACAGGCTTCCTCTTTGCCCTCTGTGAGAGGGCTGAAGAGGTAAACATCTACAGCATTAGAGATTTTCCTTGGCCTAAAGACAGTCTGAATATTTGTGTGGATGTGAAGAGACGTTTGACCCCTAGAGGGTGATCACACCATATGGTAAAGGAGAGGACCCTGGGAAGGCAAAAACAGAGGAGAAAACCTCCCTAAGTTCCTTGTGTCCATTCCTGCTGATGTGTAATGGTGTGCATACTACCCACGTGGTTATGGCAGCATCTCTCTCGGCATATCTCCTGGAGTGTAAGGCAGAGTCTTCTCTGGACTTGGAGTTTGGTGCCTTCCTGATGCAAAAAGCAAGGAGCTGGTGAGTCCCAGCCCTTCTGGTCACTCACAAGAGGTTTGGGAGTGAGGCTGGGGAGAGGACTGGGATTACCACTACTTCTGCAGGTGAGACCAGCAATCTCTGATGAAAACTGACTTTTCTGCAGACATTGTGACTGCAGCTAGGCAGACCATGCCTGCAGGAGGGAAAGTGGGCCACCTCAGGGTGACTTTGAGACTGAAAACTAGGAATTGGAAACAATAAAATAAGGCAAAATCACCCTAATATAACTGACTCTCAGCAGAGCTTTGGTGCAGCTTCCTAGTGTTGTGAGGACCAGGGTTGAAAATGGAGTGACCCCATCCAGTCTCCACAGGACACAACTTCCCCTCCAGCCCCTGCCTCCTTAAAAGCCTGCAGCTGGCAGGTGAAGCCAGCTTCATTCTTCTAAGGTGTGAACCCACAAGCTCTCCTTCAGCCCAGGCAGGCTGTAGAAAGTCCACAGCATTCCCCAGGGGGACGTGGAGGCCAGCACAATGTGTACATATTCCACAGCCTGTCCCTAAAAACATGTAAAACCCAGAGACAAACCAGAGCTTTTTCATGTGCACTTTTCAATGAGTTTTGACAAAATTATATACACATATAACCATCAGCACAATCAAGACACAGAATACTTCAATCACCCCAAAACTTTCTCGTGCCCCTTCCCAGTCAGTTCCCCCTAACTCCCATCTCCACACAACCTCTGGCTGGCTTTCTATCAGTATAGATTGTTTTGGATTTTCCTAGAGTTTCATATAAATGGTATCAGATAGTATGTGCTCCTTTTGTATCTAGCTTGTATCACTCCACATGTTTTTGAGGTTCATCCATGTTGTTGTTCATTCCTTTTCATTGCTAGCTAGTATTCCCATGTATGGATGTCTCATAATTCATCTATTTACATGTTGATGGGCATTAGACTGCTCCCCGTCTTGACTAATATGATTATAGCTGCTATGAGCATTTGTGTACAAGTCTTCCTATAGACCAGTGTTTTGATTTCCCTTGAGTAAATAGGTAGGCATGGGATTGCCTGTTGTATGGAAAGTGTACCTTTAACTTCGCAAGAAACTTTAAAACTATTTTTTAATTGGTCGTATCGTTTTATGTTCTGATCAACAATGTAGGAGAGTTCTCGTTGCTCCATATCTTCTCCAACGCTTGGTATTGTTGATCTTTTTTATTTACTCATTCTAGGGAGTATGAAGAGGTATCTCATGGTGACTACTGACACTGAGCATTTCATCATGTGCTTCTTGGTCCCTTGATTATTTTCTTTCGTATAGTGTCTGTTCAAATATTTTCCCATTCTTTGTTATGTTGTTTGTCTTATTTAGTTGTCGAGTTTTTAAAAAATATATTGTGGTTTGCCTTTTCATTTTCTTAACAATATTTTGAAAAAGCAGAGTTTTTATTTTTCATGAAATCCAATATGACATTATTTAATGGTTTGTGTCCTAAGAAATCTTTGATGCTCTCTATATGATGATGTTCTTCTGTATTTTCTTTTAGCAGTTTTACATATTAGTTCTTATGTTTAGGTTTATGATCCATTCTGAGTTAAATTTTATGCATGGTATGAGAATAAGGGTTGAGGTTCCTTTTTAAAAATATGGATATATGTTAAATAGTTGTTGCCACATCATTTGTAGGAAAAACTATTATTTCTCCCATGAATTGTCTTGGTGCCTTTGTTGAAAATCCATTGGCCATGTGTGTGTGCATCTACTTCTGGAGACTCTATTTTATTCTGTTGATCTATGTCTTAGTCTATTTGGGATGCCATAACAAATACCATAGGCTGGGTAGCTTATAAGCAACAGAAATTTATTTCTCACAGTTCTGGAGTCTTTGAAGTCTAAGATCAAGGTGCTGGCAGGTGTGGCACCTGGTCCAGCCCTCCTTATTTCTCATGCCCCACCAATGTGAATTACAGCACGGGCCCACCTCTAAGGGAAAGAGCAGATGATTCTAGGCAGTAAGTTCAGATTATGTTCCAGGTTGCTTCTGCCTAATAGATCTGTTTAATACATTTGTGACTATATATCTTCTTTCTCTGTAAAATGCTAACAATGACAGCTGCACTTAAAAATATCATCGACTGAATGGGACAATTCACCTGAGAGTTACACATATGAGATGCTCATACATAGTGAAATCATTACTGATCTCAAAACAGTTTTCTTAAGGGAAATCTTAAATAAAGAAATAAAGCAAGAGAGAAAAAAGTAACATTCCATAAATATCATTTGCACTGGAATAGCTTCCATACATTGTTAACCCTATCCTTCCTGCTTCTACCTACTTGAAGCCCAGTCATGCCTGGATGTGTGTTGAAATAAATGTTAACATGAAGCATCTGCTATATAAGTGGCAAAGGGGAAAGAAAAAAAATCATAACACAACCAAAAGCAATAAATAAATAAATAAATAAATAAAAAATAAAAAGACTCTGCTTATGTGATTGAAAATAGATTTTATATATAAATTATCTCAGATTCAAGGAAGAAAATCAGAGAAACTTAACTGGAAAAAAGCTGGTACATGGCCTTTTTTTTTTTTTTTTTAAAATTCTGTTATTAGATTTATTTACTTGCTGGACTATATCGACATTTTGCAAGGTCTACTGTAAAGTATGATAAAAAAAAATGAGTGAATGTTTACAAATTTTGTTTTGTTTTGCTTATTTTGGATCAGACTAGTGTATAAACCTAAACGTCAGCCAATATGCTAAATACATAATGATACAATCACGAACAATTGCATGAATGCCTCCTGGTTTTCCTTGGGACACCTTTGTTCATGCCAAGAGCTGTCTCTGTGTGGATGTAGATGAATTATTTTCTGGGAGTAAGAAGTGGAGAAAAACAAAGGACATCTCCCTCATTTCTTTAACCTTGGGGATAAATCTGGTTTTGGTATCTCTCAGAGGGAAAGAATATCTTGACACATACATAAAGCTCTTGGAGAAAGCTTAGTGTCCATTGGCAAGAAAGGGCAAAATTCTGAATACATCTAAATAATCGGCATAGCATTAAAATGCCTGCCTATAGCAGACTGCACACCAGGATATAAATCATGCTGCTTGCCATGTGCAGTACATCAGACATAGAGTATGACTCTGGCTCATCTAATAAAATGGCTTTTATGAAGTTTCTGTAGATAAATTAAGGCAGCATTGCTAAGAATTATGTTCACAATCCAATTCTGAGGACAGAGCCGAATGGGCAATGCTACATCTATAATGAAAACTAAGCATCTCTCTGTTGAGATGCATGCAGGCAGGCAATTGATCAATGCATTAAGTGTGCAAGAAATCCACATGCTTCTCCTAAAAGTCAGGAGTGACTGGCATGAATTTTGGCATTCTTCCTAACTACTAAGATTTGTTCTCAATTTATTCTCAAATCGCAAGGTACAAGACCCTCTTGGGGGCAATGATTATAAGGACTCTGCCTACCCTGGGGAGAGATTATGCCTCCGGAATAACTTCTTGTTCCCCAGGGTGTCATGTTTTGCTAAAATATTTCTAACGTTGAAGTTAGGGTTCCTTTGATATCTTCCCAGGAATTTTTCTCCAAATAGTTTAGGCCAAAAATAAAGCAAAAGGCACCATACTTTTCTTCTCCTCATGTTATCTAGAGGATAATTTTCTATGCTTCCCTCCAAGTGACTCTGGCTCAGAATCCAAGAAAGAGGATCGCTCTTTTCCTGAAAGTCCTTTATGGCCAACACAACTTGAGCCTGTGTAACGGGGACAGGAGTGTGGGAAATCCTCCAGCAGGTAAAGTGAGAGTCAAATGGGCAATGTTTAAAAGACTCCCAGTTACCTGTATGGTAGGTTCCGCTTTGTCCTGATCTCAACATGATTTTTCTTAGTGATGTTATTCAAGGGTCAAATTCCTAGGTTCTTCAGTGTAAATAAATCTACTATGTGTAACTAGTCTACAACAGAAGGCACATCGCCGTATATAGAATGTCAGAGAGGTTTCTCTTTGAAGAAAAAAAAAAAGTTAAATGTTTATACAAAATTCTGTAGGTCTGGATACCATTAACTTTCAACAATTAATAAAAGTGACACTAGGACACAATAAATTCTGGTTTTCAAAGAAACAATTTGACTTTATCCATTGCTTCTGCCTCACTGGTGTTTGAGATGAAAGGGACAGTAATTGAAATGAAACTCATCAGCATTAAAGAAGGCCTCATGGAGAGAAGCCGAGGGGGGCGGCAGTAAAGAAGCCTGTGGAATCCTGAGGAACCAGCAGGAATTTACGGATCTGAGGAGGCAGCCATGGGGATATGACTCTACTTAGGAGCAAGACCAGGGTCTGGTGAAACCATTGTAAGTTTTTAAAAGATGAGAGAATAAGCAAGGGGTGAGTTAAAAACATTTTTTGTGTTACCTTCCTTTGTTCCGGCTCTATCACTTAAAAAAAAAAAAAACCTTATACTTTGACTAGACAGGTTTCTATAAACTGACTTTAGAAGCTAATGAAAAAATAGATATAATATGCAAATAAGGACTAAACACATAGCTGATATGGTCCTAAGCTATCTTGCCATTCTGGGGCCCTTCTTTTGAAATCTAAATAGGTCTAATAGCTAACATTTGTCAGGTGCTTAGCGTACACCATGTGCTCTTCTCAGTGCTCTCTGCACCTCCTATCACTCATTCTTTACTGGAATCTATCTGATCTTCCATATCTAATCTTGCCTTCTCCTCCCCTCTCCCCCCAGTCCATTCTCCACTGAGTATTTGAAATGATCTTTTCAAAGCAAATCTAATTTTGTCATTCCCTTGTTCTCAACCTTTCAATCACTCCCCATTACTCTGAGGAACATATGCGAGGTTTTTTATTTGGCCTCCAGGGTGCTGTCTGCTCTCCTGGCACTGTGCTCCCGGCTGTTTTGGGACTGCGGAGTGTTGGCCTTCTTTCCTTTAGTGATGTGCTCACACTCCTTGCCCGCCCTCCGCCACACACACAGGGCCGTTGCCTATGCTGAACCTGGGTTACTCTGCTGTGATTAGGTCCCGTGTATTGCTCAAATGCTGTGTCCTGGGGAGGACAATCCCAACTCATCTCATGAGTTCCATCCCACATTGCACGCTCTCATTGCACCTGTAACTCCTGGGTTGTCCTCATCATAGTTGTAATTGTTCATTTGGAGGGTGACCCTTTGCTTCATGCATGTCTTTTCCACTAGACTGGAATTGCTATAAAGGGAGGGGTCACCTCTATTTCACACAATTTCCTCAGCCCCCATCACAATGCCTGGCATAGAAAAGGTGCTCTATTCAGACTTACTGATTGAATGGATGGATGGATGTTGCATAAAACCAAAGATCAACCTGACTTGCCTTAACACGGGGACTTATTATCCAGGGAACCAATAGTTCACATAGGAAGAAGTGTACAATCAAGCTGATTTGCTCGTAAGAGGCTACCTTGGTTTTTACTTTTTTTTGGAACTCAATCAGCAGTGAGCAGGTGGGGTTAGAGTTTGCATCCCATAAGCTACATTTTCTTCAAGGCTCATATTGGTTACATAACCCTTTCTTCCTCCAAAATATTTCAGTCATCCTCTACTTCACCTCCCCGTCTTTACCATAATTGAATTCCTCCTGTTTTTTTTTTTTTTTTTTTTTATGCTCATCATTGTTGCATTCACGTATTCAATTTCAATAAATTTTAGTTGTTAACATCATAATCGTCATCACCACCACTACATGTTCTTTAAATAATATGCATTCCTCCTTTTTTTTTTTTTTTTTTT
>NW_012105054.1:2653085-2659255 GCF_000951045.1 Mandrillus leucophaeus | reverse complement strand
TTTTTTTTTTTTTTTTTTTATGCAAAAGCTCCTTGGTTTTAAGCTTGTATTCAATTTCAGTGACTTTCCCCCTTCCTGCTGCTTCATTACATTCCTTGAAGTTGGAGGTGCCCGATTCATAATCTTCCTCTTTAACTCAATTTCTTCTATTATCTGGGAGATTTTGATCTTCATGAAACTCATTCATGCCAAGCACTGTTCCTACAACTTCCCTCATCCACCACAACCAGAGCTACTCTGGGCATCACTCCACTGCATTCTCACACACCTCTCCCTCCAACTCACACTCACTCCTCTTGCATCAACCTTCTAACCACACACTTCCAGCCCCCTTTTTTCTTCACTCCTAGTAGTCAGCACCCTGTACTCTCTCTAGACCCTCATCTCTCTAGAAAGCTTGTCCTGAAAATTTTCCATTTCTGGATCAATCCCCAAACTGATTCAGAGGAGGTCATCCCCACTCCCATATCTGAGCTCTCTTGGAGAAGCCCCACATCTGTGTGGATCAGTGTCGTGGCACATCGGTGGTCTGCAGCAGCAGCTGAGCCCACAATTCTGTTTGGAATGTCTTTCTCCTGCCCTTGGAAGCAACCTGTAGTAGCAAGCAAGGTTTCACCATGCTCCTCTCTTCCCTACCCGGTCCTTACCAGCACCCTACAAAAATAGCCTACCCTCCAACTGTATCAAAGAAATGAAAGGGAAAGGATGTGAATGGCTTCATCATCCATCTCCCTTTCATCTTCAAATTTGTGTGCAACCACATCAATCCTTCTAGCTGCCTGAATCCCATAGAGTGGAGTATCCTTTCTGTTGATTAAAGACAGCCTCCTTCACCTCTGCTTTTGATCAAATCTCTTCCTATTAGCATTTTGCCACCATAAACTGTTCCCTGTTTACTCTGCCTCAGCCTCTTTAATGCACCTGGTAAGCTGGCGGCAATGCCCACAGGGACTCATGTCCTGCACTGCTCTGGAATTCCCCAGTCTCACCTTCTTCTGTCTCTATCTTCAGCCTCATGGTTTCTCTATTCCATTCTTCATTTAGCACCCTTAGATAGTTGGCATGCTTTCAGATATCTGGCCATTGTTCTCGTCTTTTATTGCTTCAGGACACTATTTCTAGAATCTATGCTTTAGTTCCATGCACAGTACCCTCAAGCACTAGAATTTGTCAACATGCAGAAATCCTGAAACTGACCTAGCTAGGTGCAGGCCTTTGAGCTTCCCTCCTCCCAAACCAAAAAAGAATGGAAGATGAGACACTTGCATTATAAGAAATTTTGTCTTCCCTTTGAATGCTGTCTCTTGTTCTTATTCAGACTTCCAGAATAGAGTTTACATACATGATCTACATGTATATTTGATTAATCATGGGTTGAACTCATCAAATGTGAAGGTAATATGCAATTTGCTTATTAGCAAAAATGGGTGTGCAGGGAGGAATAAAGGTATGAATAAAGGAAGAAATAATTAAAAATCAACACTTAGACACAAAGACATGATATGGGGGCTATAATTTATTACTGTCATTTTCTAAATCCATAAGGCAGAATCAAAACTGGGAAATTTCAGAATACAAACTTTTCCTATTATACTTTCTCTAAACACAGGATGAAATAAAAGACATATGTTCTTAAGAATATGATAAATCTATGTCCTGGAAAAATATATGCTTGACAAATAAGAGAAGTGGTGTGCTTTGCTTGAAGGGGCCCTGTAGGCAAAAAGTTCTCATCTAGTGAGCTGGGCATCCTGGTTTATTATGTAACTTCTAAGTGCCACAGTTTCTCGTCTCTAATGAAATCTCTGAGGATCTCTTCAAGACTGAAATTCTGTATTACCTTTCTTCATCTTCATAGACCCAAGACTTACAAAGCACCTATCTAACTCTTAATTTCATATGCATTTTAGATTTACATGTAATAAAAATTTGATGTCTCCTCAAAGATCAGATAAATTAAAAGAGAGAGAGAGAATTTGTTAGAAAAATTATCTGCCTGAGGAGGCAACTCACCGTCCAAAATCACATCCATCTGTCCTAGCAGCAGGCTTGGGACTGCAGGAGAGCATTCTCAGTTCCAGAGGCCACTCTTGCCACTGTGAGAACAGACACAGTCTAGAAGGGCCTCTCTCATTCTGCAATTAACGCGGCCATTTTTTTTTTCCAAGTACATAGTTGAAACCTACTGGTTGTATCTTCTTTTCTCTATGCATCTAAAATTTCCCTAGACTTCCTAGGAAGAATATGCAAATCTGCAGTGAGGGATGAGAGTGTTGGCAGTGTAAGGTGAAGGGAATAATGAGTGAGGTACAGACTGGAAAGGATACTGATTCCAGGTCTCTAGGGGTCCCAGAGTCCTCTCTCCTGACCCTCCACCCTGAGAGAGAGGTATGTCCTGTCTCTCAGCTTTCTGTGCAGTTCTTCCAGGTCCTGACTTCAGTGAAGCCCTCTATAAGTTTTCTATAATTTCTAGGGGATTGAAAGGTTTATGTTGATGTTTTATTTTGTTTCTTTTCCTAACCCCCTCAAATATGTTTCTGGAGAACTAGTTCCCAGATATTTGTGAGTCATGTCTTAAAATTGAGGACATAGTTTGCTTCACTACAATCATTTTTAAAAATCCTACTAAACCACCATCTAGAATTACCATTTTTAAATTTAGTACAGAACATTATAACACTAAAAAGGTAAAACGGAGAGACAGCCACATCTTATGTCACAGTATTGTCTCTACTACCAGAGATGGGAAGTTTACACGTATGTATTTGAAAACACAATATTATAGTTACTTTTCTCATTTTGTCTTCAACCAATTAAAGTTCGACCACAAAATAGCAGCAGTTGTCCATATTGGGATTGCTCTCTTAGGGATGACTGCTACTTGCAAACTGATGGCTCTTTTATCTACATTTTCAGTAACACTCCTTTGTTAGCAAACCCTCAGAAAGATCTATCTGTCCTTTCTCTCACAGTAGATGTATGTTGAATATGTTTAGCATAGCAGGTGCTATATTGCATTGTGTGTTCTTCTCTCACACATACTGAAGAGCAGGGACACTTTTATGGTCTACAAAGAAGAGGGTTTGACTGGTTTCACTGGGAGCTGGTCTCTTGCTTGCCTAAAGAGGATACCATTGTCCATACACATGTCCAGTGATCATGGCTGCTGATTCATTACCCTCAAAGGGGAGTCAGAAAAAAATAGTTTAAACAAGAGTTATTTTTTCCAAGTCAAATGGATAAAAATTTTCAGAATAAATCCAAGACCAATAATTTTCTTTTTAAAAAATTATTTTTGATTGGCACAATAATTGCACATATTTATGGGGCACATAGTGATGTTCTATAAAACACTAGAATTTATTCCTCCTGTCTAGCTGTAATTCTGTGCCTTTTAACAAATCTCTCCTTATTCTCTTTTCCCTCCTACGCTTCTCAGCCTCTAGTATGCTCTGTTCTACTTTTTACTTCTATGAAATTAATTTTTTAAAGCTTCTACATATTAGTGAGAACATACAGTATTTAATTTTGTGTTCCTGGCTTGCTTTACTTAGTACAGTGTCCTCCAGTTTCATTCATGTTGTGGTAAATAAAAGAATTTTATTCGCTTTTGTGGCTGAATAGTAATCTATTATATATATACCATATTTTCTTTATGCATCTGTTGTTGGACACTTAGGTTGATCCCATGTTTTGGCTATTGTGAACAGTGCTGCAATCAACATGGGGCTGCAGACATGTCTTTAATATACTGATTTCCTTTCGTTTGGATAAATGGCCAGTGGTGGGATTGCTGGATCGTATGGTAGTTTTATTTGTAGTTTTCTGGGGAGCTTTCACACTATTCTCCATAAGGGTTATACTAGTTTACATTTGCATCAGTGGTGTATAAGAGTTTCCTTTTCTCTGCATCCTCACCAGCATTCATTATTTTTGTATTTTTGACAATAGCAGTTCTATCTGAGACGAGATGATATCTCATTGTAGTTTTGATTTGCATTTCCCTGATAATTAATGATGTTGAACATTTTTTCATGTATTTGTTCGCAATTTCTGTATTTTGAGAAATATCTGTTCATATCATTTGCCCATTTTAAAATCAGGCTTTTCTTTAGTGTTTTTAAATTTTTTTTCTGTTGAGATGTTTGAGTTGCTTGTATACTCTTGAATATTAATTCCTTGTCAGATGAATAGTTGCAAATATTTTCTCTTATTTTGTAGGTTGTCCATTCAGTCTGTTGATTGTTTTCTTTGTTGTTTAAAAGCCTTTTCATTTGATATAATTTCATTTGTTTATTTTTGCCTTAGTTGCTTATGCTTTGGAGATCTTATTTATAAAATATTTTCCCAGACAAATGTCTTGAAGCATTTCCCCCATGTTTTCTTCCAGTAGCTTTATAGTTTCAGGTCTTACATCTAGTCCTTGGATTCATTCTGAGTTGACTTTTGTATAGGGTGAAATGTGAGGGTCTAGTTTCATTCTTTGCATATGGACATCCAGTTTTCCCAGGACAATTTATTGAAGAGGCTGTCCTTTTCCCAATGAGTGTTCTTGGTGCCTTTGTCAAAAATAAGTTGGCTACAAATGTGTGGATAAATCTCTGAATTCTCTATCCTGTTCCAATGGAACAGATACACCCGTGTGTCTGTTTTTATGCTAGTGCCATGCTGTTTTGGCTACTCTAACTTTGTAGTATATTTTGAAGAATAGTAATGTGATACCTTCAGCTTTGTTCTTTCTCCTCAGAATTGCTTTGGCTATTCAGGATCTTTTTTGGTTCCATACAAATTTTAGGACTGTGTTTCTCTATTTCTGTGGTATTTTGGTAGGGATTGCATTGAATCTGAAGATCACTTTGGTTAATATGGCCATTTTAACAATATTAATTCTTCCAGTTCATGAGTATGGATGTCTTTCTATTTTTTTGTGTTTTCTTTATTTTTTATGAACAGCGTTTTATAGTTTTCCTTGTAGATATCTGTCTCCTCCTTGGTTAAATTCTTTTTCTAGATATTTTATTATTTTTGTAGTTATTGTAAATGGAGTTGCTTTCTTGATTTTTTTTCAGCTAGTTTGTTGTCTGTATATACAAATGTCACTGACTTTTGTTGTTGATTTTGTATCCTGCAACTTTATTGAGTTCATTTATCAGTTCTGAGTTTTTTGGTAGAATCTTTAGATTTTTCTATATATAAGATCATTTATCTGCAAACAGAAACATTTTGACTTCCTCTTCTCCAATTTGGATGTCCTTTATTTCTTTCTCTTGCCTAACTGCTCTGGCTAGGACTTCTAGTACTATACTGAATAAGAGTGGTGAGATTTTGTTCTCATTCTGTATGATTTTAGTTTGTTATATGTGGCCTTTATTATGTTGAGGTACTTTCCTTCTATACCTAATTTGTTGAAGGTTTTTACCATGAAGGGATGTTGAATTTTGTCAAGTGCTTTTTCTGCATCTGTTGAGATGATCATATAATTTTTGTCCTTTATTCTGCTGATGTGATGTATCATGTTTACTGATTTGCTTATGTTGAACCATCCTTACATCCATAGGACGAATTCTACTTGATCATTGCATGTGATCTTTCTGATGGATTCAGTTTGCTGTTGGATTCAGTTTGCTAGTATTTTGTTGAGAATTTTTGCCTCTATGTTCACTAGGGATATTGATCTAGAGTTTTCTTTAGTTTTCTTATGTTCACTAGGGATATTGATCTAGAGTTTTCTTTTGTTTTCGTGTCCTTATCTGGTTTTGGTATCAGAGTTACGCCAGCCTCCTAGAGTAGAAGAATTGGTATTAATTCTTCTTTAAGAGTTCAGTAGAATTCAGCTATTAAGTCATCTGGTCCTGGACTTTTCTTTGTTGCGAAGTTTTTATTACTGATTCCATCTCATTACTTGTTTTTGGTCTGTTCAGTCTTGCTATTTCTTCTTGGTTCAATATTGGTAGGTTGTATGTGTCCAGGAATTTAGCCATTTCCTGTAGGTTTTTAAATATATTAACATATAATTGTTCATAACAGAGACTGATAAGTTTTGAAACTGAATTTTTCTGTGTTCTGTATCTGATTTCTAACAAGAATAGATACATTACAGTATTTTGAAACTGAGTCCTTCTGTGTTCTGTATCTGATTTCTAATGAGAGTAGATACATTACAGTATCTA
>NW_012105054.1:2635740-2653035 GCF_000951045.1 Mandrillus leucophaeus | reverse complement strand
CAGAGTTACGCCAGCCTCCTAGAGTAGAAGAATTGGTATTAATTCTTCTTTAAGAGTTCAGTAGAATTCAGCTATTAAGTCATCTGGTCCTGGACCTGTCTCTTATACACATCTAGATGTGTATAAGAGACAGTTTCCTGTAGGTTTTTAAATATATTAACATATAATTGTTCATAACAGAGACTGATAAGTTTTGAAACTGAATTTTTCTGTGTTCTGTATCTGATTTCTAACAAGAATAGATACATTACAGTATTTTGAAACTGAGTCCTTCTGTGTTCTGTATCTGATTTCTAATGAGAGTAGATACATTACAGTATCTAAATGTTTTAAAATTTAGTAATTTTAAAACTAATGTAGGAGGTAGGAGTAGGGAGACAAAGTTTGGCTGACAGTACGATTGATTATTGTTGAATTTTTGGTGAGGAAATAGACCCCAGGCCTTGATTTAGAAGGAAGAAGAGTAAGACAAAGAGCACTATATTGGTTGCCGAATAAAACAAGGAGCATTTAAATTTTTCATGGTAACTTAAGAAGGAAAGAGTGAGAGGGCTCTGGATGAACAGGAAGCAGGACCAGCTGCATGGAAAGCTGTAGAAGGCAAGGGTCAGCCAGTGAGATGCTTCCCGGGGGGCGGCCAGGAGACTTCTAGGATCAGGAGGGTCGCATGTGGACTAATTGACAGTGTTCAGTCACGTGCTCCTTTACCTCTGACTCCTTAATAAATTTTGTTAAAACTACCCAAAGATAGTAGTTTTATCAAAATTAAAGTTGTTTAGTTAGGAACTTTAAAATTAAAGTTGATTAACAGTTTTAATCATGGAAAAGCATCCATGTTTCCACATTTCATTTGATGCAGAGTGGAGAGAAACAGCAGATGCAAGCATTGAGAATCCAAGTGAAAGACAGTTAAACAGGAGGATATTAGAAGAGGGAGTAACTATGAGAAATGGAAAGTCCCTGAGATTCCTGAGAAATGCAGGGAGTTGACTAACTGAGGGATGGGGAATAAACTCATTTTTATTTTAACATTAAAGAGAAGAGTGCTCTCATAAGATGGAAGTCTTGGAAACACCCACACAGCAGATTCTTGGGTTGCACTAGCAAATACATCTGACACTTTTACAAACGGCAACTTCTCCTGACTTGTTACTGACAAGTTGAGCAATGTCTTCAACTTTATAGCGTAAACAGAACTGGGAATCCTGCCTATGACATCCAGCATCCTCATGTCATGGGAGGATCATGGTAGAGTTATTCTCAGCACCCAGAATTCTACATAGGAAAATGATTATAAGGGTAAGTCATATTCAAAATAATCTGGTTTTAGTGCCTAAGTCCACAAAGCTGCATTATATAAAATATTGCTCCCTTTAAAATGATGGTCTTGAGAAAACAACATCAAACAGAACTTTCTGAGATCAAGAACAGGAAATGAATGATTCAGCAGGCTGGATATCACCCAAGGAGCTGTCTTCACAGCTGTAAGGAATAGCTGCGAAAAGTTCCAGGGGACTTGCCTGGTACCATTTGAAGGCAGTCAGGCTGTGAACCACAGAGAGCTCCACAGAGTGTGGTGAAGGGTAATTGGACAGCCCAGCTTCGTCTCCCCAGAAATATGTCAGCCTGGTGCTGCTGCTTTGTTGAGTATCTTCTAACTGCCTCTGCATCCACATTTGGAGATGCTCCAGGGTGACTCAGGACTTGAGAGAGAGCAAGTATCATCCATGGCAGGAAAGTCAAGGTGTTTGTTCTGCTCTGAGAGCCTGAAAGGATGATTTATCATGGAAGTTGACACTGTTGCACTGTTTTCCAAAGTCTAATATAGTGCTGGTTATCTGGCAAGGACTGCCTTTGGGCAGAACTTGGGTGAGAGTGTAGTTAGTGCTGATTCATTTGTGTGATATCTCTCTCTCTCTCTCTCTCTTTCTCTTTCTCTATCTTAAAGTACAATGAGCAAGCACCCAGATTTTGACTGCTATCATCTAATGCCTGCCTAGTGATTCTCACCTGTACAACACTGCTGACTCTGTGGAGTACATTTTGGAGGAAATTGCCCAGGCATTAATATTTGAGACCTGACATTGGAAAAGAGTAGTAGCCTTCAAGTGTGTCTTCTCAAACACATTGTGCCTTGCTTCAGCAGAAGAGCAAAATCCATCTACAACCTGTACGCATTTCCACTACTTAGTCCCGATACGTGTTCCACAAAGCCTTCTTCATCTTCTCCATCTTTCTAAAACATCTTTTTTCATCATGTCACTCTTTTGGTCAAAAATCTTCAGATGTATCTGCCATATCTTTATAGTACCAGATAGGTTTTTTTTTTTTTCTGAGTCTTATCTGTGTTCTGTTGTATTTTATGCATCTCTGCAGCTGCATACAACCTTTTTGAGATGAGCTGGGGTATACACGCAAGGACACATACATGCCTCATACGTAATAAGACATCCATCAGACTTTTTCTGTCATCTAACACTTCTGTCGAAGGCCGCAAGCTGAGGATAAGGATTGAAAAGTACCTCAAATTCTTCCAACTGCACGTATCTTCTCCAGGAATTATTAAGAGTTGGCCAAAGTGGTCTTACAAGTCTCTGTTCCCATTGTCAAATATTTATAGAAAGAGAAGAGTATAAATGCTAAGGGGAGTTAAATATAGTGGAGGACGTTTTAGCAGTTTTATGTTGCATTGTTGCCTAAGTGGGGACTGCCCAGCATTTCCCATCCCTCAAACCAGATGAGAAGGGCTCTAAGAAAATTGTGCATGGAAACTGTGGTTGCTGAGAGAAAAGAAGCCTGCATTTCCCCCCACGGTGAGATGTTCTGCTGAGCTATGGTGTCTGCAGGACTTCTCTGGGGCTTCCAATTCAGCAGAAGGAAGACTAGTGAGAAGAGTTCTCAGGATAATTTTGTGTGTCTCTGAAAACTTGTGGTGTTTGTGAGTGTGGACAATAATGCTCACTTCTGACCTGGAGAGTCCTGATGGCAGGAAGCTGGATCGAGCAGGTGCAATTGTAGGGTAAGGACAAAGGTCAGGTGCATGGCAAGGATGCTTGAGTTTTTCAAAGTGCACAGACATGGAAGAAGAGACCCAGTCTAAAGGCTTCTTAAAGGTACCCTTATGAAAAGGACTAGCTTTGGACTCCGTGCCAGCTGTGAGCATCTTTGTCAGGTGTACTCCTAGGGACAGGTGTTTGCGAATGGTCACAGAGGAGAGCTGGAGAGCACAGTAGCTACATTAGTCTGCACAGGGCTTCTAGAGAGGTGGCACATGCACCCCATGAGAGATGCCACTTTAGGCCAGCCCACGGTGACCAAAAGAACTACATCAGCAGGAACAGTTAAATAATACAAACTAAAAGCATTTCCTCCACCCCATTCTCAATACCTGAGAGGGACCATGGAATCTGACTCAGATGTTGATAAGGGAAGGGAGGGTTTGTATAGCACATGTAAGGTGCTGGAGGAAAAAATAAAACTGTTTGTTGTTCTTACTCCAGCGAGTTTAGCCTGTGCAATAAGCATTTTACTTGTATATATATATATGCACGCAACAAAGCTAAAAGTTTTAGTATTTTTAGAAATTAATTCAATAAACACTTTGCAGATCTAATATATCTTAGCAAGATGCATGGCACTTACGATATAGAGAGAAATAATTAACACTTCTTTCCTTAAGGAATTTGTATGAGGAAGAATACATATGTTTTTGTAGTCATAAAATCATATGAATAGGCTGGGCATGGTGGCTCACGATGGTAATCTCAATGCTTTGAGAGGCCAAGGCAGGAGAATTGCTTGAGGCCAGGAGTTCAAGACCAGTCTGGACAACATGGTGATACCCTGCGTCTGCACAACAGAAAATTTAAAAATTAGCTGAATGTGGTGATGCATATCTGCAGCTACTCAGGAGGGAGGATTACTTGTCCAGGAGTTTGGGATTACAGTGAGCTATGATTGTGCCATTGGACTCCAGCCTGAGTGACAGAGCAAAACTCTGTCTCTAAAAAGAATGATAATAAGCAATAAAAATAATTTAAAAAACAAATAGAGTACAATTTATGTTATCATTTAACAGATGTATTGCTTACTTACTTTTTATAGTTTGCACTAAGCAGGCTGAAATATAGTGTATGGGAATGCAGAGTGAGGAGCATCCAATGGGTATTCCTTGTTCTCATGACTTGGCCACGACTGAATTGAGTTTTATTTATCATTACTTCTTCAAAAATCTACTTCTTTGCTATTCCACAGAAGAAAATGTGTGCTTCTCTCTCTCCTTGTTTTACTCACTTATTGACTTGTGCTATGGTCTGAATATTTGCATCTCCCTAAAATTCATAAATTTGTATGTTGAAATATTAATGCCCAAGGTCATGATATTAGAAGGTGGGGGCCTTTGGGGTAGTGGTTAGGTCATGAGATTGGTGCCCTTATAAAAGAAGCCCAGAGGGCTCCCTTGCCCCTTCCACTATGTGAGGACACAGTGAGGAGATAGCTGCCTTTGAACCAGGAAACGGGTCCTCACTGGACACCAAATCTACTAGCACCTTGATTATGGACTTTACAACCTCCAGAACTGTGAGAAATAAATATGCCTGGTTTGCAAAAGTTGAAAGATGAGCTATAAAACCAATTTACCAAACTACCATGTTAATGGCTGAGTAAAGTTTTGAATCATTTTAGTAGAATCCCCAATGGATCCAAGTTTATGGGCAGAAGGCCAAATGTCTGTGTTTTATTTCCCAGCTTAGATTTCTGGGGGTTTCTAAATAATGTCAGTCCTTTTCAGTGGTGTCATCTTTTCTAGGGAAGGTCTGGACTCTAGAAATGTCCTGTGTGCTGCTGCTGGGGATTTATGGCTGAGTGTCTCCAGTGGATTCAGGCCATCCTTTCTGGCAATTTTGGCAGCATTTGCAACTGCCTTCCTGCAGCATAACCTACTGTAGAGCTCCTGTCCTAGGACCTGTCATCTGTCTTCATGGTTTCTCAAGTATTATGTTCTCCTCTTTTTGATTGATTTTTTTGTTTTCCCAAGGCACATTCTTTAGTAGCTTTTAAAGAATAGCTACATGAAAAGCATATTCTCTAAATCCTTGCAGGTATGAAATTTTTATTTTGCATGTACACTTTATGAATAGTTTGAAGGATTTTGTTGTTGTTGTTGAATATAGTTCATCCACCATAACATTTATCCTTTTAAGTTGTGCCATTCAGTGGTTTTAGTGTATTCACAAAGCTGTGCACTCATCACCACTATCTAATTCCAGAACCTTTTCATGATTGACTGGGTACTTAATTTTAGGTATTTATGCATCCAATCTCCTATAATAAATGGAATTGGGAGTAAGGACTACACATCATATACCTAGTGCTACGCAAAAACAGTTGTTCATATATGTAAAGGTAAGTGGAAGTCTAGAGAATGCCACTGGGCTTGATGAAGTAATAGGTTATTTTGGGAAAACCCATGTGGTCAGGATCTGTGGGCAACCTACAGGAGCTGAGGGAACCTCCAACTAATACAAGCAAGAGGCTGGGACCCTCAGTCTTAAAACTGCAAGGAAATTAATCTGCCAAGAGCCTGAGTGAACTTGGAAGCAGATTCTTCCCCAGTAGAGCTCCAGGTGAGAACACAGCCCAGGCAGTCCCTTGATTACAGCCTTGTGAAATTCTAAGCAGGAAATTTACCTAAGCTGTGTCCAGAATCCTGACCCACAGAAACTGTCCAGAATCCTGACCCACAGAATCTGTGAGATAATAAATGTGTGTTATTTTAAGCTGCTAAGTTTTATGGTAATATATTACATAGCAACAGAAAACTAATACATTTGACTTCAACATCTTCCTGTTGTTCATTTTAGTGATTGTTCCAGCATGGGGCAGCCAACCTTCATTCAGCATTTGTCAGCACCAAGAATGCGGTCTTCAAATTGAAGAGAAGGCCCTAAGATGTTATAAATTTACTCCAACTTTTGAAGAAGTCATTATTCTTCACATTCCTTTTAGGACAATAGTTTGAAAGTCCAAAAGCAAATCTGCGAAGTCACAATATGGTGAATGTCTTCATGAGTCTTCCCTACCATAGGGAAAGAGCTGAGGAATACAGAGCTGATACCAGCACTGCCATTGCTAGGATTGAAAATATGAAAGAGGCAGAAGGTATCATTTGTTGCAATCCCATATTTGTTTGTTTGTTTTGATAGATGAGGAGACTGAAGCCCACAGAAATCTGATAGAAAACAGCTGGATGTGGTGCACAGAGCATCGGATTTGGATTCAGGTAGATCCAAATTGGCTACTTCCTAACCTCAGAAAAGTGACATAATGTCTATGGTGAAGTCATCTATCTGAAAAACAATGCAGCGAAATCTACTTTAGGTTTTGATTGTGGTGAGTAATTAGGAACATGTAAAGCATTTAGGATGGGATGGCATTTAGTATATGCTCAAGTTTCTTCCTAAACTTCCTATTTTCACTTGCTCATGGTCACAAAGTTAGTTACAGCTTGAGATAAAACAACTCCAAACTTGTTTCTTTCTTTGTTTGCTTGCTTAACTTTTCCATCCTAATTCCTGCAGTGCTTCTCTTGGAGGAGCCTGCCCAGTCCTGACCTGGGCTGCTGTGCAGCACAGACTAGTGCTAGCGCCGAATGTCTGCCAGCCGCCTGACTCTGGGGCCAAACCTGCACCCTGAGCTTTGGAGCCAAGCAGGAAACAAATATCCAGGGGAAGGAAGTGTAGGATTTCACAAATTGGAATTTGCTTTTCTGTATAAGTTCTGCTGTTCTCAGTCTTGCGGGAATCTTCTAGGAAATATGGCATGAGGCATGTGCTACTACTTTGCTCCAATTTGCAGTGGACCAGATACTCATGACTTCTCGTTCTCACACTCCTTGAATTGGATGGAGCATGATAGTTAAACACTGAGGGCACGGTCGTCACTGCTTGAGTTTCACATTGTTCTGAGTGGCCTTTTTTTGCTTCCCATGGACAGGTTTTCCTGAGTCTTCATCACTAAATTTTCTGGGCAGAAGGAATAGCAGAAAAAGCATGGAGATGGGAAAACATTTGGAGTTTTTGAGGAACTAAAAGAAGGCCAGTATGTTTGGAAAATGATAAATACATGTTAGAGTGGTGATACGTGAAACTGCAGAGGTAGAAAGGGCCAAGCCGAGCAAATCCCTGCAGGTTGTGGTGAGATGTATTTCCCTAATTGAGATGAGGTTTTTACTTTTTAACAATCCAATTAATCAAGTAAACAACAAAGCTTAAGCAATAGAGCATGACTAATAGTGTCAAACACCTTCCTGTGCCTCTCATTGTTAGTACTCCCACCCTTCCACAGCTAAGTTTCCACTATTGTGAAATTTACATTTATGAATCACTTGCTTTTGGTATAGTTTTGCCTCATAAGAATGCCTTCCCAAACAAAGATATTGTGATGCTTCATGTAATTTTGACTTTTACGGAAATGGAACAGTTCTACCTGTCCTCTTCGGCAACTGTATTGATGTCTCAACTTTTCATTTTCCCAACTCGCCCGTGTAGATGTGTGCCAGTGTAATTATATTTCACTATGTATAGTATTCTATTACATGGCTATGCCTATAGACAGCAGCTGTTTCTGGTTATTATTACAACAAATACTGGTGTTACGGACCTCTTTGTACATGTCATATTGGATATGCCTGCAAGCATTTCTCTGGGACACAAAAACAAGAGTAAAGTTCCTGAGCCATACTTTATGCATATCTCCAAATATAAGAGAAAACGCTGAATCGTTTTCTAAAATGGTTGAACCAATTTACATTGTCAGCCACAGAGTATGAATCCCCATTGTTCTACATGCTCACAAAATGTTTTTCATTTTTTAAAATTTACCAGTCTTTTGGGTTTAAGAGTGTATCTCATGATTTTAATTTGCCTTTGGTTCATTATTAACAAAATTGAGCATCATGTCATTTGCTAATTTGTTTTCATGTTTTTTTATGTGTTGCCTATTTATATTCTCGCCAATTTTCATGTTATTTTTAAAAATTAATTCATGTAAGTCCTTTCAAAATATTAGATCATCATCTCTTTTGGAGATCATGCATTGAAAATATCTTTGCCCAGGCATGGTGGCTCACGCCTGTAATCCCAGCACTTTGGGAGGCCGAGGCGGGCGGATCACGAGGTCAGCAGATCGAGACCATCCTGGCTAACGCGGGGAACCCCGCGTCTACTAAAAATACAAAACATTAACTGGGTGTGGTGGCGGGCTTCTGTAGTCCCAGCTACCCGGAGGCTGAGGCAGCAGAATCGCATGAACCCAGGAGGTGGAGCTTGCAGTGAGCCAAGATGGAGCCATCACACTCAAGCCTGGGCCCAATTTGTGACCTTTTTAGGTTTACTGATAACAGGTTCCTTCATAATAATAATAGATTCTTTCATAAACAGACTTTCATAATATGTACATAGCAGAATTTATTTTCTTTTTAGTTTTGCTTTTTGTATCTTGTTTACTGAATCCTTTTTTACCAGGAGATAATAAAGATCCACATTCCCTTCCAAAGTTATCAAGTTTTATTTTTTAAGTCTTTAATTCATCTGGAATTAATTTTTCCATTGGCGTCGGGGTATAAGGCTCTTATTTATTTTTCTATGAGATTAATACATTGGTCAAGCACTAGGAACTAAGTCCTTTTCCCGTTGCTCTGCCATGCTTCTTCTGTATATAATATTTATCATATCTGAAGTTCTGGATCTCTTCCTACTGTCCTGCTTTTCTTAGATGTTTGCTTAAGAATTTCTTACACTATTTCAGAAGTTTGGTGATTTTTTTTAAAAAAGATTTTGGTGCAACATTTTAAATTCTTTTCAGCAGGAAGTTTTGTCTAAAGAACTGGCCTGCCGTTTTCAACATCTGCAGATTATTTAACTTTAGATCATTCTTACATTTCTGGGATAAACTCAATGTAGCCATTGCGTATTTATTTTAACGCTGGTGAATTTGTATTGTCAAATTATGTTTAGGATTTTTGCATACATATTTATGAGTGGTATTGGTCTAATTTTCTTGTACATAATGTTCTTCTCTGTTTATTTTGTCATAGTAATCTTAGGCTCATCATAATGAGTGAGGAGTGCACCATCATTTATGCTCTCTGGAAGACTTTAAATAACATTGGAATATTTTGTGATTTGGAAGTTTGGTAAAATTTTCCAATGAAATATTTTGGACTTGGTGTTTTCTTTCTGGGAAGATTTTAACCAATTGATTCAGTTTCTTAATGTTGCAAGATTATTCTGGCATTTTATTTGCTAAGTTATATTTTGTAAAAACATGCCATTTTCTAAGTATTTAAATATGTTGATTAAGGTTGACTTTTAAAAGCATTTTCTTTATATTGTTCATGTATGCCTTTTCTTCCTTTTGTCTTGAGCAATGTCCTTAGAGCTTTGTCTCATAATTCTTTTCTGATAAGCAACTTTAAGCTTTGTTCATCATTTTAAATTTATCCTTATTTTCTATTTCATTAATATCTGATATCATACTTACAGCTTCTATCTACTCTATCTACTTTTTTTTTTTTTTGAGATGGAGTCTCACTCTCTTGCCCAGGCTGGAGTGCAGTGGCATGATCTCAGCTCATGCCAACCTCTGCCTCCTTGCTCAAGTGATTCTCCTGCTTCAGCCTCCCAAGTAGCTGGGATTATAGGCATGCACCATCATGCCCGTGTCAGCCTCCCAAATCTTGTGCTAGGATTACACATGTGAGCCACCACATCTGGCCCTTTTCTATCTGCTCTTTTAGTTTATTTTGTGATTCTTTCTGCAGCTTCTTTAGCTGAATACTTAGCTCATTAATTTTCTTTCTCCTTTCTTTCTAATTAAACATTTAAGACTAAACCTTTTCCTCTAATAAACACTTTAGATTTAACCAATTTTAAGTTTTAAAATGTAGTTTTTATGTATCATTCCATTCCAGTAGTTCATACTTTAAAATATGATTTTGACTTTTAATTGTGCATTATTTAGAATCACATTTTAAAGTTTCCATATAAATACAGTCTTTTTTTTTCTTTGAGACAGAGTCTAGCTCTATAACCCAGGCTGGAGTGCAGTGAGTGATCTCAGCTCACTGCAGCCCCCATCTCCTGGGTTCAAGTGATTCTTCTGTCTCAACCTCCCGAGTAGTAGCTGGGACTACAGTCCTGTGCCTTTTTCTTAGCCATCTTTTTGTTTTTAGATTTGTAAATTAGCTCCATTGCCATCAGAAAACACAATCTGGATGATACCAAATTTGTTGAGATTTTTTAAGAGCTTAGTATGTAATATTTTAATAAATATTACAGTGTATATAAAGCAGATAGAAAATGTATATTTTTTAATTATTGAGTACTTAGTTTTCTACCTACTTATCTATGTATTTATCTCTCTTAAGTCTGCAAATTGTATTGTTCAAATTTTCTGTATCTTTACTATTGGGGATGTTAATTTGACTTATCAATAACAGATGTTAAGTGTTTCCCACTATGATAGTGACTTTGTCAGTTTCTCTTTGTAATTTTATTTATTTATTTATCTATTTATTTATTTATTTATTTATTGAGATGGAGTTTCACTCTTGTTGCACAGCCTGGAGTGCAATGGCATGACCTCGGCTCATTGCAACCTCTGCCTCCTGGGTTCAAGCGATTCTCCTGCCTCAGCCTCCAGAGTAGCTCGGATTACAGGCATGCACCACCACACCCGGCTAATTTTGTATTTTTAGTAGAGACGGGGTTTCTCCATTTTGGTCAGGCTGGTCTCAAACTTCTGACCTCAGGTGATTCATCCTCCTCAGCCTCCCAAAGTGCTGAGATTACAGGTGTGAGCTACCGTGCCTGGCCTCTCTTTTTAATTTTAAAAATAATTTTATTTGTATACTTGAGATATTAAGTTACATGATTCCTAGTAATACGAAATTTTTTCATTGTGTAGCAACTATTTTACCCTCCAATAAATAAACTTATGTGAGAAATCTATTATGTCTGAAATTCACAGAACTATACCTACTTTCTTTGGTAATTTCTTTAGTACCTTATTTCTATCCTTTTGCATTTAATCATGTAATACACATGATATCTTCATATTGTATAAATGTCTATTTTCTATATAGTCAACAATTGTCTTTTTTTTCATTGTTTAGTTCCATACAATATGACGTATCCAAACTCTCTGCTATTTAACAAAGCCACCTGTAAACACTTCAAGCACATTAGGTGTTGTATCGTTTTCATTTTCTTGGAGACTTCTGACCTACTCCAGAATGCGCTGATTGTTCTCTAGCTCTACTACTTTTGTTGGGATTTTGGGAATGTTTTTGCCTCTTTCCTGAGTTAGAATCTGTTTCTTGGATCCGATTTCTTTCCTGGTTTTGGCCAGCCTCGTTGTTGGGTTTAGGAGAGAGTGCTGCATAGACAGTCTTAGTTGCCCCACAGATCCACTCTCTGGACTTTTCTACCATACTTTATGTCCTACAAGGCTGATTTTTATGCACTGCATAAATCTCTTGCTCTCTGACTTTCCCAGTGGACTAGGCCAGGAGGAAGCACCAACAGGAGACAGAGGAAGAGGGGCGCAAGGCCAGAGTGTTTGACCACGGCTTCCCTCTGTCCTAGTCCCCACTAGCTGTCCATGTTCCTTCATTGAATTCCATAAGCTCCTAGGGCAGCCCTGATTGAAAGTAAAGGTACCTTCTTCTAGAAACCACTGCCTTCCTCGGCCCTTCTGGCCTAGGGATGATAATTGTTTCCCATCATTTCTAGCACAGGAGCACTTCACCCCCTCTCCACCTTGCTGCCTGCCCCACACCTTTGTAAAATGTACCTCAATTAGACTTGAATTCCCTCATTTTCAGTGTGCCCTTTGTTCCTGCTGCCAACCTAATTGATGTAGGTGTCACTGGCTTCCTGAGAAAGCATGCATGGAAAATAAATATTTTATACCCTGCACATGTAACATTTTTATTCTACCCTCACAATAGAATAACAATTTGATACCTATGTAATTCTGTAACAAATAATTTTAATTAGGATTTCTAAGACCTTATTCCATTGTCTTCTAGGTTCCAATATGGGTTTTACAAGGTACATTCTTAGGATCTCTTCCTCATCCTCAGTATACTGAAATTTCATAATGTCATCTGTTGCCTGCCCAGTTTCATCCATTATATTGGGTACCAGATGGTAATTTTCAATTTGAAAATAGTGTTCTTCATGTCTGGAATGTTTTTGAAGTACCTTTGTTCACCCTGGACTGATTTTCTAACTATCATTTGTATCTTTGCTGTGTCCATTGTTTTCCACGTTGTCCTTTTGCTCTATTTTTCTGGGAGACTTTCTCTATCTTAGAAATTCTCTGCTGAGTCTTTCATTTCTGTCAACATGATTTTAATTTCCAAGTGCTCTTTCCAATTTTATTATTATTTTTTAGAGCACCCAGTTCTTGTTTCATGGATGCAATATAATTTATTTCTCTGAAATTAATAATATATTTTAAAAGTATTTATTTCCCTTTATAGTCTGTTTGATCCATGCTGCTTTTATTTCTTTTTGTGGACTTTGTCTTCCATGCTTGAGATCTTCTGCTGCAGTCCCGTGGTTCTTGGCTAGTTGTTGATCGCCAGAGCAGAGCTCTATGTTGTTGATTGGCAGCTCTGATCACATAGCTGGAGGTTCTTCTCCGTAGAATGCCTATAGCGTGAACTGGTCTCACCATTTTCCTGGAAGTCAATCTCTTTAGGTTCTTTTTGTTTGTCAGGTAAGAGTACACAAAGAATAACTTTGCATTGCCTATCCTCCATACCTTACCCTTCCTTTTTATATTTTCCATCTCCTGAGCTTTCTATGCTGCCTATTAGGTAAGTTTCTTTATTTTTAACTTTTACCTTACTAACTCTCATTTCAGTTGCCTAATTCTTTGAAGGTTTTTGCCTTTACTGAAATAATTATACCTATTTCTAAACCTGATCATTTTGGTAGTACCATGTTGCTTGCTAATTTTTTACAGTCCATATTTATCTTGAAATATTTCAAACATATTGACTTTATGTTGTAAATCTGATCATTTTAACACCAGTTGTCCTGCAGGGGCTCTGATCTTTGTTCTTTATCTGCTTACTTTTCTACCAAACAGTGTGGTAGGTTTCCCCAGTGTATGGAAATACACTCTCTAGTATTCTAAGCTCCTGCTTAGTTGAACATGAGCTATTGTATCACTGGTGAAAATTTTCTTCAGAAAAATGTGAGTTTGATATGAATAACATGTTAACATTTAATTAAATTTTTTCGGGCTTGGATTTTTCTGTATGCAGGTGGTGTGAATTGAACCCTAGATCTGCTGGAGAGCAGATTTAAGATTGCAAATTCTTAGTGAGAATCATTATTGTTTTATCTCATTTGTAGCAGGATGGAAAGGACAGGCAACTATGTATCAGTCAGAATAGGCTAAGTAATGCTGAGTAAGAAACCACAGCCAAATCTCAGTGACTTACACAAGAAGAGTTCCTTTTTCTCTTATGCAAAGCCTAATATGGATCTGAAAATCTCTTTTGGAGAGTTGTCCTCCATGCAATGGTTTTCAATACACACCACTTCAATTCTGTGGTGTTTTTAACTTAATGTGATGCATTAGAATTTACCACAACAGGAAGAAGACAGCTTGGGGGAATTAAGCCCCAGAAATTCTACATGGAAATGAGATGTCATTTTTTCTTCCAAGTGATAATTGAGAGAACATTTACTGAAGAAAAAAAGTAAAAGAGAAGGAAAAGATGATTGTAAAAAGAAGTAAGCAGAAGGAAAGTTCTAGGAGGTGAAGTAGAGTCTTCCTTTGTTTAAGACATTAGGGACCCAGCTGAGGAAAACATTTCGCAAATATGGCAGCACGGTCACTGTTTTTGCTAGAAGTACAAGCTCCCGTCACTTTGTGGAGTAGTAAGTCTAGAAGGTTCATATGTCCCTACCATAGAAGACAAACAACTTTCATACATTGCTGCTTTTGATTCTTGGCTATTTCCATATCTATCCAGTGCAGTTTCAGGGAGAAGGCTGGGAAGTGATTGATTCAGAACCAATGACTAATTTGAGTAATTCAGGATCTCAACCATGACTTATCTAATTAGCTGGATGTTGCACATTAAGCTGTGGCATGCCCTTAATTTTGATAATTATTTTCTCTCTCTAAATTTTTATTCCCTGCCTCCTTTTTATCCCCCTTCTTTCTATTCATAACTCAGACTAGCCTTTGGCCACCATCAGTTTTTACAAGATTATTTTTATTACTGTTAAAAGTATTTATTAACCATTCAATATATGATTAGCCATTTTCTATTTGTCCAATTGTTTTATGTGTTAGATAATTTAATATTCATGATGAAACAGTGTGGTAGGTTCTATAATTAGCCCAATTTCTCAGGTGAAGAAGTGGAAATAAAATGGGGTTCAGCAAATTGCCCAAGGTCGCTCAGGGAGTAAGTTGTGGAACTGAGGTTTGAACCTATTTCTTTCTGAATCAAAAGCCTGCATTCTTTATCACTCTGCACTGGTACCTCAACTTATGAAAATCAATGGAGGACTTGCACTCAGAGACCAACCCATAGGTTTACTGTTATATCACCAGATTTCCACACTCTGAAGAAAGGAACTGCTAGATTATTTGTTGTCTCAGCCAGGGTTGGGATGTGCTGTGGGGAGATGTTGGTGCTACTTGGGCAATGTCTTCCATCTTTAGCAGGGAAGAGCATATGACCTTTCGGGACTGCCAGCCCACCCTTTCACAAGTAGCGAATTCACTTAGTTGTCCACCCAACTCCAACCCCTCACCCCTGCTTAAAGTAACGTTGGAGGGAAAGGGTTCTAAGTCAGCTTTTCTCAAGGCAGTGGTAGCAGACTGATTTTTATAAGCCTTCAGAGCCTTTCTCTTAGCAGGCAGCCATTGTAGCATCAAAGCACACTTAATCACCAATTAATAAATTAAAGTGTCAGGTGCATGCTAGGCAGAGTCATACGTGTTTAAGGATCACTTAAACTTGCAGTGAGGCATTTTGCTCTGGGTGAAGGCAGAAACACAATGTACATAAACTTGAATGTCCTTGGAGATTCCATTCTACTTAGAGTTGTTAATTGGGTTTGGAGGTTTGGGTGTGTGGGTAGGTGTGGTGGGACATGAGTATCGAAAGGAAAGGAAAACTGGGACAAGATTAGAAAAAGATTTGTATACATATCTAAGATTTGGAAAATTAGTTTAAAGGTTAACAAGGAGCCACTGGAACTTTTTTTTTTTTTTTTTGAGATGGAGTCTCGGTCAGTCGCCCAGCCTGGAGTACAGTGGCGCCATCTCTGCTCACTGCAAGCTCCGCCTCCCAGGTTCACACCATTCTCCTGCCTCAGCCTCCCAAGTAGCTGGGACTACAGGCACCCGCCGCCATGCCCGGCTAATTTTTTGCAATTTTAGTAGGGACAGGGTTTCACCGTGTTAGCCAGGATGGTCTCGATCTCCTGACCTCATGATCCACCCGCCTCAGCCTCCCAAAGTGCTGGGATTACAGACGTGAGCCACTGCGCCTGGCCCACTGGAACTTTTTGATTTGTAAACATGTATATTAAAAAATCACTCCATATTTTCATAATATTATATCATAACATTTCTGAAATCTTTTAGAAGACAATATTTCTTGAGGTTGAAGAAATATTTTCTTCAAATTCAGTGATTCCTTTAAGTTTCTTTTTGGTGTTTTTATTTTCTTTGAAATTCAGTTAAAATGAAAGTAATTAAGTACTTTGAAAGTAACATGTATAATATAATGCCATTTTAAAAAAGTTTGTGTATTTATATATCCTTTCCTTATAAATGCAAATATACATTACATAATGGAATGCTGTCAACAAGACTATTATATGTGGGCAATGGGGTTTATCTAATTTGTACTTATTATATGAATTTTTTATAATAGTCAAAACAAAACAAGATTCCTTAGATAATCCTGTTGTATGATAAATTCCCTTCTTATTCAATGCACTCATGGCAGATGAATTTACTTCATACCTATGAAGATCCTGGATAACTTCCCAGTCTTTTTCTCCAGACTGACACATATCCAAAAAAACAAAACAAAAAACACAGATCTGTTTAAACAGTTCCAACTGGATAATCTTAGGCATTCAAATTCTGTCTGCAAGGACACTGAACTCATCATTTACTCTCCACTCAAATCAATTTCTTCTGTATTATCCAGAAACTCGGGAGTCATTCTTGATTCCTGTCTTTTTTCACTAAAACATTCAGTTCCAAATCCCTTTAATTCCACCTCCTCATTAGTTCTTTCCATTCCCCTTGCCCCTTGGTACAGGCTCTCATCGCTTACTTCTTGAAATACAAAAAAGCTTAAATCCTCTTGGTCTAAACTTTGTCAGATGGATCTTCCTAAAATACAAATCTGATCTTATCACTCCTCTACTTAAAAGCCTTCAGGACCCACTACCGCCTCAGGATTAAGTTCAGACTAGTGAGTTTCTGCAACCATTAAGCTATTTTCCCATTGTCATCTGGGCTCTGTTGTTGCAGACGATAACATTTGTATTTAGAAATGTGTATGTTTGTAAATCTTGCTCTGTTTCTGTTTTGTGTTTTAAAGATTTAGTCTTTGTTGTTGGTTTTCTGCTGTTACACTTATGCCTAGGTATTAATAATTTTTCTCTTGTTATTATTCTGCTCGAACTAAATAAGCTTGCTAAATCTGTAGACTCACATTTTTGTTTTTGTTGTTCCTGATTCTCAAAAATATTTAGCTATTTTGATGCAAATATTACCTTTGACTCATTGTATTTACTCTTTCTAAAATTCTTGTTAAATGTAAGTTGAACCTGTTTCTATATCTTTTGTTACTTTTTAGAAAGCTTCACTGAGGTTTATTTGATACACAATGATTGTATCATTATGGCTACAACAAAAATAATCAACAAAGTATACACTTGGATAAATTTTGACATATGTATATACCTGTAAAACTATCACTACAATCAAGATAATGAACATGTCCAGGTGCTCCCAAAGTTTCTGCACCATCCTGTCCATCCTTCCTTGTTCTTGGAACTACTAATCTACTACAGATTAGTTTGCATTTTCTGGAATTTTATATTAATAGAATCATATAGTGTGGACTCTCTTTGGAGTTTGGTTTCTTTCACTTGGCGTAATTATTTTGAGATTCACCCTTGCTTTAGCATGTATCAACAGTTTATTCTTGTTTATTGCTGACTAGTATTT